>NW_028237938.1:600000-1025040 GCF_034619465.1 Leptosomus discolor
ACTTTCAGCTCTACGTCGGGACGTGCGTTGGGCGCTACGTCGGGACGTGTGTTGGGCGCTACGTCGGGACGTGCGTTGGGCTCTACGTTGGGACGTGCGTTGGGCTCTACGTTGGGACGTGCGTTGGGCTCTACGTCGGGATTTAGCTTACTTTCAGCTCTACGTCGGGACGTGCTTTGGGCTCTACGTCGGGACGTGCGTTGGGCTCTACGTCGGGACGTGCGTTGGGCTCTACGTCGGGATTTAGCTTACTTTCAGCTCTACATCGGGACGTGCGTTGGCCTCTACGTCTGTAGTTAGCTAACTTTCAGCTCTACGTCGGGACGTGCGTTGGGCTCTACGTCGGGACCTGCGTTGTGCTCTACGTCGGGACGTGCGTTGGGCTCTACGTCGGGACGTGCGTTGGGCTCTACGTCGGGATTTAGCTTACTTTCAGCTCTACGTCGGGACGTGCGTTGGGCTCTACGTCGGGACGTGCGTTGGGCTCTACGTCGGGACGTGCGTTGGGCTCTACGTCGGGATTTAGCTTACTTTAAGCTCTACGTCGGGACGTGCGTTGGCCTCTACGTCGGGACGTGCGTTGGCCTCTACGTCGGGACGTGCGTTGGGCTCTACGTCGGGACGTGCGTTGGGCTCTACATCGGGATTTAGCTTACTTTCAGCTCTACGTCGGGACGTGCGTTGGCCTCTACGTCGGTACGTGCGTTTGCCTCTACGTCGGGATTTAGCTTACTTGCAGCTCTACGTCGGGACATGCGTTGGGCTCTACGTTGGGATTTAGCTTACTTTCAGCTCTACGTCGGGACGTGCGTTGGGCTCTACGTCGGGACGTGCGTTGGGCTCTACGTCTGTAGTTAGCTAACCTTCAGCTCTACATCGGGACGTGCGTTGGGCTCTACGTCGGGACGTGCGTTGGGCTCTACGTCGGGACGCGCGTTGGGCTGTACGTCTGTAGTTAGCTAACTTTCTGCTCTACGTCGGGACGCACGTTGGGCTCTTCGTCTGTAGTTAGCTAACTTTCAGCTCTACGTCGGGACGTGCGTTGGGCTCTACGTCGGGACGTGCGTTGGGCACTACGTCGGGACGTGCGTTGGGCTCTACGTCGGGATTTAGCTTACTTTCAGCTCTACGTCGGGACGTGCGTTGGGCTCTACGTCGGGACGTGCGTTGGGCTCTACGTCGGGACGTGCGTTGGCCTCTACGTCCGGATTTAGCTTACATTCAGCTCCACGTCGGGACGCGCGTTGGGCTCTACGTCGGGACGCGCGTTGGGCTCTACGTCGGGACGTGCGTTGGGCTCTACGTCTGTAGTTAGCTAACTTTCAGCTCTACGTCGGGACGTGCGTTGGGCTCTACGTCTGTAGTTAGCTAACTTTCAGCTCTACGTCGGGACGTGCGTTGGGCGCTACGTCGGGACGTGCGTTGGGCTCTACGTCGGGACGTGCGTTGGCCTCTACGTCGGGACGTGCATTGGCCTCTACGTCGGGACGTGCGTTGGCCTCTACGTCGGGATTTAGCTTACTTTCAGCTCTACGTCGGGACGTGCGTTGGCCTCTACGTCGGTACGTGCGTTTGACTCTACGTCGGGATTTAGCTTACTTTCAGCTCTACGTCGGGACCTGCGTTGGGCTCTACGTTGGGATTTAGCTTACTTTCAGCTCTACGTCGGGACGTGCGTTGGGCTCTACGTCGGGACGTGCGTTGGACTCTACGTCGGGACGTGCGTTGGGCTCTACGTCGGGACGTGCGTTGGGCTCTACGTCGGGACGTGCTTTGGGCTCTACGTCTGTAGTTAGCTAACCTTCAGCTCTACATCGGGACGTGCATTGGGCTCTACGTCGGGACGTGCGTTGGGCTCTACGTCTGTAGTTAGCCAACTTTCAGCTGTACGTCGGGACGTGCGTTGGGCTCTACGTCGGGACGTGCGTTGGGCTCTACGTCGGGACGCGCGTTGGGCTGTACGTCTGTAGTTAGCTAACTTTCAGGTCTACGTCGGGACGCGCGTTGGGCTCTTTGTCTGTAGTTAGCTAACTTTCAGCTCTACGTCGGGACGTGCGTTGGGCTCTACGTCGGGACGTGCGTTGGGCACTACGTCGGGACGTGCGTTGGGCTCTACGTCGGGATTTAGCTTACTTTCAGCTCTACGTCGGGACGTGCGTTGGGCTCTACGTCGGGACGTGCGTTGGGCTCTACGTCCGGATTTAGCTTACATTCAGGTCCACGTCGGGACGCGCGTTGGGCTCTAAGTCGGGACGTGCGTTGGGCTCTACGTCGGGACGTGCGTTGGGCTCTACGTCGGGACGTGCGTTGGGCTCTACGTCTGTAGTTAGCTAACTTTCAGCTCTACGTCGGGACGTGCGTTAGGCTCTACGTCTGTAGTTAGCTAACTTTCAGCTCTACGTCGGACGTGCGTTGGGCGCTACGTCGGGACGTGCGTTGGGCTCTACGTCGGGACGTGCGTTGGGCTCTACGTCGGGACGTGCTTTGGCCTCTACGTCCGGATTTAGCTTACATTGAGCTCCACGTCGGGACGCGCGTTGGGCTCTACGTCGGGACGTGCGTTGGGCTGTACGTCGGGACGTGCGTTGGGCTCTACGTCTGTAGTTAGCTAACTTTCAGCTCTACGTCGGGACGTGCGTTCGGCTCTACGTCTCTAGTTAGCTAACTTTCAGCTCTACGTCGGGACGTGCGTTGGGCGCTACGTCGGGACGTGCGTTGGACTCTACGTCGGGACGTGCGTTGGGCTCTACGTCTGTAGTTAGCTAACTTTCAGCTCTACGTCGGGACGTGCGTTGGCCTCTACATCGGGACGTGCGTTGGCCTCTACGTCGGGACGTGCGTTGGGCTCTACGTCGGGACGTGCGTTGGCCTCTACGTCGGGATTTAGCTTACTTTCAGCTCTACGTTGGGACGTGCGTTGGCCTCTACGTCGGGACGTGCCTTGGCCTCTACGTTGGGATTCAGCTAACTTTCAGCTCTACGTTGGGACGTGCGTTGGCCTCTACGTCGGGACGTGCGTTGGCCTCTACGTCTGTAGTTAGCTAACCTTCAGCTCTACATCGGGACGTGCGTTGAGCTCTACGTCTGGACATGCGTTGGGCTCTACGTCGGGACGTGCGTTGGGCTCTACGTCTGTAGTTAGCCAACTTTTAGCTCTACGTCGGGACGTGCGTTGGGCTCTACGTTGGGACGTGCGTTGGGCTCTACGTCGGGACGTGCGTTGGGCTCTACGTTGGGATTTAGCTTACTTTCAGCTCTACGTCGGGACGTGCGTTGGCCTCTACGTCGGGATTTAGCTTACATTCAGCTCTTCGTCGGGACGTGCGTTGGGCTCTACGTCGGGACGTGCGTTGGGCTCTACGTCGGGACGTGCGTTGGGCTCTACGTCGGGACGTGCGTTGGGCTCTACGTCGGGACGTGCGTTGGGCTCTACGTCTGTAGTTAGCTAACTTTCAGCTCTATGTCGGGACGTGCGTTGGGCTCTACGTCTGTAGTTAGCTAACTTTCAGCTCTACGTCGGGACGTGCGTTGGGCTCTACGTCTGTAGTTAGCTAACTTTCAGCTCTACGTCGGGACGTGCGTTGGGCGCTACGTCAGGACGTGCGTTGGGCTCTACGTCGAGACGTGTGTTGGGCTCTACGTCGGGATTTAGCTTACTTTCAGCTCTACGTCGGGATGTGCTTTGGGCTCTACGTCGGGACGTGCGTTGTCATCTACTTCGGGACGTGCGTTGGGCTCTACGTCGGGACGTGCGTTGGGCTCTACGTTGGGACGTGCGTTGGCCTCTACGGCGGGACGTGCGTTGACCTCTACAGCGGGACGTGCGTTGGCCTCTACGTCGGGATTTAGCTTACTTTCAGCTCTACGTCGGGACGTGCGTTGGGCTCTACGTCGGGACGTGCGTTGGGCTCTACATCGGGACGTGCGTTGGGCTCTACGTCGGGACGTGCGTTGGGCTCTACGTCGGGATGTGCGTTGGGCTCTACTTCGGGACGCGCGTTGGGCTGTACGTCTGTAGTTAGCTAACTTTCAGCTCTACGTCGGGACGCGCGTTGGGCTCTTCGTCTGTAGTTAGCTAACTTTCAGCTCTACGTCGGGACGTGCGTTGGGCTCTACGTCGGGACGTGCGTTTGGCTCTACGTCGGGACGTGCGTTGGCCTCTACGTCCGGATTTAGCTTACATTGAGCTCCACGTCGGGACGCGCGTTGGGCTCTACGTCGGGACGTGCGTTGGGCTGTACGTCGGGACGTGCGTTGGGCTCTACGTCTGTAGTTAGCTAACTTTCAGCTCTACGTCGGGACGTGCGTTGGGCTCTACGTCGGGACGTGCGTTGGGCTCTACGTCGGGACGTGCTTTGGCCTCTACGTCCGGATTTAGCTTACATTGAGCTCCACGTCGGGACGCGCGTTGGGCTCTACGTCGGGACGTGCGTTGGGCTGTACGTCGGGACGTGCGTTGGGCTCTACGTCTGTAGTTAGCTAACTTTCAGCTCTACGTCGGGACGTGCGTTCGGCTCTACGTCTCTAGTTAGCTAACTTTCAGCTCTACGTCGGGACGTGCGTTGGGCGCTACGTCGGGACGTGCGTTGGACTCTACGTCGGGACGTGCGTTGGGCTCTACGTCTGTAGTTAGCTAACTTTCAGCTCTACGTCGGGACGTGCGTTGGCCTCTACATCGGGACGTGCGTTGGCCTCTACGTCGGGACGTGCGTTGGGCTCTACGTCGGGACGTGCGTTGGCCTCTACGTCGGGATTTAGCTTACTTTCAGCTCTACGTTGGGACGTGCGTTGGCCTCTACGTCGGGACGTGCCTTGGCCTCTACGTTGGGATTCAGCTAACTTTCAGCTCTACGTTGGGACGTGCGTTGGCCTCTACGTCGGGACGTGCGTTGGCCTCTACGTCTGTAGTTAGCTAACCTTCAGCTCTACATCGGGACGTGCGTTGAGCTCTACGTCTGGACATGCGTTGGGCTCTACGTCGGGACGTGCGTTGGGCTCTACGTCTGTAGTTAGCCAACTTTTAGCTCTACGTCGGGACGTGCGTTGGGCTCTACGTTGGGACGTGCGTTGGGCTCTACGTCGGGACGTGCGTTGGGCTCTACGTTGGGATTTAGCTTACTTTCAGCTCTACGTCGGGACGTGCGTTGGCCTCTACGTCGGGATTTAGCTTACATTCAGCTCTTCGTCGGGACGTGCGTTGGGCTCTACGTCGGGACGTGCGTTGGGCTCTACGTCGGGACGTGCGTTGGGCTCTACGTCGGGACGTGCGTTGGGCTCTACGTCTGTAGTTAGCTAACTTTCAGCTCTATGTCGGGACGTGCGTTGGGCTCTACGTCTGTAGTTAGCTAACTTTCAGCTCTACGTCGGGACGTGCGTTGGGCTCTACGTCTGTAGTTAGCTAACTTTCAGCTCTACGTCGGGACGTGCGTTGGGCGCTACGTCAGGACGTGCGTTGGGCTCTACGTCGAGACGTGTGTTGGGCTCTACGTCGGGATTTAGCTTACTTTCAGCTCTACGTCGGGATGTGCTTTGGGCTCTACGTCGGGACGTGCGTTGTCATCTACTTCGGGACGTGCGTTGGGCTCTACGTCGGGACGTGCGTTGGGCTCTACGTTGGGACGTGCGTTGGCCTCTACGGCGGGACGTGCGTTGACCTCTACAGCGGGACGTGCGTTGGCCTCTACGTCGGGATTTAGCTTACTTTCAGCTCTACGTCGGGACGTGCGTTGGGCTCTACGTCGGGACGTGCGTTGGGCTCTACATCGGGACGTGCGTTGGGCTCTACGTCGGGACGTGCGTTGGGCTCTACGTCGGGATGTGCGTTGGGCTCTACTTCGGGACGCGCGTTGGGCTGTACGTCTGTAGTTAGCTAACTTTCAGCTCTACGTCGGGACGCGCGTTGGGCTCTTCGTCTGTAGTTAGCTAACTTTCAGCTCTACGTCGGGACGTGCGTTGGGCTCTACGTCGGGACGTGCGTTGGGCTCTACGTCGGGACGTGCGTTGGGCTCTACGTCGGGACGCGCGTTGGGCTCTACGTCGGGACGTGCGTTGGGCTCTACGTCGGGACGTGCGTTGGGCTCTACGTCGGGATTTAGCTTACTTTCAGCTCTACGTCGGGACGTGCGTTGGGCTCTACGTCGGGACGTGCGTTGGGCTCTAAGTCGGGACGTGCGTTGGGCTCTACGTCGGAAGGTGCGTTGGGCTCTACGTCTGTAGTTAGCTAACCTTCAGCTCTACATCGAGACGTGCGTTGGGCTCTACGTCGGGACGTGCGTTGGGCTCTACGTCTGTAGTTAGCCAACTTTCAGCTCTACGTCGGGACGTGCCTTGGGCTCTACGTCGGGACGTGCGTTGGGCTCTACGTCGGGACGCGCGTTGGGCTGTACGTCTGTAGTTAGCTAACTTTCAACTCTACGTCGGGACGCGCGTTGGGCTCTTCGTCTGTAGTTAGCTAACTTTCAGCTCTACGTCGGGACGTGCGTTCGGCTCTACGTCGGGACGTGCGTTGGGCACTACATCGGGACGTGCGTTGGGCTCTACGTCGGGATTTATCTTACTTTCAGCTCTACGTCGGGACGTGCGTTGGGCTCTACGTCGGGACGTGCGTTGGGCTCTACGTCCGGATTTAGCTTACATTCAGCTCCACGTCGGGACGCGCGTTGGGCTCTAAGTCGGGACGCGCGTTGGGCTCTACGTCGGGACGTGCGTTGGGCTCTACGTCGGGACGTGCGTTGGGCTCTACGTCTGTAGTTAGCTAACTTTCAGCTCTACGTCGGGACGTGCGTTCGGCTCTACGTCTGTAGTTAGCTAACTTTCAGCTCTACGTCGGGACGTGCGTTGGGCGCTACGTCGGGACGTGCGTTGGGCTCTACGTCGGGACGTGCGTTGGGCTCTACGTCGGGACGTGCGTTGGCCTCTACGTCCGGATTTAGCTTACATTGAGCTCCACGTCGGGACGCGCGTTGGGCTCTACGTCGAGACGTGCGTTGGGCTCTACGTCGGGACGTGCGTTGGGCTCTACGTCGGGACGTGCGTTGGGCTCTACGTCTGTAGTTAGCTAACTTTCAGCTCTACGTCGGGACGTGCGTTCGGCTCTACGTCGGGACGTGCGTTGGGCTCTACGTCGGGACGTGCGTTGGGCTCTACGTCTGTAGTTAGCTAACTTTCAGCTCTACGTCGGGACGTGCGTTGGGCGCTACGTCGGGACGTGCGTTGGGCTCTACGTCGGGACGTGCGTTGGGCTCTACGTCTGTAGTTAGCTAACTTTCAGCTCTACGTCGGGACGTGCGTTGGCCTCTACGTCGGGACGTGCGTTGGCCTCTACGTCGGGACGTGCGTTGGGCTCTACGTCTGTAGTTAGCTAACTTTCAGCTCTACGTCGGGACGTGCGTTCGGCTCTACGTCTGTAGTTAGCTAACTTTCAGCTCTACGTCGGGACGTGCGTTGGGCGCTACGTCAGGACGTGCGTTGGGCTCTACGTCGAGACGTGTGTTGGGCTCTACGTCGGGATTTAGCTTACTTTCAGCTCTACGTCGGGATATGATTTGGGCTGTACGTCGGGACATGCTTTGGGCTGTACGTCGGGACGTGCGTTGTCATCTACTTCGGGACGTGCGTTGGGCTCTACGTCGGGACGTGCGTTGGGCTCTACGTTGGGACGTGCGTTGGCCTCTACGGCGGGACGTGCGTTGACCTCTACGTCGGGACGTGCGTTGGCCTCTACGTCGGGATTTAGCTTACTTTCAGCTCTACGTTGGGACGTGCGTTGGCCTCTACGTCGGGACGTGCCTTGGCCTCTACGTTGCGATTTAGCTAACTTTCAGCTCTACGTTGGGACGTGCGTTGGCCTCTACGTCGGGACGTGCGTTGGCCTCTACGTCTGTAGTTATCTAACCTTCAGCTCTACATCGGGACGTGCGTTGGGCTCTACGTCTGGACGTGCGTTGGGCTCTACGTCGGGACGTGCGTTGGGCACTATGTCGGGACGTGCGTTGGGCTCTACGTCGGGACGTGCGTTGGGCTCTACGTCGGGATTTAGCTTACTTTCAGCTCTACGTCGGGACGTGCGTTGGCCTCTACGTCGGGACGTGCGTTGGGCTCTACGTCGGGATTTAGCTTACTTTCAGCTCTACGTCGGGACGTGCGTTGGGCTCTACGTCTGTAGTTAGCTAATTTCAGCTCTACGTCGGGACGTGCGTTGGGCTCTACGTCTGTAGTTAGCTAACTTTCAGCTCTACGTCGGGATTTGCGTTGGGCTCTACGTCGGGACGTGCGTTGGGCTCTACGTCGGTATTTAGCTTACTTTCAGCTCTACGTCGGGACGTGCGTTGTCCTCTACGTCGGGACGTGCGTTGGGCTCTACGTCGGGACGTGCGTTGGCCTCTACGTCGCGATTTAGCTTACTTTCAGCTCTACATCGGGACGTGCGTTGGGCGCTACGTCGGGACGTGCGTTGGGCGCTACTTCGGGACGTGCGTTGGGCGCTACGTCGGGATTTAGCTTACTTTCAGCTCTACGTCGGGACGTGCGTTGGGCTCTACGTCGGGACGTGCGTTGGGCTCTACGTCGGGACGTGCGTTGGGCTCTACGTCGGGATTTAGCTTACTTTCGCCTCTACGTCGGGACGTGCGTTGGCCTCTACGTCAGGACGTGCGTTGTCCTCTACGTCGGGACGTGCGTTGGCCTCTACGTCGGGACGTGCGTTGGCCTCTACGTCGGGATTTAGCTTACTTTCAGCTCTACGTCGGGACGTGCGTTGGGCGCTACGTCGGGACGTGCGTTGGGCGCTACTTCGGTTCGTGCGTTGGGCGCTACGTCGGGATTTAGCTTACTTTCAGCTCTACGTCGGGACGTGCGTTGGGCTCTACGTCGGGACGTGCGTTGGCCTCTACGTCGGGACGTGCGTTGGCCTCTACGTCGGGACGTGCGTTGGCCTCTACGTCGGGACGTGCGTTGGCCTCTACGTCGGGATTTAGCTTACTTTCAGCTCTACGTCGGGACGTGCGTTGGGCGCTACGTCGGGACGTGCGTTGGGCGCTACTTCGGGACGTGCGTTGGGCGCTACGTCGGGATTTAGCTTACTTTCAGCTCTACGTCGGGACGTGCGTTGGGCTCTACGTCGGGACGTGCGTTGGCCTCTACGTCGGGACGTGCGTTGTCCTCTACGTCGGGACGTGCGTTGGCGTCTACGTCGGGACGTGCGTTGGCCTCTACGTCGGGACGTGCGTTGGGCTCTACGTCGGGACGTGCGTTGGGCTCTACGTCTGTAGTTAGCTAACCTTCAGCTCTACATCTGGACGTGCGTTGGGCTCTACGTCGGGACGTGCGTTTTGCTCTACGTCTGTAGTTAGCCAACTTTCAGCTCTACGTCGGGACGTGCGTTGGGCTCTACGTCGGGACGTGCGTTGGGCTCTACGTCGGGACGTGCGTTGGGCTCTACGTCGGGATTTAGCTTACTTTCAGCTCTACGTCGGGACGTGCATTGGCCTCTACGTCGGGATTTAGCTTACTTTCAGCTCTACGTCGGGACGTGCGTTGGGCTCTACGTCGGGACGTGCGTTAGACTCTACATCGGGACGTGCGTTGGGCTCTACGTCGGGACGTGCGTTGGGCTCTACGTCGGGACGTGCGTTGGGCTCTACGTCTGTAGTTAGCTAACTTTCAGCTCTACGTCGGGACGTGCGTTGGGCTCTACGTCTGTAGTTAGCTAACTTTCAGCTCTACGTCGGGACGTGCGTTGGGCGCTACGTCGGGACGTGCGTTGGGCCCTACGTCAAGACGTACGTTGGGCTCTACGTCGGGACGTGCGTTGGGCTCTACGTCGGGATTTAGCTTACTTTCAGTTCCACGTCGGGACGTGCGTTGGCCACTACGTCGGGACGTGCGTTGGGCTCTACGTCGGGACGCGCGTTGGGCTCTACGTCGGGACGCGCGTTGGGCTCTACGTCGGGACGCGTGTTGGGCTCTACGTCGGGATGCGCGTTGGGCTCTACGTCTGTAGTTAGCTAAGTTTTAGTGCTACGTCGGGACGTGCGTTGGGCTCTGCGTCGGGATTTAGCTTACTTTCAGCTCTACGTCGGGACGTGCGTTGGGCTCTACGTCGGGACGTGCGTTGGGCTCTACGTCGGGATTTAGCTTACTTTCAGCTCTACGTCGGGACGTGCGTTGGCCTCTACGTCGGGATTTAGCTTACTTTCAGCTCTACGTCGGGACGTGCGTTGGGCTCTACGTCGGGACGTGCGTTGGGCTCTACGTCGGGACGTGCGTTGGGCTCTACGTCGGGACGTGCGTTGGGTTCTACGTCTGTAGTTAGCTAACTTTCTGCTCTACGTCGGGACGTGCGTTGGGCACTACGTCTGTAGTTAGCTAACTTTCAGCTCTACGTCGGGACGTGCGTTGGGCTCTACGTCGGGACGTGCGTTGGGCTCTACGTCGGGATTTAGCTTACTTTCAGCTCTACGTCGGGACGTGCGTTGGGCTCTACGTCGGGACGTGCGTTGGGCTCCACGTCGGGATTTAGCTTACTTTCAGGTCTACGTCGGGACGTGCGTTGGGCTCTACGTCGGGACGTGCGTTGGGCTCTACGTCGGGACGTGCGTTGGGCTCTACGTTGGGATTTAGCTTACTTTCAGCTCTACGTCGGGACGTGCGTTGGGCTCTACGTCGGGACGTGCGTTGGCCTCTACGTCCGGATTTAGCTTACATTGAGCTCCACGTCGGGACGCGCGTTGGGCTCTACGTCGAGACGTGCGTTGGGCTCTACGTCGGGACGTGCGTTGGCCTCTACGTCGGGACGTGCGTTGGCCTCTACGTCGGGATTTAGCTTACTTTCAGCTCTACGTCGGGACGTGCGTTGGGCGCTACGTCGGGACGTGCGTTGGGCGCTACTTCGGTTCGTGCGTTGGGCGCTACGTCGGGATTTAGCTTACTTTCAGCTCTACGTCGGGACGTGCGTTGGGCTCTACGTCGGGACGTGCGTTGGCCTCTACGTCGGGACGTGCGTTGTCCTCTACGTCGGGACGTGCGTTGGCCTCTACGTCGGGACGTGCGTTGGCCTCTACGTCGGGACGTGCGTTGGCCTCTACGTCGGGATTTAGCTTACTTTCAGCTCTACGTCGGGACGTGCGTTGGGCGCTACGTCGGGACGTGCGTTGGGCGCTACTTCGGGACGTGCGTTGGGCGCTACGTCGGGATTTAGCTTACTTTCAGCTCTACGTCGGGACGTGCGTTGGGCTCTACGTCGGGACGTGCGTTGGCCTCTACGTCGGGACGTGCGTTGTCCTCTACGTCGGGACGTGCGTTGGCGTCTACGTCGGGACGTGCGTTGGCCTCTACGTCGGGACGTGCGTTGGGCTCTACGTCGGGACGTGCGTTGGGCTCTACGTCTGTAGTTAGCTAACCTTCAGCTCTACATCTGGACGTGCGTTGGGCTCTACGTCGGGACGTGCGTTTTGCTCTACGTCTGTAGTTAGCCAACTTTCAGCTCTACGTCGGGACGTGCGTTGGGCTCTACGTCGGGACGTGCGTTGGGCTCTACGTCGGGACGTGCGTTGGGCTCTACGTCGGGATTTAGCTTACTTTCAGCTCTACGTCGGGACGTGCATTGGCCTCTACGTCGGGATTTAGCTTACTTTCAGCTCTACGTCGGGACGTGCGTTGGGCTCTACGTCGGGACGTGCGTTAGACTCTACATCGGGACGTGCGTTGGGCTCTACGTCGGGACGTGCGTTGGGCTCTACGTCGGGACGTGCGTTGGGCTCTACGTCTGTAGTTAGCTAACTTTCAGCTCTACGTCGGGACGTGCGTTGGGCTCTACGTCTGTAGTTAGCTAACTTTCAGCTCTACGTCGGGACGTGCGTTGGGCGCTACGTCGGGACGTGCGTTGGGCCCTACGTCAAGACGTACGTTGGGCTCTACGTCGGGACGTGCGTTGGGCTCTACGTCGGGATTTAGCTTACTTTCAGTTCCACGTCGGGACGTGCGTTGGCCACTACGTCGGGACGTGCGTTGGGCTCTACGTCGGGACGCGCGTTGGGCTCTACGTCGGGACGCGCGTTGGGCTCTACGTCGGGACGCGTGTTGGGCTCTACGTCGGGATGCGCGTTGGGCTCTACGTCTGTAGTTAGCTAAGTTTTAGTGCTACGTCGGGACGTGCGTTGGGCTCTGCGTCGGGATTTAGCTTACTTTCAGCTCTACGTCGGGACGTGCGTTGGGCTCTACGTCGGGACGTGCGTTGGGCTCTACGTCGGGATTTAGCTTACTTTCAGCTCTACGTCGGGACGTGCGTTGGCCTCTACGTCGGGATTTAGCTTACTTTCAGCTCTACGTCGGGACGTGCGTTGGGCTCTACGTCGGGACGTGCGTTGGGCTCTACGTCGGGACGTGCGTTGGGCTCTACGTCGGGACGTGCGTTGGGTTCTACGTCTGTAGTTAGCTAACTTTCTGCTCTACGTCGGGACGTGCGTTGGGCACTACGTCTGTAGTTAGCTAACTTTCAGCTCTACGTCGGGACGTGCGTTGGGCTCTACGTCGGGACGTGCGTTGGGCTCTACGTCGGGATTTAGCTTACTTTCAGCTCTACGTCGGGACGTGCGTTGGGCTCTACGTCGGGACGTGCGTTGGGCTCCACGTCGGGATTTAGCTTACTTTCAGGTCTACGTCGGGACGTGCGTTGGGCTCTACGTCGGGACGTGCGTTGGGCTCTACGTCGGGACGTGCGTTGGGCTCTACGTTGGGATTTAGCTTACTTTCAGCTCTACGTCGGGACGTGCGTTGGGCTCTACGTCGGGACGTGCGTTGGCCTCTACGTCCGGATTTAGCTTACATTGAGCTCCACGTCGGGACGCGCGTTGGGCTCTACGTCGAGACGTGCGTTGGGCTCTACGTCGGGACGTGCGTTGGGCTCTACGTCGGGACGTGCGTTGGGCTCTACGTCTGTAGTTAGCTAACTTTCAGCTCTACGTCGGGACGTGCGTTGGGCTCTACGTCTGTAGTTAGCTAACTTTCAGCTCTACGTCGGGACGTGCGTTGGCCTCTACGTCGGGACGTGCGTTGGCCTCTACGTCGGGACGTGCGTTGGGCTCTACGTCGGGACGTGCGTTGGCCTCTACGTCGGGATTTAGCTTACTTTCAGCTCTACGTTGGGACGTGCGTTGGCCTCTACGTCGGGACGTGCCTTGGCCTCTACGTTGCGATTTAGCTAACTTTCAGCTCTACGTTGGGACGTGCGTTGGCCTCTACGTCGGGACGTGCGTTGGCCTCTACGTCTGTAGTTATCTAACCTTCAGCTCTACATCGGGACGTGCGTTGGGCTCTACGTCTGGACGTGCGTTGGGCTCTACGTCGGGACGTGCGTTGGGCGCTATGTCGGGACGTGCGTTGGGCTCTACGTCGGGACGTGCGTTGGGCTCTACGTCGGGATTTAGCTTACTTTCAGCTCTACGTCGGGACGTGCGTTGGCCGCTACGTCGGGACGTGCGTTGGGCTCTACGTCGGGATTTAGCTTACTTTCAGCTCTACGTCGGGACCTGCGTTGGGCTCTACGTCTGTAGTTAGCTAATTTCAGCTCTACGTCGGGACGTGCGTTGGGCTCTACGTCTGTAGTTAGCTAACTTTCAGCTCTACGTCGGGATTTGCGTTGGGCTCTACGTCGGGACGTGCGTTGGGCTCTACGTCGGGATTTAGCTTACTTTCAGCTCTACGTCGGGACGTGCGTTGTCCTCTACGTCGGGACGTGCGTTGGGCTCTACGTCGGGACGTGCGTTGGCCTCTACGTCGCGATTTAGCTTACTTTCAGCTCTACATCGGGACGTGCGTTGGGCGCTACGTCGGGACGTGCGTTGGGCGCTACGTCGGGATTTAGCTTACTTTCAGCTCTACGTCGGGACGTGCGTTGGGCTCTACGTCGGGACGTGCGTTGGGCTCTACGTCGGGACGTGCGTTGGGCTCTACGTCGGGATTTAGCTTACTTTCGCCTCTACGTCGGGACGTGCGTTGGCCTCTACGTCAGGACGTGCGTTGTCCTCTACGTCGGGACGTGCGTTGGCCTCTACGTCGGGACGTGCGTTGGCCTCTACGTCGGGATTTAGCTTACTTTCAGCTCTACGTCGGGACGTGCGTTGGGCGCTACGTCGGGACGTGCGTTGGGCGCTACTTCGGGACGTGCGTTGGGCGCTACGTCGGGATTTAGCTTACTTTCAGCTCTACGTCGGAACGTGCGTTGGGCTCTACGTCGGGACGTGCGTTGGCCTCTACGTCGGGACGTGCGTTGTCCTCTACGTCGGGACGTGCGTTGGCCTCTACGTCGGGATTTAGCTTACTTTCAGCTCTACGTCGGGACGTGCGTTGGGCGCTACGTCGGGACGTGCGTTGGGCGCTACTTCGGGACGTGCGTTGGGCGCTACGTCGGGATTTAGCTTACTTTCAGCTCTACGTCGGGACGTGCGTTGGGCTCTACGTCGGGACGTGCGTTGGCCTCTACGTCGGGACGTGCGTTGTCCTCTACGTCGGGACGTGCGTTGGCGTCTACGTCGGGACGTGCGTTGGCCTCTACGTCGGGACGTGCGTTGGCCTCTACGTCGGGATTTAGCTTACTTTCAGCTCTACGTCGGGACGTGCGTTGGGCGCTACGTCGGGACGTGCGTTGGGCGCTACTTCGGGACGTGCGTTGGGCGCTACGTCGGGATTTAGCTTACTTTCAGCTCTACGTCGGGACGTGCGTTGGGCTCTACGTCGGGACGTGCGTTGGGCTCTACGTCGGGACGTGCGTTGGGCTCTACGTCTGTAGTTAGCTAACCTTCAGCTCTACATCGGGACGTGCGTTGGGCTCTACGTCGGGACGTGCGTTTTGGTCTACGTCTGTAGTTATCCAACTTTCAGCTCTACGTCGGGACGTGCGTTGGGCTCTACGTCGGGACGTGCGTTGGGCTCTACGTCGGGACGTGCGTTGGGCTCTACGTCGGGATTTAGCTTACTTTCAGCTCTACGTCGGGACGTGCATTGGCCTCTACGTCGGGATTTAGCTTACTTTCAGCTCTACGTCGGGACGTGCGTTGGGCTCTACGTCGGGACGTGCGTTAGACTCTACATCGGGACGTGCGTTGGGCTCTACGTCGGGACGTGCGTTGGCCTATACGTCGGGATTTAGCTTACTTTCAGCTCCACGTCGGGACGCGCGTTGGGCTCTACGTCGGGACGCGCGTTGGGCTCTACGTCGGGACGTGCGTTGGGCTCTACGTCGGGACGTGCGTTGGGCTCTACGTCTGTAGTTAGCTAACTTTCAGCTCTACGTCGGGACGTGCGTTGGGCTCTACGTCTGTAGTTAGCTAACTTTCAGCTCTACGTCGGGACGTGCGTTGGGCGCTACGTCGGGACGTGCGTTGGGCCCTACGTCAAGACGTACGTTGGGCTCTACGTCGGGACGTGCGTTGGGCTCTACGTCGGGATTTAGCTTACTTTCACTTCCACGTCGGGACGTGCGTTGGCCACTACGTCGGGACGTGCGTTGGGCTCTACGTCGGGACGCGCGTTGGGCTCTACGTCGGGACGCGCGTTGGGCTCTACGTCGGGATGCGCGTTGGGCTCTACGTCGGGACGTGCGTTGGGCTCTACGTCGGGATTTAGCTTACTTTCAGCTCTACGTCGGGACGTGCGTTGGGCTCTACGTCGGGACGTGCGTTGGGCTCCACGTCGGGATTTAGCTTACTTTCAGGTCTACGTCGGGACGTGCGTTGGGCTCTACGTCGGGATTTAGCTTACTTTCGCCTCTACGTCGGGACGTGCGTTGGCCTCTACGTCAGGACGTGCGTTGTCCTCTACGTCGGGACGTGCGTTGGCCTCTACGTCGGGACGTGCGTTGGCCTCTACGTCGGGATTTAGCTTACTTTCAGCTCTACGTCGGGACGTGCGTTGGGCGTTACGTCGGGACGTGCGTTGGGCGCTACTTCGGGACGTGCGTTGGGCGCTACGTCGGGATTTAGCTTACTTTCAGCTCTACGTCGGAACGTGCGTTGGGCTCTACGTCGGGACGTGCGTTGGCCTCTACGTCGGGACGTGCGTTGTCCTCTACGTCGGGACGTGCGTTGGCGTCTACGTCGGGACGTGGGTTGGCCTCTACGTCGGGACGTGCGTTGGCCTCTACGTCGGGATTTAGCTTACTTTCAGCTCTACGTCGGGACGTGCGTTGGGCGCTACGTCGGGACGTGCGTTGGGCGCTACTTCGGGACGTGCGTTGGGCGCTACGTCGGGATTTAGCTTACTTTCAGCTCTACGTCGGGACGTGCGTTGGGCTCTACGTCGGGACGTGCGTTGGGCTCTACGTCGGGACGTGCGTTGGGCTCTACGTCTGTAGTTAGCTAACCTTCAGCTCTACATCGGGACGTGCGTTGGGCTCTACGTCGGGACGTGCGTTTTGGTCTACGTCTGTAGTTAGCCAACTTTCAGCTCTACGTCGGGACGTGCGTTGGGCTCTACGTCGGGACGTGCGTTGGGCTCTACGTCGGGACGTGCGTTGGGCTCTACGTCGGGATTTAGCTTACTTTCAGCTCTACGTCGGGACGTGCATTGGCCTCTACGTCGGGATTTAGCTTACTTTCAGCTCTACGTCGGGACGTGCGTTGGGCTCTACGTCGGGACGTGCGTTAGACTCTACATCGGGACGTGCGTTGGGCTCTACGTCGGGACGTGCGTTGGCCTATACGTCGGGATTTAGCTTACTTTCAGCTCCACGTCGGGACGCGCGTTGGGCTCTACGTCGGGACGCGCGTTGGGCTCTACGTCGGGACGTGCGTTGGGCTCTACGTCGGGACGTGCGTTGGGCTCTACGTCTGTAGTTAGCTAACTTTCAGCTCTACGTCGGGACGTGCGTTGGGCTCTACGTCTGTAGTTAGCTAACTTTCAGCTCTACGTCGGGACGTGCGTTGGGCGCTACGTCGGGACGTGCGTTGGGCCCTACGTCAAGACGTACGTTGGGCTCTACGTCGGGACGTGCGTTGGGCTCTACGTCGGGATTTAGCTTACTTTCAGTTCCACGTCGGGACGTGCGTTGGCCACTACGTCGGGACGTGCGTTGGGCTCTACGTCGGGACGCGCGTTGGGCTCTACGTCGGGACGCGCGTTGGGCTCTACGTCGGGATGCGCGTTGGGCTCTACGTCGGGACGTGCGTTGGGCTCTACGTCGGGATTTAGCTTACTTTCAGCTCTACGTCGGGACGTGCGTTGGGCTCTACGTCGGGACGTGCGTTGGGCTCCACGTCGGGATTTAGCTTACTTTCAGGTCTACGTCGGGACGTGCGTTGGGCTCTACGTCGGGACGTGCGTTGGGCTCTACGTCGGGACGTGCGTTGGGCTCTACGTTGGGATTTAGCTTACTTTCAGCTCTACGTCGGGACGTGCGTTGGGCTCTACGTCGGGACGTGCGTTGGGCTCTACGTCGGGACGTGCGTTGGCCTCTACGTCGGGATTTAGCTTACTTTCAGCTCCACGTCGGGACGCGCGTTGGGCTCTACGTCGGGATTTAGCTTACTTTCAGCTTTACGTCGGGACGTGCATTGGGCTCTACGTCGGGACGTGCGTTGGGGTCTACGTCGGGACGTGCGTTGGGCTCTACGTCGGGATTTAGCTTACTTTCAGGTCTACGTCGGGACGTGCGTTGGGCTCTACGTCGGGACGTGCGTTGGGCTCTACGTCGGGACGTGCGTTGGGCTCTACGTCGGGACGTGCGTCGGGCACTACGTCGGGACGTGCGTTGGGCGCTACGTCGAGACGTGCGTTGAGCTCTACGTCGGGACGTGCGTTGGGCTCTACGTCGGGATTTAGCTTACTTTCAGCTCTACGTCAGGACGTGCGTTGGGCTCTACGTCGGGACGTGCGTTGGGCGCTACGTCGGGACGTGCGTTGGGCTCTACGTCGGGACGTGCGTTGGGCTCTACGTTGGGATTTAGCTTACTTTCAACTCTACGTCGGGACATGCGTTGGGCTCTACGTCGGGACGTGCGTTGGGCTCTACGTCTGTAGTTAGCTAACTTTCAGCTCTACGTCGGGACGTGCGTTGGGCGCTACGTCGGGACGTGCGTTGGGCGCTACGTCGGGACGTGCGCTGGGCTCTACGTCGGGACGTGCGTTGGGCTCTACGTCAGGACGTGCGTTGGGCTCTACGTCGGGATTTAGCTTACTTTCAGCTCCAAGTCGGGACGTGCGTTGGGCACTACGTCGGGACGTGCGTTGGGCTCTACGTCGGGACGCGCGTTGGGCTCTACGTCTGTAGTTAGCTAACTTTTAGCTCTATGTCGGGACGCGCGTTGGGCTCTACGTCTGTAGTTAGCTAACTTTCAGCTCTACGTCGGGACGCGCGTTGGGCTCTACGTCGGGACGTGCGTTGGGCTCTACATCTGTAGTTAGCTAACTTTCAGCTCTACGTCGGGACGTGCGTTGGTCGCCACGTCGGGACGTGCGTTGAGCTCTACGTCGGGACGTGCGTTGGGCTCTACGTCGGGACGTGCGTTGGGCTCTACGTCGGGATTTAGCTTACTTTCAGCTCTACGTCGGGACGTGCGTTGGCCTCTACGTCGGGACGTGCGTTGGCCTCTACGTCGGGACGTGCGTTGGCCTCTACGTCGGGATTTAGCTTACTTTCAGCTCTACGTCGGGACGTGCGTTGGGCGCTACGTCGGGACGTGCGTTGGGCGCTACTTCGGGACGTGCGTTGGGCGCTACGTCGGGATTTAGCTTACTTTCAGCTCTACGTCGGGACGTGCGTTGGGCTCTATGTCGGGACGTGCGGTGGGCTCTACGTCGAAACGTGCGTTGGGCTCTACGTCGGGACGTGCTTTGGGCTCTACGTCGGGATTTAGCTTACTTTCAGCTCTACGTCGGGACGTGCGTTGGCCTCTACGTCGGGACGTGCGTTGGCCTCTACGTCAGGACGTGCGTTGGCCTCTTCGTCGGGATTTAGCTTACTTTCAGCTCTACGTCGGGACGTGTGTTGGGCTCTACGTCGGGATGTAGCTTACTTTCAGCTCTACGTCGGGACGTGCGTTGGGCTCTACGTCTGGACGTGCGTTGGGCTCTACGTCTGTAGTTAGCTAACTTTCAGCTCTACGTCGGGACGTGCGTTGGCCTCTACGTCGGGACGTGCGTTGGGCTCTACGTCGGTACGTGCGTTGGGCTCTACGTCGGGATTTAGCTTACTTTTAGCTCTACGTCGGGACGTGCGTTGGGCTCTACGTCGGGACGTGCGTTGGGCTCTATGTCTGTAGTTAGCTAACTTTCTGCTCTACGTCGGGACGTGCGTTGGGCTCTACGTCTGTAGTTAGCTAACTTTCAGCTCTATGTCTGGATGTGCGTTGGGCGCTACGTCGGGACGTGCGTTGGGCTCTACGTCGGGACGTGCGTTGGGCTCTACGTCGGGATTTAGCTTACTTTCAGCTCTACGTCAGGACGTGCATTGGCCTCTACGTTGGGACGTGTGTTGGCCTCTACGTCGGGACGTGCGTTGGCCTCTACGTCGTGATTTAGCTTACTTTCAGGTCTACGTCGGGACGTGCGTTGGGCTCTACGTCGGGACGTGTGTTGGGCTCTACGTCGGGACACGCGTTGGGCTCTACGTCGGGACGCGCGTTGGGCTCTACGTCTGTAGTTAGCTAACTTTCAGCTCTACATCGGGATGCGCGTTGGGCTCTTCGTCTGTAGTTAGCTAACTTTCAGCTCTACGTCGGGACATGCGTTGGGCTCTACGTCTGTAGTTAGCTAACTTTCAGCTCTACGTCGGGACGTGCGTTGGGCGCTACGTCGGGACGTGCGTTGGGCGCTACGTCGGGATTTAGCTTACTTTCAGCTCTACGTCGGGACGTGCGTTGGCCTCTACGTCGGGACGTGCGTTGGGCTCTACGTCGGGATGTGCGCTGGCCTCTACGTCGTGACGTGCGCTGGCCTCTACGTCGGGACGTGCGTTGGCCTCTACGTCGGGATTTAGCTTACTTTCAGCTCTACGTCGGGACGTGCGTTGGCCGGTACGTCGGGACGTGCGTTGGCCTCTACGTCGGGATTTAGCTTACTTTCAGCTCTACGTCGGGACGTGCGTTGGGCTCTACGTCGGGATTTAGCTTACTTTCAGCTCTACGTTGGGACGTGCGTTGGCCTCTACGTCGGGATTTAGCTTACTTTCAGCTCTACGTCGGGACGTGCGTTGAGCTCTACGTCGGGACGTGCGTTGGGCTCTACGTCGGGACGTGCGTTGGGCTCTACGTCGGGACGTGCGTTGGGCTCTACGTCGGGATTTAGCTTACTTTCAGCTCTACGTCGGGACGTGCATTGGGCTCTACGTCGGGACGTGCGTTGGGGTCTACGTCGGGACGTGCGTTGGGCTCTACGTCGGGATTTAGCTTACTTTCAGGTCTACGTCGGGACGTGCGTTGGGCTCTACGTCGGGACGTGCGTTGGGCTCTACGTCGGGACGTGCGTTGGGCTCTACGTCGGGACGTGCGTCGGGCACTACGTATGGACGTGCGTTGGGCGCTACGTCGAGACGTGCGTTGAGCTCTACGTCGGGACGTGCGTTGGGCTCTACGTCGGGATTTAGCTTACTTTCAGCTCTACGTCAGGACGTGCGTTGGGCTCTACGTCGGGACGTGCGTTGGGCGCTACGTCGGGACGTGCGTTGGGCTCTACGTCGGGACGTGCGTTGGGCTCTACGTTGGGATTTAGCTTACTTTCAACTCTACGTCGGGACGTGCGTTGGGCTCTACGTCGGGACGTGCGTTGGGCTCTACGTCTGTAGTTAGCTAACTTTCAGCTCTACGTCGGGACGTGCGTTGGGCGCTACGTCGGGACGTGCGCTGGGCGCTACGTCGGGACGTGCGTTGGGCTCTACGTCGGGACGTGCGTTGGGCTCTACGTCGGGATTTAGCTTACTTTCAGCTCCAAGTCGGGACGTGCGTTGGGCACTACGTCGGGACGTGCGTTGGGCTCTACGTCGGGACGCGCGTTGGGCTCTACGTCTGTAGTTAGCTAACTTTTAGCTCTATGTCGGGACGCGCGTTGGGCTCTACGTCTGTAGTTAGCTAACTTTCAGCTCTACGTCGGGACGCGCGTTGGGCTCTACATCGGGACGCGCGTTGGGCTCTACGTCGGGACGTGCGTTGGGCTCTACATCTGTAGTTAGCTAACTTTCAGCTCTACGTCGGGACGTGCGTTGGTCGCCACGTCGGGACGTGCGTTGGGCTCTACGTCGGGACGTGCGTTGGGCTCTACGTCGGGATTTAGCTTACTTTCAGCTCTACGTCGGGACGTGCGTTGGCCTCTACGTCGGGACGTGCGTTGGCCTCTACGTCGGGACGTGCGTTGGCCTCTACGTCGGGATTTAGCTTACTTTCAGCTCTACGTCGGGACGTGCGTTGGGCGCTACGTCGGGACGTGCGTTGGGCGCTACTTCGGGACGTGCGTTGGGCGCTACGTCGGGATTTAGCTTACTTTCAGCTCTACGTCGGGACGTGCGTTGGGCTCTATGTCGGGACGTGCGGTGGGCTCTACGTCGAAACGTGCGTTGGGCTCTACGTCGGGACGTGCTTTGGGCTCTACGTCGGGATTTAGCTTACTTTCAGCTCTACGTCGGGACGTGCGTTGGCCTCTACGTCGGGACGTGCGTTGGCCTCTACGTCAGGACGTGCGTTGGCCTCTTCGTCGGGATTTAGCTTACTTTCAGCTCTACGTCGGGACGTGTGTTGGGCTCTACGTTGGGATTTAGCTTACTTTCAGCTCTACGTCGGGACGTGCGTTGGGCTCTACGTCTGGACGTGCGTTGGGCTCTACGTCTGTAGTTAGCTAACTTTCAGCTCTACGTCGGGACGTGCGTTGGGCTCTACGTCGGGACGTGCGTTGGGCTCTACGTCGGTACGTGCGTTGGGCTCTACGTCGGGATTTAGCTTACTTTCAGCTCTACGTCGGGACGTGCGTTGGGCTCTACGTCGGGACGTGCGTTGGGCTCTATGTCTGTAGTTAGCTAACTTTCTGCTCTACGTCGATACGTGCGTTGGGCTCTACGTCTGTAGTTAGCTAACTTTCAGCTCTATGTCTGGATGTGCGTTGGGCGCTACGTCGGGACGTGCGTTGGGCTCTACGTCGGGACGTGCGTTGGGCTCTACGTCGGGATTTAGCTTACTTTCAGCTCTACGTCAGGACGTGCATTGGCCTCTACGTTGGGACGTGTGTTGGCCTCTACGTCGGGACGTGCGTTGGCCTCTACGTCGTGATTTAGCTTACTTTCAGGTCTACGTCGGGACGTGCGTTGGGCTCTACGTCGGGACGTGTGTTGGGCTCTACGTCGGGACACGCGTTGGGCTCTACGTCGGGACGCGCGTTGGGCTCTACGTCTGTAGTTAGCTAACTTTCAGCTCTACATCGGGACGCGCGTTGGGCTCTTCGTCTGTAGTTAGCTAACTTTCAGCTCTACGTCGGGACATGCGTTGGGCTCTACGTCTGTAGTTAGCTAACTTTCAGCTCTACGTTGGGACGTGCGTTGGGCGCTACGTCGGGACGTGCGTTGGGCGCTACGTCGGGATTTAGCTTACTTTCAGCTCTACGTCGGGACGTGCGTTGGGCTCTACGTCGGGACGTGCGTTGGGCTCTACGTCGGGATGTGCGCTGGCCTCTACGTCGTGACGTGCGCTGGCGTCTACGTCGGGACGTGCGTTGGCCTCTACGTCGGGATTTAGCTTACTTTCAGCTCTACGTCGGGACGTGCGTTGGCCGGTACGTCGGGACGTGCGTTGGCCTCTACGTCGGGATTTAGCTTACTTTCAGCTCTACGTCGGGACGTGCGTTGGGCTCTACGTCGGGATTTAGCTTACTTTCAGCTCTACGTTGGGACGTGCGTTGGCCTCTACGTCGGGATTTAGCTTACTTTCAGCTCTACGTCGGGACGTGCGTTGAGCTCTACGTTGGGACGTGCGTTGGGCTCTACGTCGGGACGTGCGTTGGGCTCTACGTCTGTAGTTAGCTAACTTTCAGCTCTACGTCGGGACGTGCGTTCGGCTCTACGTCTGTAGTTAGCTAACATTCAGCTCTACGTCGGGACGTGCGTTGGGCGCTATGTCGGGACGTGCGTTGGGCTCTACGTCGGGACGTGCGTTGGGCTCTACGTCGGGACGTGCGTTGGGCTCTACGTCGGCATTTAGCTTAATTTCAGCTCTACGTCGGGACGTGCGTTGGCCTCTACGTCGGGACGTGCGTTGGCCTCTATGTCGGGACGTGCGTTGGCCGCTAAGTCGGGACGTGCGTTGGCCTCTACGTCGGGACGTGCGTTGGCCTCTACGTCGGGATTTAGCTTACTTTCAGCTCTACGTCGGGACGTGCGTTGGGCGCTATTTCGGGACGTGCGTTGGGCGCTACGTCGGGACGTGCGTTGGGCTCTACGTCGGGACGTGCGTTGGGCTCTACGTCGGGACGTGCGTTGGGCTCTACGTCGGGATTTATCTTACTTTCAGCTCTACGTCGGGACGTGCGTTGGCCTCTACGTCGGGACGTGCGTTGGCCTCTACGTCGGGATTTAGCTTACTTTCAGCTCTTCTTCGGGACGAGCGTTGGCCTCTACGTCGGGACGTGCGTTGGCATCTACGTCGGGATTTAGCTTACTTTCAGCTCTACGTCGGGACGTGTGTTGGGCTCTACGTCAGAATTTAGCTTACTTTCAGCTCTACGTCGGGACGTGCGTTGGGCTGTACGTCGGGACGTGCGTTGGGCTGTACGTCGGGACGTGCGTTGGGCTCTATGTCGGGACGTGCGTTGGGCTCTACGTCTGTAGTTAGCTAACTTTCAGCTCTACGTCGGGACGTGTGTTGGGCTCTATGTCGGGACGTGCGTTGGGCTCTACGTCGGGACGTGCGTTGGGCTCTATGTCGGGACGTGCGTTGGGCTCTACGTCGGGACGTGCGTTGGGCTTTACGTCGGGACGCGCGTTGGGCTCTACGTCTGTAGTTACCTAACTTTCAGCTCTACGTCGGGACGTGCGTTGGGCTGTACGTCGGGACGTGCGTTGGGCTGTACGTCGGGACGTGCGTTGGGCTCTATGTCGGGACGTGCGTTGGGCTCTACGTCTGTAGTTAGCTAACTTTCAGCTCTACGTCGGGACGTGTGTTGGGCTCTATGTCGGGACGTGCGTTGGGCTCTACGTCGGGACGTGCGTTGGGCTCTATGTCGGGACGTGCGTTGGGCTCTACGTCGGGACGTGCGTTGGGCTTTACGTCGGGACGCGCGTTGGGCTCTACGTCTGTAGTTACCTAACTTTCAGCTCTACGTCGGGACGTGCGTTGGGCTCTATGTCGGGACGTGCGTTGGGCTCTACGTCGGGACGTGCGTTGGGCTCTACGTCGGGACGTGCGTTAGACTCTACATCGGGACGTGCGTTGGGCTCTACGTCGGGACGTGCGTTGGCCTATACGTCGGGATTTAGCTTACTTTCAGCTCCACGTCGGGACGCGCGTTGGGCTCTATGTCGGGACGCGCGTTGGGCTCTACGTCGGGACGTGCGTTGGGCTCTACGTCGGGACGTGCGTTGGGCTCTACGTCTGTAGTTAGCTAACTTTCAGCTCTACGTCGGGACGTGCGTTGGGCTCTACGTCTGTAGTTAGCTAACTTTCAGCTCTACGTCGGGACGTGCGTTGGGCGCTACGTCGGGACGTGCGTTGGGCCCTACGTCAAGACGTACGTTGGGCTCTACGTCGGGACGTGCGTTGGGCTCTACGTCGGGATTTAGCTTACTTTCAGTTCCACGTCGGGACGTGCGTTGGCCACTACGTCGGGACGTGCGTTGGGCTCTACGTCGGGACGCGCGTTGGGCTCTACGTCGGGACGCGCGTTGGGCTCTACGTCGGGACGCGTGTTGGACTCTACGTCGGGATGCGCGTTGGGCTCTACGTCTGTAGTTAGCTAAGTTTTAGTTCTACGTCGGGACGTGCGTTGGGCTCTGCGTCGGGATTTAGCTTACTTTCAGCTCTACGTCGGGACGTGCGTTGGGCTCTACGTCGGGACGTGCGTTGGGCTCTACGTCGGGATTTAGCTTACTTTCAGCTCTACGTCGGGACGTGCGTTGGCCTCTACGTCGGGATTTAGCTTACTTTCAGCTCTACGTCGGGACGTGCGTTGGGCTCTACGTCGGGACGTGCGTTGGGCTCTACGTCGGGACGTGCGTTGGGTTCTACGTCGGGACGTGCGTTGGGCTCTACGTCTGTAGTTAGCTAACTTTCTGCTCTACGTCGGGACGTGCGTTGGGCACTACGTCTGTAGTTAGCTAACTTTCAGCTCTACGTCGGGACGTGCGTTGGGCTCTACGTCGGGACGTGCGTTGGGCTCTACGTCGGGATTTAGCTTACTTTCAGCTCTACGTCGGGACGTGCGTTGGGCTCTACGTCGGGACGTGCGTTGGGCTCCACGTCGGGATTTAGCTTACTTTCAGGTCTACGTCGGGACGTGCGTTGGGCTCTACGTCGGGACGTGCGTTGGGCTCTACGTCGGGACGTGCGTTGGGCTCTACGTTGGGATTTAGCTTACTTTCAGCTCTACGTCGGGACGTGCGTTGGGCTCTACGTCGGGACGTGCGTTGGGCTCTACGTCTGTAGTTAGCTAACTTTCAGCTCTACGTCGGGACGTGCGTTGGGCTCTACGTCTGTAGTTAGCTAACTTTCAGCTCTACGTCGGGACGTGCGTTGGGCGCTACGTCGAGACGTGCGTTGAGCTCTACGTCGGGACGTGCGTTGGGCTCTACGTTGGGATTTAGCTTACTTTCAGCTCTACGTCGGGACGTGCGTTGGGCTCTACGTCGGGACGTGCGTTGGCCTCTACGTCGGGACGTGCGTTGGCCTCTACGTCGGGATTTAGCTTACTTTCAGCTCCACGTCGGGACGCGCGTTGGGCTCTACGTCGGGATTTAGCTTACTTTCAGCTCTACGTCGGGACGTGCATTGGGCTCTACGTCGGGACGTGCGTTGGGGTCTACGTCGGGACGTGCGTTGGGCTCTACGTCGGGATTTAGCTTACTTTCAGGTCTACGTCGGGACGTGCGTTGGGCTCTACGTCGGGACGTGCGTTGGGCTCTACGTCGGGACGTGCGTTGGGCTCTACGTCGGGACGTGCGTCGGGCACTACGTCGGGACGTGCGTTGGGCGCTACGTCGAGACGTGCGTTGAGCTCTACGTCGGGACGTGCGTTGGGCTCTACGTCGGGATTTAGCTTACTTTCAGCTCTACGTCAGGACGTGCGTTGGGCTCTACGTCGGGACGTGCGTTGGGCGCTACGTCGGGACGTGCGTTGGGCTCTACGTCGGGACGTGCGTTGGGCTCTACGTTGGGATTTAGCTTACTTTCAACTCTACGTCGGGACGTGCGTTGGGCTCTACGTCGGGACGTGCGTTGGGCTCTACGTCTGTAGATAGCTAACTTTCAGCTCTACGTCGGGACGTGCGTTGGGCGCTACGTCGGGACGTGCGCTGGGCTCTACGTCGGGACGTGCGTTGGGCTCTACGTCGGGACGTGCGTTGGGCTCTACGTCGGGATTTAGCTTACTTTCAGCTCCAAGTCGGGACGTGCGTTGGGCACTACGTCGGGACGTGCGTTGGGCTCTACGTCGGGACGCGCGTTGGGCTCTACGTCTGTAGTTAGCTAACTTTTAGCTCTATGTCGGGACGCGCGTTGGGCTCTACGTCTGTAGTTAGCTAACTTTCAGCTCTACGTCGGGACGCGCGTTGGGCTCTACGTCGGGACGTGCGTTGGGCTCTACATCTGTAGTTAGCTAACTTTCAGCTCTACGTCGGGACGTGCGTTGGTCACCACGTCGGGACGTGCGTTGAGCTCTACGTCGGGACGTGCGTTGGGCTCTACGTCGGGACGTGCGTTGGGCTCTACGTCGGGATTTAGCTTACTTTCAGCTCTACGTCGGGACGTGCGTTGGCCTCTACGTCGGGACGTGCGTTGGCCTCTACGTCGGGACGTGCGTTGGCCTCTACGTCGGGATTTAGCTTACTTTCAGCTCTACGTCGGGACGTGCGTTGGGCGCTACGTCGGGACGTGCGTTGGGCGCTACTTCGGGACGTGCGTTGGGCGCTACGTCGGGATTTAGCTTACTTTCAGCTCTACGTCGGGACGTGCGTTGGGCTCTATGTCGGGACGTGCGGTGGGCTCTACGTCGAAACGTGCGTTGGGCTCTACGTCGGGACGTGCTTTGGGCTCTACGTCGGGATTTAGCTTACTTTCAGCTCTACGTCGGGACGTGCGTTGGCCTCTACGTCGGGACGTGCGTTGGCCTCTACGTCAGGACGTGCGTTGGCCTCTTCGTCGGGATTTAGCTTACTTTCAGCTCTACGTCGGGACGTGTGTTGGGCTCTACGTCGGGATTTAGCTTACTTTCAGCTCTACGTCGGGACGTGCGTTGGGCTCTACGTCTGGACGTGCGTTGGGCTCTACGTCAGTAGTTAGCTAACTTTCAGCTCTACGTCGGGACGTGCGTTGGGCTCTACGTCGGGACGTGCGTTGGGCTCTACGTCGGGATTTAGCTTACTTTCAGCTCTACGTCGGGACGTGCGTTGGCCTCTACGTCGGGACGTGCGTTGACCTCTACGTCGGGATTTAGCTTACTTTCAGCTCTTCTTCGGGACGAGCGTTGGCCTCTACGTCGGGACGTGCGTTGGGCTCTACGTCGGGATTTAGCTTACTTTCAGCTCTACGTCGGGACGTACGTTGGGCTCTACGTCGGGACGTGCGTTGGGCTCTATGTCCGTAGTTAGCTAACTTTCTGCTCTACGTCGGGACGTGCGTTGGGCTCTACGTCTGTAGTTAGCTAACTTTCAGCTCTATGTCTGGATGTGCGTTGGGCGCTACGTCGGGACGTGCGTTGGGCTCTACGTCGGGACGTGCGTTGGGCTCTACGTCGGGATTTAGCTTACTTTCAGCTCTACGTCAGGACGTGCATTGGCCTCTACGTTGGGACGTGTGTTGGCCTCTACGTCGGGACGTGCATTGGCCTCTACGTCGTGATTTAGCTTACTTTCAGGTCTACGTCGGGACGTGCGTTGGGCTCTACGTCGGGACGTGTGTTGGGCTCTACGTCGGGACACGCGTTGGGCTCTACGTCGGGACGCGCGTTGGGCTCTACGTCTGTAGTTAGCTAACTTTCAGCTCTACATCGGGACGCGCGTTGGGCTCTTCGTCTGTAGTTAGCTAACTTTCAGCTCTACGTCGGGACATGCGTTGGGCTCTACGTCTGTAGTTAGCTAACTTTCAGCTCTACGTCGGGACGTGCGTTGGGCGCTACGTCGGGAGGTGCGTTGGGCGCTACGTCGGGATTTAGCTTACTTTCAGCTCTACGTCGGGACGTGCGTTGGGCTCTACGTCGGGACGTGCGTTGGGCTCTACGTCGGGATGTGCGCTGGCCTCTACGTCGTGACGTGCGCTGGCCTCTACGTCGGGACGTGCGTTGGCCTCTACGTCGGGATTTAGCTTACTTTCAGGTCTACGTCGGGACGTGCGTTGGCCGGTACGTCGGGACGTGCGTTGGCCTCTACGTCGGGATTTAGCTTACTTTCAGCTCTACGTCGGGACGTGCGTTGGGCTCTACGTCGGGATTTAGCTTACTTCCAGCTCTACGTTGGGACGTGCGTTGGCCTCTACGTCGGGATTTAGCTTACTTTCAGCTCTACGTCGGGACGTGCGTTGAGCTCTACGTCGGGACGTGCGTTGGGCTCTACGTCGGGACGTGCGTTGGGCTCTACGTCGGGACGTGCGTTGGGCTCTACGTCGGGACGTGCGTTGGACTCTACGTCTGTAGTTAGCTAACTTTCAGCTCTACGTCGGGACGTGCGTTCGGCTCTACGTCTGTAGTTAGCTAACATTCAGCTCTACGTCGGGACGTGCGTTGGGCGCTATGTCGGGACGTGCGTTGGGCTCTACGTCGGGACGTGCGTTGGGCTCTACGTCGGGACGTGCGTTGGGCTCTACGTCGGCATTTAGCTTAATTTCAGCTCTACGTCGGGACGTGCGTTGGCCTCTACGTCGGGACGTGCGTTGGCCTCTACGTCGGGACGTGCGTTGGCCTCTAAGTCGGGACGTGCGTTGGCCTCTACGTCGGGACGTGCGTTGGCCTCTACGTCGGGATTTAGCTTACTTTCAGCTCTACGTCGGGACGTGCGTTGGGCGCTATTTCGGGACGTGCGTTGGGCGCTACGTTGGGACGTGCGTTCGGCTCTACGTCGGGACGTGCGTTGGGCTCTACGTCGGGACGTGCGTTGGGCTCTACGTCGGGATTTATCTTACTTTCAGCTCTACGTCGGGACGTGCGTTGGCCTCTACGTCGGGACGTGCGTTGGCCTCTACGTCGGGATTTAGCTTACTTTCAGCTCTTCTTCGGGACGAGCGTTGGCCTCTACGTCGGGACGTGCGTTGGCATCTACGTCGGGATTTAGCTTACTTTCAGCTCTACGTCGGGACGTGTGTTGGGCTCTACGTCAGGATTTAGCTTACTTTCAGCTCTACGTCGGGACGTGCGTTGGGCTGTACGTCGGGACGTGCGTTGGGCTGTACGTCGGGACGTGCGTTGGCCTCTACGTCGGGACGTGCGTTGGGCTCTACGTCTGTAGTTAGCTAACTTTCAGCTCTACGTCGGGACGTGCGTTGGGCTCTATGTCGGGACGTGCGTTGGGCTCTACGTCGGGACGTGCGTTGGGCTCTACGTCGGAATGTGCGTTGGGCTCTACGTCGGGACGTGCGTTGGGCTTTACGTCGAGACGCGCGTTGGGCTCTACGTCTGTAGTTAGCTAACTTCTGCTCTACGTCGGGATGTGCGTTGGGCTCTACGTCTGTAGTTAGCTAACTTTCAGCTCTACGTCGGGACGTGCGTTGGGCGCTACTTCGGGACGTGCGTTGGGCTCTACGTCGGGACGTGCGTTGGGCTCTACGTCGGGATTTAGCTTACTTTCAGGTCTACGTCGGGACGCGCGTTGGGCTCTTCGTCTGTAGTTAGCTAACTTTCAGCTCTACGTCGGGACGCGGGTTGGGCTCTTCGTCTGTAGTTAGCTAACTTTCAGCTCTACGTCGGGACGTGCGTTGGGCTCTACGTCTGTAGTTAGCTAACTTTCAGCTCTACGTCGGGACGTGCGTTGGGCGCTACGTCGGGACGTGCGTTGGGCGCTACGTCGGGATTTAGCTTACTTTCAGCTCTACGTCAGGACGTGCGTTGGGCTCTACGTCGGGACGTGCGCTGGACTCTACGTCGGGACGTGCGCTGGCCTCTACGTCGGGACGTGCGTTGGCCTCTACGTTGGGACGTGCGTTGGCCTCTACGTCGGGATTTAGCTTACTTTCAGCTCTACGTCGGGACGTGCGTTGGGCTCTACGTCGGGACGTGCGTTGGGCTCTACGTCGGGACGTGCTTTGGGCTCTACGTCGGGATTTAGCTTACTTTCAGCTCTACGTCATTACGTGCGTTGGCCTCTACGTCGGGACGTGCGTTGGCCTCTACGTCGGGACGTGCGTTGGCCTCTACGTCGGGATTTAGCTTACTTTCAGCTCTACGTTGGGACGTGCGTTGGCCTCTACGTCGGGATTTAGCTTACTTTCAGCTCTACGTCGGGACGTGCGTTGGGCTCTACGTCGGCACGTGCGTTGGGCTCTACGTCGGGACGTGCGTTGGGCTCTACGTCGGGACGTGCGTTGGGCTCTACGTCTGTAGTTAGCTAACTTTCAGCTCTACGTCGGGACGTGCGTTGGGCTCTACGTCGGGATTTAGCTTACTTTCAGCTCTACGTCGGGACATGCGTTGGGCTCTACGTCGGGACGTGCGTTGGGCTCTACGTCGGGATTTAGCTAACTGTCAGCTCTACGTCGGGACGTGCGTTGGGCTCTACGTCGGGACGTGCGTTGGGCTCTACGTCGGGATTTAGCTTACTTTCAGGTCTACGTCGGGACGTGCGTTGGCCTCTACGTCGGGATTTAGCTTACTTTCAGCTCTACGTCGGGACGTGCGTTGGGCTCTACGTCGGGACGTGCGTTGGGCTCTACGTCGGGACGTGCGTTGGGCTCTACGTCGGGACGTGCGTTGGGCTCTACGTCTGTAGTTAGCTAACTTTCAGCTCTACGTCAGGACGTGCGTTGGGCTCTAAGTGTGTAGTTAGCTAACATTCAGCTCTACGTCGGGACGTGCGTTGGGCGCTATGTCGGGACGTGCGTTCGGCTCTACGTCGGGACGTGCGTTGGGCTCTACATCGGGACGTGCGTTGGGCTCTACGTCGGCATTTAGCTTAATTTCAGCTCTACGTCGGGACGTGCGTTGGCCTCTACGTCGGGACGTGCGTTGTCCTCTATGTCGGGACGTGCGTTGGCCTCTAAGTCGGGACGTGCGTTGGCCTCTACGTCGGGACGTGCGTTGGCCTCTACGTCGGGATTTAGCTTACTTTCAGCTCTACGTCGGGACGTGCGTTGGGCGCTATTTCGGGACGTGCGTTGGGCGCTACGTCGGGACGTGCGTTGGGCTCTACGTCGGGACGTGCGTTGGGCTCTACGTCGGGACGTGCGTTGGGCTCTACGTCGGGATTTAGCTTACTTTCAGCTCTACGTCGGGACGTGCGTTGGCCTCTACGTCGGGACGTGCGTTGACCTCTACGTCGGGATTTAGCTTATTTTCAGCTCTTCTTCGGGACGAGCGTTGGCCTCTACGTCGGGACGTGCGTTGGCATCTACGTCGGGATTTAGCTTACTTTCAGCTCTACGTCGGGACGCGCGTTGGGCTCTACGTCAGGATTTAGCTTACTTTCAGCTCTACGTCGGGACGTGCGTTGGGCTGTACGTCGGGACGTGCGTTGGGCTCTACGTCGGGACGTGCGTTGGGCTCTACGTCTGTAGTTAGCTAACTTTCAGGTCTACGTCGGGACGTGCGTTGGGCTCTATGTCGGGACGTGCGTTGGGCTCTACGTCTGGACGTGCGTTGGGCTCTACGTCGGGACGTGCGTTGGGCTCTACGTCGGGACGTGCGTTGGGCTTTACGTCGGGACGCGCGTTGGGCTCTACGTCTGTAGTTAGCTAACTTTCTGCTCTACGTCGGGATGTGCGTTGGGCTCTACGTCTGTAGTTAGCTAACTTTCAGCTCTACGTCGGGACGTGCGTTGGGCGCTACTTCGGGACGTGCGTTGGGCTCTACTTCGGGACGTGCGTTGGGCTCTACGTCGGGATTTAGCTTACTTTCATCTCTACGTCAGGACGTGCATTGGCCTCTACGTCGAGACGTGCGTTGGCCTCTACGTCGGGACGTGCGTTGGCCTCTACGTCGGGATTTAGCTTACTTTCAGCTCTACGTCGGGACGTGCGTTGGGCGCTATTTCGGGACGTGCGTTGGGCGCTACGTCGGGACGTGCGTTGGGCTCTACGTCGGGACGTGCGTTGGGCTCTACGTCGGGACGTGCGTTGGGCTCTACGTCGGGATTTATCTTACTTTCAGCTCTACGTCGGGACGTGCGTTGGCCTCTACGTCGGGACGTGCGTTGGCCTCTACGTCGGGATTTAGCTTACTTTCAGCTCTTCTTCGGGACGAGCGTTGTCCTCTACGTCGGGACGTGCGTTGGCATCTACGTCGGGATTTAGCTTACTTTCAGCTCTACGTCGGGACGTGTGTTGGGCTCTACGTCAGGATTTAGCTTACTTTCAGCTCTACGTCGGGACGTGCGTTGGGCTGTACGTCGGGACGTGCGTTGGGCTCTACGTCGGGACGTGCGTTGGGCTCTACGTCTGTAGTTAGCTAACTTTCAGCTCTACGTCGGGACGTGCGTTGGGCTCTATGTCGGGACGTGTGTTGGGCTCTACGTCGGGACGTGCGTTGGGCTCTACGTCGGGATGTGCGTTGGGCTCTACGTCGGGACGTGCGTTGGGCTTTAGGTCGGGACGCGCGTTGGGCTCTACGTCTGTAGTTAGCTAACTTCTGCTCTACGTCGGGATGTGCGTTGGGCTCTACGTCTGTAGTTAGCTAACTTTCAGCTCTACGTCGGGACGTGCGTTGGGCGCTACTTCGGGACGTGCGTTGGGCTCTACGTCGGGACGTGCGTTGGGCTCTACGTCGGGATTTAGCTTACTTTCAGCTCTACGTCAGGACGTGCGTTGGCCTCTACGTCGAGACGTGCGTTGGCCTCTACGTCGGGATTTAGCTTACTTTCAGGTCTACGTCGGGACGCGCGTTGGGCTCTTGGTCTGTAGTTAGCTAACTTTCAGCTCTACGTCGGGACGCGGGTTGGGCTCTTCGTCTGTAGTTAGCTAACTTTCAGCTCTACGTCGGGACGTGCGTTGGGCTCTACGTCTGTAGTTAGCTAACTTTCAGCTCTACGTCGGGACGTGCGTTGGGCGCTACGTCGGGACGTGCGTTGGGCGCTACGTCGGGATTTAGCTTACTTTCAGCTCTACGTCAGGACGTGCGTTGGGCTCTACGTCGGGACGTGCGCTGGCCTCTACGTCGGGACGTGCGCTGGCCTCTACGTCGGGACGTGCGTTGGCCTCTACGTTGGGACGTGCGTTGGCCTCTACGTCGGGATTTAGCTTACTTTCAGCTCTACGTCGGGACGTGCGTTGGGCTCTACGTCGGGACGTGCGTTGGGCTCTACGTCGGGACGTGCTTTGGGCTCTACGTCGGGATTTAGCTTACTTTCAGCTCTACGTCATTACGTGCGTTGGCCTCTACGTCGGGACGTGCGTTGGCCTCTACGTCGGGACGTGCGTTGGCCTCTACGTCGGGATTTAGCTTACTTTCAGCTCTACGTTGGGACGTGCGTTGGCCTCTACGTCGGGATTTAGCTTACTTTCAGCTCTACGTCGGGACGTGCGTTGGGCTCTACGTCGGCACGTGCGTTGGGCTCTACGTCGGGACGTGCGTTGGGCTCTACGTCGGGACGTGCGTTGGGCTCTACGTCTGTAGTTAGCTAACTTTCAGCTCTACGTCGGGACGTGCGTTGGGCTCTACGTCGGGATTTAGCTTACTTTCAGCTCTACGTCGGGACATGCGTTGGGCTCTACGTCGGGACGTGCGTTGGGCTCTACGTCGGGACGTGCGTTGGGCTCTACGTCGGGATTTAGCTAACTGTCAGCTCTACGTCGGGACGTGCGTTGGGCTCTACGTCGGGACGTGCGTTGGGCTCTACGTCGGGATTTAGCTTACTTTCAGGTCTACGTCGGGACGTGCGTTGGCCTCTACGTCGGGATTTAGCTTACTTTCAGCTCTACGTCGGGACGTGCGTTGGGCTCTACGTCGGGACGTGCGTTGGGCTCTACGTCGGGACGTGCGTTGGGCTCTACGTCGGGACGTGCGTTGGGCTCTACGTCTGTAGTTAGCTAACTTTCAGCTCTACGTCGGGACGTGCGTTGGGCTCTACGTCTGTAGTTAGCTAACATTCAGCTCTACGTCGGGACGTGCGTTGGGCGCTATGTCGGGACGTGCGTTCGGCTCTACGTCGGGACGTGCGTTGGGCTCTACATCGGGACGTGCGTTGGGCTCTACGTCGGCGTTTAGCTTAATTTCAGCTCTACGTCGGGACGTGCGTTGGCCTCTACGTCGGGACGTGCGTTGTCCTCTATGTCGGGACGTGCGTTGGCCTCTAAGTCGGGAGGTGCGTTGGCCTCTACGTCGGGACGTGCGTTGGCCTCTACGTCGGGATTTAGCTTACTTTCAGCTCTACGTCGGGACGTGCGTTGGGCGCTATTTCGGGACGTGCGTTGGGCGCTACGTCGGGACGTGCGTTGGGCTCTACGTCGGGACGTGCGTTGGGCTCTACGTCGGGACGTGCTTTGGGCTCTACGTCGGGATTTAGCTTACTTTCAGCTCTACGTCGGGACGTGCGTTGGCCTCTACGTCGGGACGTGCGTTGACCTCTATGTCGGGATTTAGCTTACTTTCAGCTCTTCTTCGGGACGAGCGTTGGCCTCTACGTCGGGACGTGCGTTGGCATCTACGTCGGGATTTAGCTTACTTTCAGCTCTACGTCGGGACGCGCGTTGGGCTCTACGTCAGGATTTAGCTTACTTTCAGCTCTACGTCGGGACGTGCGTTGGGCTGTACGTCGGGACGTGCGTTGGGCTGTACGTCGGGACGTGCGTTGGGCTCTACGTCGGGACGTGCGTTGGGCTCTACGTCGGGACGTGCGTTGGGCTCTACGTCTGTAGTTAGCTAACTTTCAGGTCTACGTCGGGACGTGCGTTGGGCTCTACGTCGGGACGTGCGTTGGGCTCTACGTCGGGACGTGCGTTGGGCTTTACGTCGGGACGCGCGTTGGGCTCTACGTCTGTAGTTAGCTAACTTTCTGCTCTACGTCGGGATGTGCGTTGGGCTCTACGTCTGTAGTTAGCTAACTTTCAGCTCTACGTCGGGACGTGCGTTGGGCGCTACTTCGGGACGTGCGTTGGGCTCTACTTCGGGACGTGCGTTGGGCTCTACGGCGGGATTTAGCTTACTTTCAGCTCTACGTCAGGACGTGCGTTGGCCTCTACGTCGAGACGTGCGTTGGCCTCTACGTCGGGATTTAGCTTACTTTCAGGTCTACGTCGGGACGCGCGTTGGGCTCTTCGTCTGTAGTTAGCTAACTTTCAGCTCTACGTCGGGACGCGCGTTGGGCTCTTCGTCTGTAGTTAGCTAACTTTCAGCTCTACGTCGGGACGTGCGTTGGGCTCTACGTCTGTAGTTAGCTAACTTTCAGCTCTACGTTGGGACGTGCGTTGGGCGCTACGTCGGGACGTGCGTTGGGCGCTACGTCGGGATTTAGCTTACTTTCAGCTCTACGTCAGGACGTGCGTTGGGCTCTACGTCGGGACGTGCGCTGGCCTCTACGTCGGGACGTGCGCTGGCCTCTACGTCGGGACGTGCGTTGGCCTCTACGTCGGGACGTGCGTTGGGCTCTACGTCGGGATTTAGCTTACTTTCAGCTCTACGTTGGGACGTGCTTTGGCCTCTACGTCGGGATTTAGCTTACTTTCAGCTCTACGTCGGGACGTGCGTTGGGCTCTACGTCGGCACGTGCGTTGGGCTCTACGTCGGGACGTGCGTTGGGCTCTACGTCGGGACGTGCGTTGGGCTCTACGTCTGTAGTTAGCTAACTTTCAGCTCTACGTCGGGACGTGCGTTGGGCTCTACGTCGGGATTTAGCTTACTTTCAGCTCTACGTCGGGACATGCGTTGGGCTCTACGTCGGGATTTAGCTTACTTTCAGCTCTACGTCGGGACATGCGTTGGGCTCTACGTCGGGATTTAGCTAACTGTCAGCTCTACGTCGGGACGTGCGTTGGGCTCTACGTCGGGACGTGCGTTGGGCTCTACGTCGGGATTTAGCTTACTTTCAGCTCTACGTTGGGACGTGCGTTGGCCTCTACGTCGGGATTTAGCTTACTTTCAGCTCTACGTCGGGACGTGCGTTGGGCTCTACGTCGGGACGTGCGTTGGGCTCTACGTCGGGACGTGCGTTGGGCTCTACGTCGGGACGTACGTTGGGCTCTACGTCTGTAGTTAGCTAACTTTCAGCTCTACGTCGGGACGTGCGTTGGGCTCTACGTCTGTAGTTAACTAACTTTCAGCTCTACGTCGGGACGTGCGTTGGGCTCTACGTCGGGACGTGCGTTGGGCTCTACGTCGGGACGTGCGTTGGGCTCTACGTCGGGACGTGCGTTGGGTTCTACGTCGGGACGCGCGTTGGGCTCTACGTCTGTAGTTAGCTAACTTTCTGCTCTACGTCGGGACGTGCGTTGGGCTCTACGTCTGTAGTTAGCTAAGTTTCAGCTCTACGTCGGGACGTGCGTTGGGCGCTACGTCGGGACGTGCGTTGGGCTCTACGTCGGGACGTGCGTTGGGCTCTACGTCGGGATTTAGCTTACTTTCAGCTCTACGTCGGGACGTGCGTTGGGCTCTACGTCGGGACGTGCGTTCGGCTCTACTTCGGGACGTGCGTTGGGCTTTACGTCGGGATTTAGCTTACTTTCAGGTCTACGTCGGGACGTGCGTTGGGCTCTACGTCGGGACGTGTGTTCGGCTCTACGTCGGGATTTAGCTTACTTTCAGCTCTACGTCGGGACGTGCGTTGGGCCCTACGTCGGGACGTGCGTTGGGCTCTACGTCGGGACGTGCGTTGGGCTCTACGTCGGGACGTGCGTTGGGCTCTACGTCTGTAGTTAGCTAACTTTCAGCTCTACGTCGGGACGTGCGTTGGGCTCTACGTCGGGATTTAGCTTACTTTCAGCTCTACGTCGGGACGTGCGTTGGGCTCTACGTCGGGACGTGCGTTGGGCTCTACGTCGGGACGTGCGTTGGGCTTTATGTCTGTAGTTAGCTAACTTTCAGCTCTACGTCGGGAGGTGCGTTGGGCTCTTCGTCGGGACGTGCGTTGGGCTCTACGTCGGGACGTGCGTTGGGCTCTACGTCGGGATTTAGCTAACTTTCAGCTCTACGTCGGGACGTGCGTTGGGCTCTACGTCGGGACGTGCGTTGGGCTCTACGTCGGGACGTGCGTTGGGCTCTACGTCGGGATTTAGCTTACTTTCAGCTGTACGTCGGGACGTGCGTTGGGCGCTATGTCGGGACGTGCGTTGGGCTCTACGTCGGGACGTGCGTTGGGCTCTACGTCGGGATTTAGCTTACTTTCAGCTCTACGTCGGGACATGCGTTGGGCTCTACGTCGGGACGTGCGTTGGGCTCTACGTCGGGATTTAGCTTACTTTCAGCTCTACGTCGGGACGTGCGTTGGGCTCTACGTCGGGACGTGCGTTGGGCTCTACGTCGGGACGTGCGTTGGGCTCTACGTCGGGATTTAGCTTACTTTCAGCTCTACGTCGGGACGTGCGTTGGCCTCTACGTCGGCATTTAGCTTACTTTCAGCTCTACGTCGGGACGTGCGTTGGGCTCTACGTCGGGACGTGCGTTGGGCTCTACGTCGGGATTTAGCTAACTGTCAGCTCTACGTCGGGACGTGCGTTGGGCTCTACGTCGGGAAGTGCGTTGGGCTCTACGTCGGGATTTAGCTTACTTTCAGCTCTACGTTGGGACGTGCGTTGGCCTCTACGTCGGGATTTAGCTTACTTTCAGCTCTACGTCGGGACGTGCGTTGGGCTCTACGTCGGGACGTGCGTTGGGCTCTAAGTCGGGACGTGCGTTAGGCTCTACGTCGGGACGTGCGTTGGGCTCTACGTCGGGACGTGCGTTGGGCTCTACGTCTGTAGTTAGCTAACTTTCAGCTCTACGTCGGGACGTGCGTTGGGCTCTACGTCTGTAGTTAGCTAACTTTCAGCTCTACGTCGGGACGTGCGTTGGGCTCTACGTCGGGACGTGCGTTGGGCTCTACGTCGGGACGTGCTTTGGGCTCTACGTCGGGACGTGCGTTGGCCTCTAAGTCGGGACGTGCGTTGGCCTCTACGTCGGGACGTGCGTTGGCCTCTACGTCGGGATTTAGCTTACTTTCAGCTCTACGTCGGGACGTGCGTTGGGTGCTATTTCGGGACGTGCGTTGGGCGCTACGTCGGGACGTGCGTTGGGCTCTACATCGGGACGTGCGTTGGGCTCTACGACGGGACGTGCGTTGGGCTCTACGTCGGGATTTAGCTTACTTTCACCTCTACGTCGGGACGTCCGTTGGCCTCTACGTCGGGACGTGCGTTGGCCTCTACGTCGGGATTTAGCTTACTTTCAGCTCTTCGTCGGGACGAGCGTTGGCCTCTACGTCGGGACGTGCGTTGGCATCTACGTTGGGATTTAGCTTACTTTCAGCTCTACGTCGGAACGTGTGTTGGGCTCTACGTCAGGATTTAGCTTACTTTCAGCTCTTCTTCGGGACGTGCGTTGGGCTCTACGTCGGGAGTGCGTTGGGCTGTACGTCGGGACGTGCGTTGGGCTCTACGTCGGGACGTGCGTTGGGCTCTACGTCTGTAGTTAGCTAACTTTCAGCTCTACGTCGGGACGTGCGTTGGGCTCTATGTCGGGACGTGCGTTGGGCTCTACGTCGGGACATGCGTTGGGCTCTACGTCGGGACGTGCGTTGGGCTCTACGTCGGGACGTGCGTTGGGCTCTACATCGGGACGTGCGTTGGGCTCTACGTCGGGACCCGCGTTGGGCTCTACGTCTGTAGTTAGCTAACTTTCTGCTCTACGTCGGGACCTGCGTTGGGCTCTACGTCTGTAGTTAGCTAACTTTCAGCTCTACGTCGGGACGTGCGTTGGGCGCTACGTCGGGACGTGCGTTGGGCTCTACGTCGGGACGTGCGATGGGCTCTACGTCGCGATTTAGCTTACTTTCAGCTCTACGTCAGGACGTGCGTTGGCCTCTACGTCGAGACGTGCGTTGGGCCTCTACGGCGGGATTTAGCTTACTTTCAGGTCTACGTCGGGACGCGCGTTGGGCTCTTCGTCTGTAGTTAGCTAACTTTCAGCTCTACGTCGGGACGTGCGTTGGGCTCTTCGTCTGTAGTTAGCTAACTTTTAGCTCTACGTCGGGACGTGCGTTGGGCTCTACGTCTGTAGTTAGCTAACTTTCAGCTCTACGTCGGGACGTGCGTTGGGCGCTACGTCGGGACGTGCGTTGGGCGCTACGTCGGGATTTAGCTTACTTTCAGCTCTACGTCGGGACGTGCGTTGGGCTCTACGTCGGAACGTGCGTTGGGCTCTACGTCGGGACGTGCGCTGGCCTCTACGTCGGGACGTGCGCTGGCCTCTACGTTGGGACGTGCGTTGGCCTCTACGTCGGGATTTAGCTTACTTTCAGCTCTACGTCGGGACGTGCGTTGGGCTCTACGTCGGGACGTGCGTTGGGCTCTACGTCGGGATTTAGCTAACTTTCAGCTCTACGTCGGGACGTGCGTTGGGCTCTACGTCGGGACGTGCGTTGGGCTCTACGTCGGGATTTAGCTTACTTTCAGCTCTACGTTGGGACGTGCGTTGGCCTCTACGTCGGGATTTAGCTTACTTTCAGCTCTACGTCGGGACGTGCGTTGGGCTCTACGTCGGGACGTGCGTTGGGCTCTATGTCTGTAGTTAGCTAACTTTCAGCTCTACGTCGGGACGTGCGTTGGGCTCTACGTCAGGACGTGCCTTGGGCTCTACGTCGGGATTTAGCTAACTTTCAGCTCTACGTCGGGACGTGCGTTGGGCTCTACGTCGGGACGTGTGTTGGGCTCTACGTCGGGATTTAGCTTACTTTCAGCTCTACGTTGGGACGTGCGTTGGCCTCTGCGTCGGCATTTAGCTTACTTTCAGCTCTACGTCGGGACGTGCGTTGGGCTCTACGTCGGGACGTGCGTTGGGCTCTACGTCGGGACGTGCGTTGGGCTCTACGTCTGTAGTTAGCTAACTTTCAGCTCTACGTCGGGACGTGCATTGGGCTCTACGTCTGTAGTTAGCTAAATTTCAGCTCTACGTCGGGACGTGCGTTGGGCGCTACGTCGGGACGTGCGTTGGGCTCTACGTCGGGACGTGCGTTGGGCTCTACGTCGGGATTTAGCTTACTTTCAGCTCTACGTCGGGACGTGCGTTGTCCTCTACGTCGGGACGTGCGTTGGCCTCTACGTCGGGACGTGCGTTGGCCTCTACGTCGGGACGTGCGTTGTCCTCTACGTCGGGACGTGCGTTGGCCTCTACGTCGGGATTTAGCTTACTTTCAGCTCTACGTCGGGATGTGCGTTGGGCGCTACGTCGGGACGTGCGTTGGGCGCTACTTCGGGACGTGCGTTGGGCGCTACGTCGGGATTTAGCTTACTTTCAGCTCTATGTCGGGACGTGCGTTGGGCTCTACGTCGGGACGTGCGTTGGGCTCTACGTCGGGACGTGCGTTGGGCTCTACGTCTGTAGTTAGCTAACTTTCAGCTCTACGTCGGGACGCGCGTTGGGCTCTTCGTCTGTAGTTAGCTAACTTTCAGCTCTACGTCGGGACGTGCGTTGGGCTCTACGTCGGGACGTGCGTTGGGCTCTACGTCGGGACGTGCGTTGGGCTCTACGTCGGGATTTAGGTTACTTTCAGCTCTACGTCGGGATGTGCGTTGGGCTCTACGTCGGGACGTGCGTTGGGCTCTACGTCGGGACGTCCGTTGGCCTCTACGTCGGGACGTGCGTTGGGCTCTATGTCAGGACGTGCGTTGGGCTCTACGTCGGGACGTGCGTTGGCCTCTACGTCGGGACGTGCGTTGGCCTCTACGTCGCGATTTAGCTTACTTTCAGCTCTACGTTGGGACGTGCGTTGGGCTCTACGTCGGGACACGCGTTGGGCTCTACGTCGGGACGCGCGATGGGCTCTACGTCTGTAGTTAGCTAACTTTCAGCTCTACGTCGGGACGCGCGTTGGGCTCTTCGTCTGTAGTTAGCTAACTTTCAGCTCTACGTCGGGACGTGCGTTGGGATCTAAGTCGGGACGTGCGTTGGGCTCTACGTCGGGACGTCCGTTGGGCTCTACGTCGGGATTTAGCTTACTTTCAGCTCTACGTCGGGACGTGCGTTGGGCTCTACGTCGGGACGTGCGTTGGGGTCTACCTCGGGATTTAGCTTACTTTCAGGTCTACGTCGGGACGTGCGTTGGGCTCTACGTCGGGACGTACGTTGGGATATACGTCGGGACGTGCGTTGGACTCTACGTCGGGACGTGCGTTGGGCTCTACGTCGGGACGTGCATTGGGCTCTACGTCTGTAGTTAGCTAACTTTGAGCTCTACGTCGGGACGTGCGTTGGGCTCTACGTCTGTAGTTAGCTAACTTTCAGCTCTACGTCGGGACGTGCGTTGGGCTCTACATCTGTAGTTAGCTAACTTTCAGCTCTACGTTGGGACGTGCGTTGGGCGCTATGTCGGGACGTGCGTTGGGCTCTACGTCGGGACGTGCGTTGGGCTCTACGTCGGGACGTGCGTTGGGCTCTACGACGGGATTTAGCTTAATTTCAGCTCTACGTCGGGACGTGCATTGGCCTCTACGTCGGGACGTGCGTTGGCCTCTGCGTCGGGACGTGCGTTGGGCTCTACGTCGGGATTTAGCTTACTTTCAGCTCTACGTCGGGACGTGCGTTGGGCGCTACGTCGGGACGTGCGTTGAGCGCTACTTCGGGACGTGCGTTGGGCGCTACATCGGGATTTAGCTTACTTTCAGCTCTACGTCGGGACGTGCGTTGGGCTCTACGTCTGTAGTTAGCTAACTTCCAGCTCTACGTCGGGACGTGCGTTTGGCGCTACGTCGGGACATGCGTTGGGCTCTACGTCGGGACGTGCGTTGGCCTCTACGTCGGGACGTGCGTTGGCCTCTACATCGGGATTTAGCTTATTTTCAGCTCTAAGTCGGGAGGTGCGTTGGGCGCTACGTCGGGACGTGCGTTGGGCGCTACTTCGGGACGTGCGTTGGGCTCTACGTCGGGATTTAGCTTACTTTCAGCTCTACGTCGGGACGTGCGTTGGGCTCTATGTCGGGACGTGCGTTGGGCTCTACGTCGGGACGTGCGTTGGGCTCTACGTCGGGACGTGCGTTGGGTTCTACGTCGGGACGTGCGTTGGGCTCTACGTCGGGATTTAGCTTACTTTCAGCTCTACGTCGGGACGTGCGTTGGCCTCTACGTCGGGACGTGCGTTGGCCTCTACGTCGGGATTTATCTTACTTTCAGCTCTACGTCGGGACGTGCGTTGGGCGCTACTTTGGGACGTGCGTTGGGCGCTACGTCGGGATTTAGCTTACTTTCAGGTCTACGTCGGGACGTGCGTTGGGCTCTACGTCGGGACGTGCGTTGGGCTCTACGTCAGGACGTTCGTTGGGCTCTACGTCGGGATTTAGCTTACTTTCAGCTCTACGTCGGGACGTGCGTTGGCCTCTACGTCAGGACGTGCGTTGGCCTCTACGTCGGGACTTAGCTTACTTTCAGCTCTACGTCGGACGTGCGTTGGCCTCTACGTCGGGACGTGCGTTGGCTTCTACGTCGCGATTTAGCTTACTTTCAGCTCTACGTCGGGACGTGTGTTGGGCTCTACGTCTGGATTTGGCTTACTTTCAGGTCTACGTCGGGACGTGCGTTGGGTCTACGTCGGGACGTGCGTTGGATTCTACGTCTGTAGTTAGCTAACTTTCAGCTCTACGTCGGGACGTGCGTTGGGCTCTACGTCGGGACGTGCGTTGGGCTCTACGTCGGGACGTGCGTTGGGCTCTACGTCTGTAGTTAGCTAACTTTCAGCTCTACGTCGGGACGTGCGTTGGGCGCTACGTCGGGACGTGCGTTGGGCTCTACGTCGGGACGTGCGTTGGGCTCTACGTCGGGACGTGCGTTGGGCTCTACGTCGGGATTTAGCTTACTTTCAGCTCTACGTCGGGACGTGCGTTGGCCTCTACGTCGGGACGTGCGTTGGCCTCTACGTCGGGACGTGCGTTGGGCTCTACGTCGGGATTTAGCTTACTTTCAGCTCTACGTCGGGACGTGCGTTGGGCTCTACGTCGGGACGTGCGTTGGGCTCTACGTAGGGACACGCGTTGGGCTCTACGTCGGGACGCGCGTTGGGCTCTTCGTCTGTAGTTAGCTAACTTTCAGCTCTACGTCGGGACGTGCGTTGGGCTCTACGTCGGGACGTGCGTTGGGCTCTACGTCGGGACGTGCGCTGGCCTCTACGTCGGGACGTGCGTTGGCCTCTACGTCGGGATTTAGCTTAATTTCAGCTCTACGTCAGGACGTGCGTTGGCCTGTACGTCGGGACGTGCGTTGGCCTCTACGTCGGGATTTAGCTTACTTTCAGCTCTACGTCGGGACGTGCGTTGGGCTCTACGTCTGGATTTAGCTTACTTTCAGCTCTACGTCGGGACGTGCGTTGGGCTCTACGTCGGGACGTGCGTTGGGCTCTACATCGGGACGTGCGTTGGACTCTACGTCTGTAGTTAGCTAACTTTCAGCTCTACGTCGGGATGTGCGTTGGGCTCTACGTCGGGACGTGCGTTGCGCTCTACGTCGGGACGTGCGTTGGGCTCTACGTCGGGATATGCGTTGGGCTCTACGTCGGGATTTAGCTAACTTTCAGATCTACGTCGGGACGTGCGTTGGGCTCTACGTCGGGACGTGCGTTGGGCTCTACGTCGGGATTTAGCTTCCTTTCAGCTCTACGTCGGGACGTGCGTTGGGCTCTACGTCGGGACGTGCGTTGGGCTCTACGTCGGGACGTGCATTGGGCTCTACGTCTGTACTTAGCTGACTTTCAGCTCTACGTCGGGACGTGCGTTGGGCTCTACGTCGGGACGTGCGTTGGGCTCTACGTCGGGATTTAGCTTACTTTCAGCTCTACGTCGGGACGTGCGTTGGCCTCTACGTCGGGACGTGCGTTGGCCTCTACGTCGGGATTTAGCTTACTTTCAGCTCTACGTCGGGACGTGCGTTGGGCGCTACTTTGGGACGTGCGTTGTGCGCTACTTTGGGACGTGCGTTGGGCGCTACGTCGGGATTTAGCTTACTTTCAGCTCTACGTCGGGACGTGCGTTGGGCTCTATGTCGGGACGTGCGTTGGGCTCTACGTCGGGACGTGCGTTGGGCTCTACATCGGGACGTTCGTTGGGCTCTACGTCGGGATTTAGCTTACTTTCAGCTCTAAGTCGGGACGTGCGTTGGGCTCTACGTCGGGACGTGCGTTGGGCTCTACGTCGGGACGTGCGTTGGGTTCTACGTCGGGACGTGCGTTGGGCTCTACGTCGGGATTTAGCTTACTTTCAGCTCTACGTCGGGACGTGCGTTGGCCTCTACGTCGGGACGTGCGTTGGCCTCTACGTCGGGATTTATCTTACTTTCAGCTCTACGTCGGGACGTGCGTTGGGCGCTACTTTGGGACGTGCGTTGGGCGCTACGTCGGGATTTAGCTTACTTTCAGGTCTACGTCGGGACGTGCGTTGGGCTCTACGTCGGGACGTGCGTTGGGCTCTACGTCAGGACGTTCGTTGGGCTCTACGTCGGGATTTAGCTTACTTTCAGCTCTACGTCGGGACGTGCGTTGGCCTCTACGTCGGGACGTGCGTTGGCCTCTACGTCGGGACTTAGCTTACTTTCAGCTCTACGTCGGACGTGCGTTGGCCTCTACGTCGGGACGTGCGTTGGCTTCTACGTCGCGATTTAGCTTACTTTCAGCTCTACGTCGGGACGTGTGTTGGGCTCTACGTCTGGATTTGGCTTACTTTCAGGTCTACGTCGGGACGTGCGTTGGGTCTACGTCGGGACGTGCGTTGGATTCTACGTCTGTAGTTAGCTAACTTTCAGCTCTACGTCGGGACGTGCGTTGGGCTCTACGTCGGGACGTGCGTTGGGCTCTACGTCTGTAGTTAGCTAACTTTCAGCTCTACGTCGGGACGTGCGTTGGGCGCTACGTCGGGACGTGCGTTGGGCTCTACGTCGGGACGTGCGTTGGGCTCTACGTCGGGACGTGCGTTGGGCTCTACGTCGGGATTTAGCTTACTTTCAGCTCTACGTCGGGACGTGCGTTGGCCTCTACGTCGGGACGTGCGTTGGCCTCTACGTCGGGACGTGCGTTGGGCTCTACGTCGGGATTTAGCTTACTTTCAGCTCTACGTCGGGACGTGCGTTGGGCTCTACGTCGGGACGTGCGTTGGGCTCTACGTAGGGACACGCGTTGGGCTCTACGTCGGGACGCGCGTTGGGCTCTTCGTCTGTAGTTAGCTAACTTTCAGCTCTACGTCGGGACGTGCGTTGGGCTCTACGTCGGGACGTGCGTTGGGCTCTACGTCGGGACGTGCGCTGGCCTCTACGTCGGGACGTGCGTTGGCCTCTACGTCGGGATTTAGCTTAATTTCAGCTCTACGTCAGGACGTGCGTTGGCCTGTACGTCGGGACGTGCGTTGGCCTCTACGTCGGGATTTAGCTTACTTTCAGCTCTACGTCGGGACGTGCGTTGGCCTCTACGTCGGGACGTGCGTTGGCCTCTACGTCGGGATTTAGCTTACTTTCAGCTCTACGTCGGGACGTGCGTTGGCCTCTACGTCGGGACGTGCGTTGGCCTCTACGTCGGGATTTAGCTTACTTTCAGCTCTACGTCGGGACGTGCGTTGGGCGCTACTTTGGGACGTGCGTTGTGCGCTACTTTGGGACGTGCGTTGGGCGCTACGTCGGGATTTAGCTTACTTTCAGCTCTACGTCGGGACGTGCGTTGGGCTCTATGTCGGGACGTGCGTTGGGCTCTACGTCGGGACGTGCGTTGGGCTCTACATCGGGACGTTTGTTGGGCTCTACGTCGGGATTTAGCTTACTTTCAGCTCTACGTCGGGACGTGCGTTGGCCTCTACGTCGGGACGTGCGTTGGCCTCTACGTCGGGACGTGCGTTGGCCTCTACGTCGGGATTTAGCTTACTTTCAGCTCTACGTCGGGACGTGCGTTGGCCTCTACGTCGGGACGTGCGTTGGCTTCTACGTCGCGATTTAGCTTACTTTCAGCTCTACGTCGGGACGTGTGTTGGGCTCTACGTCGGGATTTAGCTTACTTTCAGGTCTACGTCTGGACGTGCGTTGGGCTCTACGTCGGGACGTGCGTTGGGCTCTACGTCTGTAGTTAGCTAACTTTCAGCTCTACGTCGGGACGTGCGTTGGGCTCTACGTCGGGACGTGCGTTGGGCTCTACGTCGGGACGTGCGTTGGGCTCTACGTCGGGATTTAGCTTACTTTCAGCTCTAAGTCGGGACGTGCGTTGGGCTCTACGTCGGGACGTGCGTTGGGCTCTAGGTCGGGACGTGCGTTGGGCTCTACGTCTGTAGTTAGCTAACCTTCAGCTCTACTTCGGGACGTGCGTTGGGCGCTACGTCGGGACGTGCGTTGGGCTCTACGTCGGGACGTGCGTTGGGCTCTACGTCGGGATTTAGCTTACTTTCAGCTCTACGTTGGGACGTGCGTTGGGCTCTACGTCGGGACGTGCGTTGGGCTCTACGTCGGGACGTGCGTTGGGCTCTACGTCGGGATTTAGCTTACTTTAAGCTCTATGTCGGGACGTGCGTTGGGCTCTACGTCGGGATTTAGCTTAATTTCAGTTCTACGTCGGGACGTGCGTTGGCCTGTACGTCGGGACGTGCGTTGGCCTCTACGTCGGGATTTAGCTTACTTTCAGCTCTACGTCGGGACGTGCGTTGGGCTCTACGTCCGGATTTAGCCAATTTTCAGCTCTACGTCGGGACGTGCGTTGGGCTCTACATCGGGACGTGCGTTGGGCTCTACGTCTGTAGTTAGCTAACTTTCAGCTCTACGTCGGGATGTGCGTTGGGCTCTACGTCGGGACGTGCGTTGGGCTCTACGTCGGGACGTGCGTTGGGCTCTACGTCGGGATATGCCTTGGGCTCTACGTCGGGATTTAGCTAACTTTCAGCTCTACGTCGGGACGTGCGTTGGGCTCTACGTCGGGACGTGCGTTGGGCTCTACGTCTGTAGTTAGCTAACTTTCAGCTCTACGTCGGGACGTGCGTTGGGCTCTACGTCGGGACGTGCGTTGGGCTCTACGTCGGGATTTAGCTAACTTTCAGCTCTACGTCGGGACGTGCGTTGGGCTCTACGTCGGGACGTGCGTTGGGCTATACGTCGGGACGTGCGTTGGGCTCTACGTCGGGACGTGCGTTGGGCTCTACGTCTGTAGTTAGCTAACTTTCAGCTCTACGTCAGGACGTGCGTTGGGCTCTACGTCGGGACGTGCGTTGGGCTCTACGTCGGGATTTAGCTTACTTTCAGCTCTACGTCGGGACGTGCCTTGGCCTCTACGTCGGGACGTGCGTTGTCCTCTACGTCGGGACGTGTGTTGGCCTCTAAGTCGGGACGTGCGTTTGCCTCTACGTCGGGACGTGCGTTGGCCTCTACGTCGGGATTTAGCTTCCTTTCAGCTCTACGTCGGGACGTGCGTTGGGCGCTACGTCGGGACGTGCGTTGGGCGGTACTTCGGGACGTGCGTTGGGCGCTACGTCGGGATTTAGCTTGCTTTCAGCTCTACGTCGGGACGTGCGTTGGGCTCTACGTCGGGACGTGCGTTGGGCTCTACGTCGGGACGTGCGTTGGGCTCTACGTCGGGACGTGCGTTAGGTTCTACGTCGGGATTTAGCTTACTTTGTGCTCTACGTCGGGACGTGCGTTGGCCTCTACGTCGGGACGTGCGTTGGACTCTACGTCGGGATTAAGCTTACTTTCAGCTCTAAGTCAGGACGTGCGTTGGCCTCTACGTCGGGACGTGCGTTGGCCTCTACGTCGGGATTTAGCTTACTTTCAGCTCTACGTCGGGACGTGCGTTGGCCTCTACGTCGGGACGTGCGTTGGCCTCTATGTCGGGACGTGCGTTGGCCTCTACGTCGGGATTTAGCTTACTTTCAGGTCTACGTCGGGACGTGCGTTGGGCTCTACGTCGGGACGTGCGTTGGGCTCTACATCGGGACGTGCGTTGGGCTCTACGTCGGGATTTAGCTTACTTTCAGCTCTACGTCGGGACGTGCGTTGGCCTCTACGTCGGGACGTGCGTTGGGCTCTACGTGGGGATTTAGCTTCCTTTCAGCTCTACGTCGGGACGTGCGTTGGGCTCTACGTCGGGATTTAGCTTACTTTGAGCTCTACGTCGGGACGTGCGTTGGGCTCTACGTTGGGACGTGCGTTGGGCTCTACGTCGGGACGTGCGTTGGGCTCTACGTCTGTAGTTAGCTAACTTTAAGCTCTACAACGGGACGTGCGTTGGGCTCTATGTCGGGACGTGCGTTGGGCTCTACGTCGGGACGTGCGTTGGCCTCTACGACGGCATTTAGCTTACTTTCAGCTCTACGTTGGGACGTGCGTTGGGCTCTACGTCGGGAAGTGCGTTGGGCTCTACGTCGGGACGTGCGTTGGGCTCTACGTCGGGACGTGCATTGGGTTCTACGTCGGGACGTGCGTTGGGCTCTACGTCTGTAGTTAGTTAACTTTCTGCTCTGCGTCGGGACATGCGTTGGGCTCTACGTCTGTAGTTAGCTAACTTTCAGCTCTACGTCGGGACGTGCGTTTGGCGCTACGTCGGGATTTAGCTTACTTTCAGCTCTACGTCGGGACGTGCGTTGGGCTCTACGTCGGGACGTGCGTTGGGCTCTACGTCGGGACGTGCGTTGGGCTCTACGTCTGTAGTTAGCTAACTTTCTGCTCTACGTCGGGACGTGCGTTGTGCTCTACGTCTGTATTTAGCTAACTTTCAGCTCTACGTCGGGACGTGCGTTGGGCGCTACGTCGGGACGTGCGTTGGGCTCTACGTCGGGACGTGCGTTGGCCTCTACATCGGGACGTGCGTTGGCCTCTACGTCGGGACGTGCGTTGGCCTCTACGTCGGGATTTAGCTTACTTTCAGCTCTACGTCGGGACGTGCGTTGGGCTCTACGTCGGGACGTGCGTTGGGCTCTACGTCGGGACACGCGTTGGGCTCTACGTCGGGACGCGCGTTGGGCTCTTCCTCTGTAGTTAGCTGACTTTCAGCTCTACGTCGGGACGTGCGTTGGGCTCTTCGTCTGTAGTTAGCTAACTTTCAGCTCTACGTCGGGACGTGCGTTGGGCTCTACGTCGGGACGTGCGTTGGGCTCTACGTCGGGATTTAGCTTACTTTCAGCTCTACATCGGGACGTGCGTTGGGCTCTACGTCGGGACGTGCGTTGGGCTCTACGTCGGGACGTGTTTGGGCTCTACGTCGGGATTTAGCTTACTTTCAGGTCTACGTGTGGACGTTCGTTGGGCTCTACGTCGGGACGTGCGTTGGGATATACGTCGGGACGTGCGTTGGGCGCTACTTCGGGACGTGCGTTGGGCTGTACGTCGGGACGTGCGTTGGGCTCTACGTCTGTAGTTAGCTAACTTTCAGCTCTACGTCGGGACGTGCGTTGGGCTCTACGTCTGTAGTTAGCTAACTTTCAGCTCTACGTCGGGACGTGCGTTGGGCGCTACGTCGGGACGTGTGTTGGGCTCTACGTCGGGACGTGCGTTGGGCTCTACGTCGGGACGTGCGTTGGGCTCTACGTCGGCATTTAGCTTACTTTCAGCTCTACGTCGGGACGTGCGTTGGTCTCTACGTCGGGACGTGCGTTGGGCTCTACGTCGGGACGTGCATTGGGCTCTACGTCGGGATTTAGCTTCCTTTCAGCTCTACGTCGGGACGTGCGTTGGGCTGTACGTCGGGACGTGCGTTGGGCTCTACGTCGGGACGTGCGTTGGGGTCTACGTCTGTAGTTAGCTAACTTTCAGCTCTACGTCGGGACGTGCATTGGGCTCTATGTCGGGACGTGCGTTGGGCTCTACGTCGGGACGTGCGTTGGGCTCTACGTCGGGATTTAGCTTACTTTCAGCTCTACGTCGGGACGTGCGTTGGGCTCTACGTCGGGACGTGCGCTGGCCTCTACGTCGGGACGTGCGTTGGCCTCTACGTCGGGATTTAGCTTAATTTCAGCTCTACGTCAGGACGTGCGTTGGCCTGTACGTCGGGACGTGCGTTGGCCTCTACGTCGGGATTTAGCTTACTTTCAGCTCTACGTCGGGACGTGCGTTGGGCTCTACGTCCGGATTTAGCTTATTTTCAGCTCTACGTCGGGACGTGCGTTGGGCTCTACGTCGGGACGTGCGTTGGGCTCTACATCGGGACGTGCGTTGGACTCTACGTCTGTAGTTAGCTAACTTTCAGCTCTACGTCGGGATGTGCGTTGGGCTCTACGTCGGGACGTGCGTTGGGCTCTACGTCGGGACGTGCGTTGGGCTCTACGTCGGGATATGCGTTGGGCTCTACGTCGGGATTTAGCTAACTTTCAGCTCTACGTCGGGACGTGCGTTGGGCTCTACGTCGGGACGTGCGTTGGGCTCTACGTCGGGATTTAGCTTCCTTTCAGCTCTACGTCGGGACGTGCGTTGGGCTCTACGTCGGGACGTGCGTTGGGCTCTACGTCGGGACGTGCGTTGGGCTCTACGTCGGGACGTGCGTTGGGCTCTACGTTGGGACGTGCGTTGGGCTCTACGTCTGTAGTTAGCTAACTTTCTGCTCTACGTCGGGACGTGCGTTGGGCTCTACGTCTGTAGTTAGCTAAATTTCAGCTCTACGTCGGGACGTGCGTTGGGCGCTACGTCGGGATTTAGCTTACTTTCAGCTCTACGTCGGGACGTGCGTTGGCCTCTACGTCGGGACGTGCGTTGGCCTCTACGTCGGGACGTGCGTTGGGCTCTACGTCGGGATGTGCGTTGGGCTCTACGTCGGGACGTGCGTTGGGCTCTACGTCTGTAGTTAGCTAACTTTCAACTCTACGTTGGGACGTGCGTTGGGCTCTACGTCTGTAGTTAGCTAACTTTCAGCTCTACGTCGGGACGTGCGTTGGGCTCTACATCTGTAGTTAGCTAACTTTCAGCTCTACGTCGGGACGTGCGTTGGGCGCTACGTCGGAACGTGCGTTGGGCTCTACGTCGGGACGTGCGTTGGGCGCTACGTCGGGACGTGCGTTGGGCGCTACTTCGGGACGTGCGTTGGGCGCTACGTCGGGATTTAGCTTACTTTCAGCTCTACGTCGGGACGTGCGTTGGGCTCTATGTCGGGACGTGCGTTGGGCTCTACGTCGGGACGTGCGTTGGGCGCTACGTCGGAACGTGCGTTGGGCTCTACGTCGGGACGTGCGTTGGGCGCTACGTCGGGACGTGCGTTGGGCGCTACTTCGGGACGTGCGTTGGGCGCTACGTCGGGATTTAGCTTACTTTCAGCTCTACGTCGGGACGTGCGTTGGGCTCTATGTCGGGACGTGCGTTGGGCTCTACGTCGGGACGTGCGTTGGCCTCTACTTCGGGACGTGCGTTGGCCTCTACGTCGGGATTTAGCTTACTTTCAGCTCTACGTCGGGACGTGCGTTGGCCTCTACATCGGGACGTGCGTTGGCCTCTAATTCGGGATTTAGCTTACTTTCAGCTCTACGTCGGGACGTGCGTTGGGCTCTACGTCGGGATTTTGCTTACTTTCAGCTCTACGTCGGGACGTGCGTTGGGCTCTACGTCGGGACGTGCGTTGGGCTCTACGTCTGTAGTTAGCTAACTTTCAGCTCTACGTCGGGACGTGCGTTGGGCTCTACGTCCGGACGTGAGTTGGGCTCCACGTCGGGACGTGCGTTGGGCTCTACGTCGGGATTTAGCTTACTTTCAGCTCTACGTCGAAACGTCCTTTGGCCTCTACGTCGGCATTTAGCTTTCAGCTCTACGTCGGGACGTGCGTTGGGCTCTACGTCGGGACGTGCGTTGGGCTCTACGTCGGGACGTGCGTTGGACTCTACGTCGGGACGTGCGTTGGGTTCTACGTCGGGACGTGAGTTGGGCTCTACGTCTGTAGTTATCTAACTTTCTGCTCTACGTCGGGACGTGCGTTGGGCTCTACGTCTGTATTTAGGTAACTTTCAGCTCTACGTCGGGACGTGCGTTGGGCTCTACGTCGGGACGTGCGTTGGGCTCTACGTCAGGACGTGCGTTGGGCTCTACGTCGGGACGTACGTTGGGCTCTACGTCTGTAGTTAGCTAACTTTCAGCTCTACGTCGGGACGCGCGTTGGGCTCTTCGTCTGTAGTTAGCTAACTTTCAGCTCTACGTCGGGACATGCGTTGGGCGCTACGTCGGGACGTGCGTTGGGCTCTACGTCGGGACGTGCGTTGGGCTCTACGTCGGGATTTAGCTTACTTTCAGCTCTACGTCGGGACGTGCGTTGGTCTCTACGTCGGGACGTGCTTTGGGCTCTACGTCGGGACGTGCGTTGGGCTCTACGTCGGGATTTAGCTTATTTCAGCTCTACGTCGGGTCGTGCGTTGGGCTGTACGTCGGGACGTGCGTTGGGCTCTACGTCGGGACGTGCGTTGGGCTCCACGTCGGGATTTAGCTTACTTTCAGCTCTACGTCGGGACGTGCGTTGGCCTCTACGTCGGGACGTGCGTTGGCCTCTACGTCGGGATTTAGCTTACTTTCAGCTCTACGTCGGGACGTGCGTTGGCCTCTACGTCGGGACACGCGTTGGGCTCTACGTCGCGACGCGCGTTGGGCTCTACGTCTGTAGTTAGCTAACTTTCAGCTCTACGTCGGGACGCGCGTTGGGCTCTTCGTCTGTAGTTAGCTAACTTTCAGCTCTACGTCGGGACGTGCGTTGGGCTCTACGTCGCGACGTGCGTTGGGCTCTACGTCGGGACGTGCGTTGGGCTCTACGTCGGGATTTAGCTTACTTTCAGCTCTACGTCGGGACGTGCATTGGGCGCTACGTCGGGACGTGCGTTGGGCTCTACGTCGGGACGTGCGTTGGGTTCTACGTCGGGACGTGCGTTGGGCTCTACGTCTGTAGTTAGCTAACTTTCTGCTCTACGTCGGGACGTGCGTTGGGCTCTACGTCTGTAGTTAGCTAACTTTCAGCTCTACGTCGGGACGTGCGTTGGGCGCTATGTCGGGACGTGCGTTGGGCTCTACGTCGGGACGTGCGTTGGGCTCTACGTCGGGATTTAGCTTACTTTCAGCTCTACGTCGGGACGTGCGTTGGGCTCTACGTCGGGACGTGCGTTGGGCTCTACGTCGGGACGTGCGTTGGGCTCTACGTCTGTAGTTAGCTAACTTTCTGCTCTACGTCGGGACGTGCGTTGGGCTCTACGTCTGTAGTTAGGTAACTTTCAGCTCTACGTCGGGACGTGCGTTGGGCGCTACGTCAGGACGTGCGTTGGGCTCTACGTCGGGACGTGCGTTGGGCTCTAAGTCGGGACGTGCGTTGGGCTCTACGTCGGGATTTAGCTTACTTTCAGCTCTACGTCGAGACGTGCGTTGGCCTCTACGTCGGGACGTGCGTTGGCCTCTACATCGGGACGTGCGTTGGGCTGTACGTCGGGACGTGCGTTGGGCTCTACGTCGGGATTTAGCTTACTTTCAGCTCTACGTCGGGACGTGCGTTGGGCTCTACGTCGGGACGTGCGTTGGGCTCTACGTCGGGACACGCGTTGGGCTCTACGTCGGGACGCGCGTTGGGCTCTACGTCTGTAGTTAGCTAACTTTCAGCTCTGCGTCGGGACGCTCGTTGGGCTGTTCGTCTGTAGTTAGCTAACTTTCAGCTCTACGTCGGGACGTGCGTTGGGCTCTACGTCGGGACGTGCGTTGGGCTCTACGTCGGGACGTGTGTTGGGTTCTACGTCGGGACGTGCGTTGAGCTCTACGTCGGGATTTAGCTTACTTTCAGCTCTACGTCGGGACGTGCGTTAGGCTCTACGTCGGGACGTGCGTTGGGCTCTACGTCGGGACGTGCGTTGGGCTCTACGTCGGGATTTAGCTTACTTTCAGGTCTACGTCGGGACGTGCGTTGGGCTCTGCGTCGGGACGTGCGTTGGGCTCTACGTCTGTAGTTAGCTAACTTTCAACTCTACGTTGGGACGTGCGTTGGGCTCTGCGTCGGGACGTGCGTTGGGCTCTACGTCTGTAGTTAGCTAACTTTCAACTCTACGTTGGGACGTGCGTTGGGCTCTACGTCTGTAGTTAGCTAACTTTCAGCTCTACGTCGCGACGCGCGTTGGGCTCTACGTCTGTAGTTAGCTAACTTTCAGCTCTACGTCGGGACGCGCGTTGGGCTCTTCGTCTGTAGTTAGCTAACTTTCAGCTCTACGTCGGGACGTGCGTTGGGCTCTACGTCGCGACGTGCGTTGGGCTCTACGTCGGGACGTGCGTTGGGCTCTACGTCGGGATTTAGCTTACTTTCAGCTCTACGTCGGGACGTGCATTGGGCGCTACGTCGGGACGTGCGTTGGGCTCTACGTCGGGACGTGCGTTGGGTTCTACGTCGGGACGTGCGTTGGGCTCTACGTCTGTAGTTAGCTAACTTTCTGCTCTACGTCGGGACGTGCGTTGGGCTCTACGTCTGTAGTTAGCTAACTTTCAGCTCTACGTCGGGACGTGCGTTGGGCGCTATGTCGGGACGTGCGTTGGGCTCTACGTCGGGACGTGCGTTGGGCTCTACGTCGGGATTTAGCTTACTTTCAGCTCTACGTCGGGACGTGCGTTGGGCTCTACGTCGGGACGTGCGTTGGGCTCTACGTCGGGACGTGCGTTGGGCTCTACGTCTGTAGTTAGCTAACTTTCTGCTCTACGTCGGGACGTGCGTTGGGCTCTACGTCTGTAGTTAGGTAACTTTCAGCTCTACGTCGGGACGTGCGTTGGGCGCTACGTCAGGACGTGCGTTGGGCTCTACGTCGGGACGTGCGTTGGGCTCTAAGTCGGGACGTGCGTTGGGCTCTACGTCGGGATTTAGCTTACTTTCAGCTCTACGTCGAGACGTGCGTTGGCCTCTACGTCGGGACGTGCGTTGGCCTCTACATCGGGACGTGCGTTGGGCTGTACGTCGGGACGTGCGTTGGGCTCTACGTCGGGATTTAGCTTACTTTCAGCTCTACGTCGGGACGTGCGTTGGGCTCTACGTCGGGACGTGCGTTGGGCTCTACGTCGGGACACGCGTTGGGCTCTACGTCGGGACGCGCGTTGGGCTCTACGTCTGTAGTTAGCTAACTTTCAGCTCTGCGTCGGGACGCTCGTTGGGCTGTTCGTCTGTAGTTAGCTAACTTTCAGCTCTACGTCGGGACGTGCGTTGGGCTCTACGTCGGGACGTGCGTTGGGCTCTACGTCGGGACGTGTGTTGGGTTCTACGTCGGGACGTGCGTTGAGCTCTACGTCGGGATTTAGCTTACTTTCAGCTCTACGTCGGGACGTGCGTTAGGCTCTACGTCGGGACGTGCGTTGGGCTCTACGTCGGGACGTGCGTTGGGCTCTACGTCGGGATTTAGCTTACTTTCAGGTCTACGTCGGGACGTGCGTTGGGCTCTGCGTCGGGACGTGCGTTGGGCTCTACGTCTGTAGTTAGCTAACTTTCAACTCTACGTTGGGACGTGCGTTGGGCTCTGCGTCGGGACGTGCGTTGGGCTCTACGTCTGTAGTTAGCTAACTTTCAACTCTACGTTGGGACGTGCGTTGGGCTCTACGTCTGTAGTTAGCTAACTTTCAGCTCTACGTCGGGACGTGCGTTGGGCTCTACATCTGTAGTTAGCTAACTTTCAGCTCTACGTCGGGACGTGCGTTGGGCGCTACGTCGGAACGTGCGTTGGGCTCTACGTCGGGATGTGCGTTGGGCTCTACACCGGGACGTGCGTTGGACTCTACGTCGGGACGTGCGTTGGGCTCTACGTCGGGATTTAGCTTACTTTCAGCTCTACGTCGGGACGTGCGTTGGCCTCTGCGTCGGGACGTGCGTAGCCTCTACGTCGGGACGTGCGTTGGCCTCTACGTTGGGACGTGCGTTGGCCTCTACTTCGGGATTTAGCTTACTTTCAGCTCTACGTCGGGACGTGCGTTGGGCGCTACGTCGGGACGTGCGTTGGGCGCTACGTCGGGACGTGCGTTGGGCGCTACTTCATGACGTGCGTTGGGCGCTACGTCGGGATTTAGCTTACTTTCAGCTCTACGTCGGGACGTGCGTTGGGCTCTACGTCGGGACGTGCGTTGGGCTCTACGTCGGGACGTGCGTTGGGCTCTACGTCGGGATTTAGCTTCCTTTCAGCTCTACGTCGGGACGTGCGTTGGCCTCTACGTCGGGACGTGCGTTGGGCTCTACGTTGGGACGTGCGTTGGGCTCTACGTCTGTAGTTAGCTAACTTTCTGCTCTACGTCGGGACGTGCGTTGGGCTCTACGTCTGTAGTTAGGTAACTTTCAGCTCTACGTCGGGACGTGCGTTGGGCGCTACGTCGGGACGTGCGTTGGGCTCTAAGTCGGGATGTGCGTTGGGCTCTACGTCGGGACGTGCGTTGGGTTCTACGTCGGGACGTGCGTTGGGCTCTACGTCGGGATTTAGCTTACTTTCAGGTCTACGTCGGGACGTGCGTTGGGCTCTACGTCGGGATTTAGCTTACTTTCAGCTCTACGTCGGGACGTGCGTTAGGCTCTACGTCGGGACGTGCGTTGGCCTCTACGTCGGGACGTGCGTTGGGCTCTACGTCGGGATTTAGCTTACTTTCAGGTCTACGTCGGGACGTGCGTTGGGCTCTACGTCGGGATTTAGCTTCCTTTCAGCTCTACGTCGGGACGTGCGTTGGGCTCTACGTCTGTAGTTAGCTAACTTTCAACTCTACATTGGGACGTGCGTTGGGCTCTACGTCTGTAGTTAGCTAACTTTCAGCTCTACGTCGGGACGTGCGTTGGGCGCTACGTCGGAACGTGCGTTGGGCTCTACGTCGGGACGTGCGTTGGGCTCTACGTCGGGACGTGCGTTGGGCTCTACGTCGGGATTTAGCTTACTTTCAGCTCTACGTCGGGACGTGCGTTGGCCTCTACGTCGGGACGTGCGTTGGCCTCTACGTCGGGACGTGCGTTGGCCTCTACGTCGGGACGTGCGTTGGCCTCTACGTCGGGATTTAGCTTACTTTCAGCTCTACGTCGGGACGTGCGTTGGGCGCTACGTCGGGACGTGCGTTGGGCGCTAGGTCGGGACGTGCGTTGGGCGCTACGTCGGGATTTAGCTTACTTTCAGCTCTACGTCGGGACGTGCGTTGGGCTCTATGTCGGGACGTGCGTTGGGCTCTACGTCGGGACGTGCGTTGGGCTCCACGTCGGGATTTAGCTTACTTTCAGCTCTACGTCGGGACGTGCGTTGGCCTCTACGTCGGGACGTGCGTTGGCCTCTACGTCGGGATTTAGCTTACTTTCAGCTCTACGTCGGGACGTGCGTTGGCCTCTACGTCGGGACACGCGTTGGGCTCTACGTCGCGACGCGCGTTGGGCTCTACGTCTGTAGTTAGCTAACTTTCAGCTCTACGTCGGGACGCGCGTTGGGCTCTTCGTCTGTAGTTAGCTAACTTTCAGCTCTACGTCGGGACGTGCGTTGGGCTCTACGTCGCGACGTGCGTTGGGCTCTACGTCGGGACGTGCGTTGGGCTCTACGTCGGGATTTAGCTTACTTTCAGCTCTACGTCGGGACGTGCATTGGGCGCTACGTCGGGACGTGCGTTGGGCTCTACGTCTGTAGTTAGCTAACTTTCTGCTCTACGTCGGGACGTGCGTTGGGCTCTACGTCTGTAGTTAGCTAACTTTCAGCTCTACGTCGGGACGTGCGTTGGGCGCTATGTCGGGACGTGCGTTGGGCTCTACGTCGGGACGTGCGTTGGGCTCTACGTCGGGATTTAGCTTACTTTCAGCTCTACGTCGGGACGTGCGTTGGGCTCTACGTCGGGACGTGCGTTGGGCTCTACGTCGGGACGTGCGTTGGGCTCTACGTCTGTAGTTAGCTAACTTTCTGCTCTACGTCGGGACGTGCGTTGGGCTCTACGTCTGTAGTTAGGTAACTTTCAGCTCTACGTCGGGACGTGCGTTGGGCGCTACGTCAGGACGTGCGTTGGGCTCTACGTCGGGACGTGCGTTGGGCTCTAAGTCGGGACGTGCGTTGGGCTCTACGTCGGGATTTAGCTTACTTTCAGCTCTACGTCGAGACGTGCGTTGGCCTCTACGTCGGGACGTGCGTTGGCCTCTACATCGGGACGTGCGTTGGGCTGTACGTCGGGACGTGCGTTGGGCTCTACGTCGGGATTTAGCTTACTTTCAGCTCTACGTCGGGACGTGCGTTGGGCTCTACGTCGGGACGTGCGTTGGGCTCTACGTCGGGACACGCGTTGGGCTCTACGTCGGGACGCGCGTTGGGCTCTACGTCTGTAGTTAGCTAACTTTCAGCTCTGCGTCGGGACGCTCGTTGGGCTGTTTGTCTGTAGTTAGCTAACTTTCAGCTCTACGTCGGGACGTGCGTTGGGCTCTACGTCGGGACGTGCGTTGGGCTCTACGTCGGGACGTGTGTTGGGTTCTACGTCGGGACATGCGTTGAGCTCTACGTCGGGATTTAGCTTACTTTCAGCTCTACGTCGGGACGCGCGTTAGGCTCTACGTCGGGACGTGCGTTGGGCTCTACGTCGGGACGTGCGTTGGGCTCTACGTCGGGATTTAGCTTACTTTCAGGTCTACGTCGGGACGTGCGTTGGGCTCTGCGTCGGGACGTGCGTTGGGCTCTACGTCTGTAGTTAGCTAACTTTCAACTCTACGTTGGGACGTGCGTTGGGCTCTACGTCTGTAGTTAGCTAACTTTCAGCTCTACGTCGGGACGTGCGTTGGGCTCTACATCTGTAGTTAGCTAACTTTCAGCTCTACGTCGGGACGTGCGTTGGGCGCTACGTCGGAACGTGCGTTGGGCTCTACGTCGGGATGTGCGTTGGGCTCTACACCGGGACGTGCGTTGGACTCTACGTCGGGACGTGCGTTGGGCTCTACGTCGGGATTTAGCTTACTTTCAGCTCTACGTCGGGACGTGCGTTGGCCTCTACGTCGGGACGTGCGTAGCCTCTACGTCGGGACGTGCGTTGGCCTCTACGTTGGGACGTGCGTTGGCCTCTACTTCGGGATTTAGCTTACTTTCAGCTCTACGTCGGGACGTGCGTTGGGCGCTACGTCGGGACGTGCGTTGGGCGCTACGTCGGGACGTGCGTTGGGCGCTACTTCATGACGTGCGTTGGGCGCTACGTCGGGATTTAGCTTACTTTCAGCTCTACGTCGGGACGTGCGTTGGGCTCTACGTCGGGACGTGCGTTGGGCTCTACGTCGGGATTTAGCTTACTTTCAGCTCTACGTCGGGACGTGCGTTGGCCTCTACGTCGGGACGTGCGTTGGCCTCTACGTCGGGATTTATCTTACTTTCAGCTCTACGTCGGGACGTGCGTTGGCCTCTACATCGGGACGTGCGTTGGCCTCTACGTCGGGATTTAGCTTACTTTCAGCTCTACGTCGGATCGTGCGTTGGGCTCTACGTCGGGATTTAGCTTACTTTCAGCTCTACGTCGGGACGTGCGTTGGGCTCTACGTCGGGACGTGCGTTGGGCTCTACGTCTGTAGTTAGCTAACTTTCAGCTCTACGTCGGGACGTGCGTTGGGCTCTACGTCGGGACGTGAGTTGGGCTCCACGTCGGGACGTGCGTTGGGCTCTACGTCGGGATTTAGCTTACTTTCAGCTCTACGTCGGGACGTGCGTTGGCCTCTACGTCGGCATTTAGCTTTCAGCTCTACGTCGGGACGTGCGTTGGGCTCTACGTCGGGACGTGCGTTGGGCTCTACGTCGGGACGTGCGTTGGGCTCTACGTCGGGACGTGCGTTGGGCTCTACGTCTGTAGTTAGCTAACTTTCAGCTCTACGTCGGGACGTGCGTTGGGCGCTACGTCGGGACGTGCGTTGGTTTCTACGTCGGGACGTGCGTTGGGCTCTACGTCTGTAGTTAGCTAACTTTCAGCTCTACGTCGGGACGCGCGTTGTGCTCTACGTCGGGACGTGCGTTGGGCTCTACGTCGGGATTTAGCTTACTTTCAGCTCTACGTCGGGACGTGCATTGGGCGCTACGTCGGGACGTGCGTTGGGATCTACGTCGGGACGTGCGTTGGGTTCTACGTCGGGACGTGCGTTGGGCTCTACGTCTGTAGTTAGCTAACTTTCTGCTCTACGTCGGGACGTGCGTTGGGCTCTACGTCTGTAGTTAGCTAACTTTCAGCTCTACGTCGGGACGTGCGTTGGCCTCTACGTCGGGACGTGCGTTGGGCTCTACGTCAGGATTTAGCTTACTTTCAGCTCTACGTCGGGACGTGCGTTGGGCTCTACGTCGGGACGTGCGTTGGGCTCTACGTCGGGATGTGCGTTGGGCTCTACGTCTGTAGTTAGCTAACTTTCTGCTCTACGTCGGGACGTGCGTTGGGCTCTACGTCTGTAGTTAGGTAACTTTCAGCTCTACGTCGGGACGTGCGTTGGGCGCTACTTCGGGACGTGCGTTGGGCTCTACGTCGGGACGTGCGTTGGGCTCTAAGTCGGGACGTGCGTTGGGCTCTACCTCGGGATTTAGCTTACTTTCAGCTCTACGTCGAGACGTGCGTTGGCCTCTACGTCGGGACGTGCGTTGGCCTCTACATCGGGACGTGCGTTGGGCTCTACGTCGGGACGTGCGTTGGGCTCTACGTCGGGATTTAGCTTACTTTCAGCTCTACGTCAGGACGTGCGTTGGGCTCTACGTCGGGACGTGCGTTGGGCTCTGCGTCGCGACACGCGTTGGGCTCTACGTCGGGACGCGCGTTGGGCTCTACGTCTGTAGTTAGCTAACTTTCAGCTCTACGTCGGGACGCGCGTTGGGCTCTTCGTCTGCAGTTAGCTAACTTTCAGCTCTACGTCGGGACGTGCGTTGGGCTCTACGTTGGGACGTGCGTTGGGCTCTACGTCGGGACGTGCGTTGGGCTCTACGTCGGGACGTGCGTTGGGTTCTACGTCGGGACGTGCGTTGAGCTCTACGTCGGGATTTAGCTTACTTTCAGCTCTACGTCGGGACGTGCGTTAGGCTCTACGTCGGGACGTGCGTTGGGCTCTACGTCGGGACGTGCGTTGGGCTCTACGTCGGGACGTGCGTTGGGCTCTACGTCGGGATTTAGCTTACTTTCAGGTCTACGTCGGGACGTGCGTTGGGCTCTACGTCGGGACGTGCGTTGGGCTCTACGTCTGTAGTTAGCTAACTTTCAACTCTACGTTGGGACGTGCGTTGGGCTCTACGTCTGTAGTTAGCTAACTTTCAGTTCTACGTCGGGACGTGCGTTGGGCTCTACATCTGTAGTTAGCTAACTTTCAGCTCTACGTCGGGACGTGCGTTGGGCGCTACGTCGGAACGTGCGTTGGGCTCTACGTCGGGACGTGCGTTGGGCTCTACGTCGGGACGTGCGTTGGGCTCTACGTCGGGATTTAGCTTACTTTCAGCTCTACGTCGGGACGTGCGTTGGCCTCTACGTCGGGACGTGCGTTGGCCTCTACGTTGGGATTTAGCTTACTTTCAGCTCTACATCGAGACGTGCGTTGGGCGCTACGTCGGGACGTGCGTTGGGCGCTACTTCGGGACGTGCGTTGGGCGCTACGTCGGGATTTAGCTTACTTTCAGCTCTACGTCGGGACGTGCGTTGGGCTCTACGTCGGGACGTGCGTTGGGCTCTACGTCGGGACGTGCGTTGGGCTCTACGTCGGGATTTAGCTTACTTTCAGCTCTACGTCGGGACGTGCGTTGGCCTCTGCGTCGGGACGTGCGTTGGCCTCTACGTCGGGATTTATCTTACTTTCAGCTCTACGTCGGGACGTGCGTTGGCCTCTACATCGCGACGTGCGTTGGCCTCTACGTCGGGATTTAGCTTACTTTCAGCTCTACGTCGGATCGTGCGTTGGGCTCTACGTCGGGATTTAGCTTACTTTCAGCTCTACGTCGGGACGTGCGTTGGGCTCTACGTCGGGACGTGCGTTGGGCTCTACGTCTGTAGTTAGCTAAATTTCAGCTCTACGTCGGGACGTGCGTTGGGCTCTACGTCGGGACGTGAGTTGGGCTCCACGTCGGGACGTGCGTTGGGCTCTACGTCGGGATTTAGCTTACTTTCAGCTCTACGTCGGGACGTGCGTTGGCCTCTACGTCGGCATTTAGCTTTCAGCTCTACGTCGGGACTTGCGTTGGGCTCTACGTCGGGACGTGCGTTGGGCTCTACGTCGGGACGTGCGTTGGGCTCTACGTCGGGACGTGCGTTGGGTTCTACGTCGGGACGTGCGTTGGGCTCTATGTCGGGACGTGCGTTGGGCTCTACGTCTGTAGTTAGCTAACTTTCAGCTCTACGTCGGGACGTGCGTTGGGCTCTACGTCGGGACGTGCGTTGGCCTCCACGTCGGGACGTGCGTTGGCCTCTACGTCGGGACGTGCGTTGGCCTCTACGTCGGGATTTAGCTTACTTTCAGCTCTACGTCGGGACGTGCGTTGGGCGCTACGTCGGGACGTGCGTTGGGCGCTAGGTCGGGACGTGCGTTGGGCGCTACGTCGGGATTTAGCTTACTTTCAGCTCTACGTCGGGACGTGCGTTGGGCTCTATGTCGGGATGTGCGTTGGGCTCTACGTCGGGACGTGCGTTGGGCTCCACGTCGGGATTTAGCTTACTTTCAGCTCTACGTCGGGACGTGCGTTGGCCTCTACGTCGGGACACGCGTTGGGCTCTACGTCGCGACGCGCGTTGGGCTCTACGTCTGTAGTTAGCTAACTTTCAGCTCTACGTCGGGACGTGCGTTGGGCTCTTCGTCTGTAGTTAGCTAACTTTCAGCTCTACGTCGGGACGTGCGTTGGGCTCTACGTCGCGACGTGCGTTGGGCTCTACGTCGGGACGTGCGTTGGGCTCTACGTCGGGATTTAGCTTACTTCCAGCTCTACGTCGGGACGTGCATTGGGCGCTACGTCGGGACGTGCGTTGGGCTCTACGTCGGGACGTGCGTTGGGTTCTACGTCGGGACGTGCGTTGGGCTCTACGTCTGTAGTTAGCTAACTTTCTGCTCTACGTCGGGACGTGCGTTGGGCTCTACGTCTGTAGTTAGCTAACTTTCAGCTCTACGTCGGGACGTGCGTTGGGCGCTATGTCGGGACGTGCGTTGGGCTCCACGTCGGGACGTGCGTTGGGCTCTACGTCGGGATTTAGCTTACTTTCAGCTCTACGTCGGGACGTGCGTTGGCCTCTACGTCGGCATTTAGCTTTCAGCTCTACGTCGGGACGTGCGTTGGGCTCTACGTCGGGACGTGCGTTGGGCTCTACGTCGGGACGTGCGTTGGGCTCTACGTCGGGACGTGCGTTGGGCTCTACGTCTGTAGTTAGCTAACTTTCAGCTCTACGTCGGGACGTGCGTTGGGCGCTACGTCGGGACGTGCGTTGGTTTCTACGTCGGGACGTGCGTTGGGCTCTACGTCTGTAGTTAGCTAACTTTCAGCTCTACGTCGGGACGCGCGTTGTGCTCTACGTCGGGACGTGCGTTGGGCTCTACGTCGGGATTTAGCTTACTTTCAGCTCTACGTCGGGACGTGCATTGGGCGCTACGTCGGGACGTGCGTTGGGATCTACGTCGGGACGTGCGTTGGGTTCTACGTCGGGACGTGCGTTGGGCTCTACGTCTGTAGTTAGCTAACTTTCTTCTCTACGTCGGGACGTGCGTTGGGCTCTACGTCTGTAGTTAGCTAACTTTCAGCTCTACGTCGGGACGTGCGTTGGGCGCTATGTCGGGACGTGCGTTGGCCTCTACGTCGGGACGTGCGTTGGGCTCTACGTCAGGATTTAGCTTACTTTCAGCTCTACGTCGGGACGTGCGTTGGGCTCTACGTCGGGACGTGCGTTGGGCTCTACGTCGGGATGTGCGTTGGGCTCTACGTCTGTAGTTAGCTAACTTTCTGCTCTACGTCGGGACGTGCGTTGGGCTCTACGTCTGTAGTTAGGTAACTTTCAGCTCTACGTCGGGACGTGCGTTGGGCGCTACTTCGGGACGTGCGTTGGGCTCTACGTCGGGACGTGCGTTGGGCTCTAAGTCGGGACGTGCGTTGGGCTCTACCTCGGGATTTAGCTTACTTTCAGCTCTACGTCGAGACGTGCGTTGGCCTCTACGTCGGGACGTGCGTTGGCCTCTACATCGGGACGTGCGTTGGGCTCTACGTCGGGACGTGCGTTGGGCTCTACGTCGGGATTTAGCTTACTTTCAGCTCTACGTCGGGACGTGCGTTGGGCTCTACGTCGGGACGTGCGTTGGGCTCTGCGTCGCGACACGCGTTGGGCTCTACGTTGGGACGCGCGTTGGGCTCTACGTCTGTAGTTAGCTAACTTTCAGCTCTACGTCGGGACGCGCGTTGGGCTCTTCGTCTGTAGTTAGCTAACTTTCAGCTCTACGTCGGGACGTGCGTTGGGCTCTACGTTGGGACGTGCGTTGGGCTCTACGTCGGGACGTGCGTTGGGTTCTACGTCGGGACGTGCGTTGAGCTCTACGTCGGGATTTAGCTTACTTTCAGCTCTACGTCGGGACGTGCGTTAGGCTCTACGTCGGGACGTGCGTTGGGCTCTACGTCGGGACGTGCGTTGGGTTCTACGTCGGGATTTAGCTTACTTTCAGGTCTACGTCGGGACGTGCGTTGGGCTCTACGTCGGGACGTGCGTTGGGCTCTACGTCTGTAGTTAGCTAACTTTCAACTCTACGTTGGGACGTGCGTTGGGCTCTACGTCTGTAGTTAGCTAACTTTCAGTTCTACGTCGGGACGTGCGTTGGGCTCTACATCTGTAGTTAGCTAACTTTCAGCTCTACGTCGGGACGTGCGTTGGGCGCTACGTCGGAACGTGCGTTGGGCTCTACGTCGGGACGTGCGTTGGGCTCTACGTCGGGACGTGCGTTGGGCTCTACGTCGGGATTTAGCTTACTTTCAGCTCTACGTCGGGACGTGCGTTGGCCTCTACGTCGGGACGTGCGTTGGCCTCTACGTTGGGATTTAGCTTACTTTCAGCTCTACATCGAGACGTGCGTTGGGCGCTACGTCGGGACGTGCGTTGGGCGCTACTTCGGGACGTGCGTTGGGCGCTACGTCGGGATTTAGCTTACTTTCAGCTCTACGTCGGGACGTGCGTTGGGCTCTACGTCGGGACGTGCGTTGGGCTCTACGTCGGGACGTGCGTTGGGCTCTACGTCGGGATTTAGCTTACTTTCAGCTCTACGTCGGGACGTGCGTTGGCCTCTGCGTCGGGACGTGCGTTGGCCTCTACGTCGGGATTTATCTTACTTTCAGCTCTACGTCGGGACGTGCGTTGGCCTCTACATCGCGACGTGCGTTGGCCTCTACGTCGGGATTTAGCTTACTTTCAGCTCTACGTCGGATCGTGCGTTGGGCTCTACGTCGGGATTTAGCTTACTTTCAGCTCTACGTCGGGACGTGCGTTGGGCTCTACGTCGGGACGTGCGTTGGGCTCTACGTCTGTAGTTAGCTAAATTTCAGCTCTACGTCGGGACGTGCGTTGCCTCTACGTCGGGACGTGAGTTGGGCTCCACGTCGGGACGTGCGTTGGGCTCTACGTCGGGATTTAGCTTACTTTCAGCTCTACGTCGGGACGTGCGTTGGCCTCTACGTCGGCATTTAGCTTTCAGCTCTACGTCGGGACTTGCGTTGGGCTCTACGTCGGGACGTGCGTTGGGCTCTACGTCGGGACGTGCGTTGGGCTCTACGTCGGGACGTGCGTTGGGTTCTACGTCGGGACGTGCGTTGGGCTCTACGTCGGGACGTGCGTTGGGCTCTACGTCTGTAGTTAGCTAACTTTCAGCTCTACGTCGGGACGTGCGTTGGGCTCTACGTCGGGACGTGCGTTGGCCTCCACGTCGGGACGTGCGTTGGCCTCTACGTCGGGACGTGCGTTGGCCTCTACGTCGGGATTTAGCTTACTTTCAGCTCTACGTCGGGACGTGCGTTGGGCGCTACGTCGGGACGTGCGTTGGGCGCTAGGTCGGGACGTGCGTTGGGCGCTACGTCGGGATTTAGCTTACTTTCAGCTCTACGTCGGGACGTGCGTTGGGCTCTATGTCGGGACGTGCGTTGGGCTCTACGTCGGGACGTGCGTTGGGCTCCACGTCGGGATTTAGCTTACTTTCAGCTCTACGTCGGGACGTGCGTTGGCCTCTACGTCGGGACACGCGTTGGGCTCTACGTCGCGACGCGCGTTGGGCTCTACGTCTGTAGTTAGCTAACTTTCAGCTCTACGTCGGGACGTGCGTTGGGCTCTTCGTCTGTAGTTAGCTAACTTTCAGCTCTACGTCGGGACGTGCGTTGGGCTCTACGTCGCGACGTGCGTTGGGCTCTACGTCGGGACGTGCGTTGGGCTCTACGTCGGGATTTAGCTTACTTTCAGCTCTACGTCGGGACGTGCATTGGGCGCTACGTCGGGACGTGCGTTGGGCTCTACGTCGGGACGTGCGTTGGGTTCTACGTCGGGACGTGCGTTGGGCTCTACGTCTGTAGTTAGCTAACTTTCTGCTCTACGTCGGGACGTGCGTTGGGCTCTACGTCTGTAGTTAGCTAACTTTCAGCTCTACGTCGGGACGTGCGTTGGGCGCTATGTCGGGACGTGCGTTGGGCTCTACGTCGGGACGTGCGTTGGGCTCTACGTCGGGATTTAGCTTACTTTCAGCTCTACGTCGGGACGTGCGTTGGGCTCTACGTCGGGACGTGCGTTGGGCTCTACGTCGGGACGTGCGTTGGGCTCTACGTCTGTAGTTAGGTAACTTTCAGCTCTACGTCGGGACGTGCGTTGGGCGCTACGTCGGGACGTGCGTTGGGCTCTACGTCGGGACGTGCGTTGGGCTCTAAGTCGGGACGTGCGTTGGGCTCTACGTCGGGATTTAGCTTACTTTCAGCTCTACGTCGAGACGTGCGTTGGCCTCTACGTCGGGACGTGCGTTGGCCTCTACATCGGGACGTGCGTTGGGCTCTACGTCGGGACGTGCGTTGGGCTCTACGTCGGGATTTAGCTTACTTTCAGCTCTACGTCGGGACGTGCGTTGGGCTCTACGTCGGGACGTGCGTTGGGCTCTACGTCGGGACACGCGTTGGGCTCTACGTCGGGACGCGCGTTGGGCTCTACGTCTGTAGTTAGCTAACTTTCAGCTCTGCGTCGGGACGCTCGTTGGGCTGTTCGTCTGTAATTAGCTAACTTTCAGCTCTACGTCGGGACGTGCGTTGGGCTCTACGTCGGGACGTGCGTTGGGCTCTACGTCGGGACGTGTGTTGGGTTCTACGTCGGGACGTGCGTTGAGCTCTACGTCGGGATTTAGCTTACTTTCAGCTCTACGTCGGGACGCGCGTTAGGCTCTACGTCGGGACGTGCGTTGGGCTCTACGTGGGGACGTGCGTTGGGCTCTACGTCGGGATTTAGCTTACTTTCAGGTCTACGTCGGGACGTGCGTTGGGCTCTGCGTCGGGACGTGCGTTGGGCTCTACGTCTGTAGTTAGCTAACTTTCAACTCTACGTTGGGACGTGCGTTGGGCTCTACGTCTGTAGTTAGCTAACTTTCAGCTCTACGTCGGGACGTGCGTTGGGCTCTACATCTGTAGTTAGCTAACTTTCAGCTCTACGTCGGGACGTGCGTTGGGCGCTACGTCGGAACGTGCGTTGGGCTCTACGTCGGGACGTGCGTTGGGCTCTACACCGGGACGTGCGTTGGACTCTACGTCGGGACGTGCGTTGGGCTCTACGTCGGGATTTAGCTTACTTTCAGCTCTACGTCGGGACGTGCGTTGGCCTCTACGTCGGGACGTGCGTAGCCTCTACGTCGGGACGTGCGTTGGCCTCTACGTCGGGACGTGCGTTGGCCTCTACTTCGGGATTTAGCTTACTTTCAGCTCTACGTCGGGACGTGCGTTGGGCGCTACGTCGGGACGTGCGTTGGGCGCTACGTCGGGACGTGCGTTGGGCGCTACTTCATGACGTGCGTTGGGCGCTACGTCGGGATTTAGCTTACTTTCAGCTCTACGTCGGGACGTGCGTTGGCCTCTACGTCGGGACGTGCGTTGGCCTCTACGTCGGGATTTATCTTACTTTCAGCTCTACGTCGGGACGTGCGTTGGCCTCTACATCGCGACGTGCGTTGGCCTCTACGTCGGGATTTAGCTTACTTTCAGCTCTACGTCGGATCGTGCGTTGGGCTCTACGTCGGGATTTAGCTTACTTTCAGCTCTACGTCGGGACGTGCGTTGGGCTCTACGTCGGGACGTGCGTTGGGCTCTACGTCTGTAGTTAGCTAAATTTCAGCTCTACGTCGGGACGTGCGTTGGGCTCTACGTCGGGACGTGAGTTGGGCTCCACGTCGGGACGTGCGTTGGGCTCTACGTCGGGATTTAGCTTACTTTCAGCTCTACGTCGGGACGTGCGTTGGCCTCTACGTCGGCATTTAGCTTTCAGCTCTACGTCGGGACTTGCGTTGGGCTCTACGTCGGGACGTGCGTTGGGCTCTACGTCGGGACGTGCGTTGGGCTCTACGTCGGGACGTGCGTTGGGTTCTACGTCGGGACGTGCGTTGGGCTCTATGTCGGGACGTGCGTTGGGCTCTACGTCTGTAGTTAGCTAACTTTCAGCTCTACGTCGGGACGTGCGTTGGGCTCTACGTCGGGACGTGCGTTGGCCTCCACGTCGGGACGTGCGTTGGCCTCTACGTCGGGACGTGCGTTGGCCTCTACGTCGGGATTTAGCTTACTTTCAGCTCTACGTCGGGACGTGCGTTGGGCGCTACGTCGGGACGTGCGTTGGGCGCTAGGTCGGGACGTGCGTTGGGCGCTACGTCGGGATTTAGCTTACTTTCAGCTCTACGTCGGGACGTGCGTTGGGCTCTATGTCGGGATGTGCGTTGGGCTCTACGTCGGGACGTGCGTTGGGCTCCACGTCGGGATTTAGCTTACTTTCAGCTCTACGTCGGGACGTGCGTTGGCCTCTACGTCGGGACACGCGTTGGGCTCTACGTCGCGACGCGCGTTGGGCTCTACGTCTGTAGTTAGCTAACTTTCAGCTCTACGTCGGGACGTGCGTTGGGCTCTTCGTCTGTAGTTAGCTAACTTTCAGCTCTACGTCGGGACGTGCGTTGGGCTCTACGTCGCGACGTGCGTTGGGCTCTACGTCGGGACGTGCGTTGGGCTCTACGTCGGGATTTAGCTTACTTCCAGCTCTACGTCGGGACGTGCATTGGGCGCTACGTCGGGACGTGCGTTGGGCTCTACGTCGGGACGTGCGTTGGGTTCTACGTCGGGACGTGCGTTGGGCTCTACGTCTGTAGTTAGCTAACTTTCAGCTCTACGTCGGGACGTGCGTTGGGCGCTATGTCGGGACGTGCGTTGGGCTCCACGTCGGGACGTGCGTTGGGCTCTACGTCGGGATTTAGCTTACTTTCAGCTCTACGTCGGGACGTGCGTTGGCCTCTACGTCGGCATTTAGCTTTCAGCTCTACGTCGGGACGTGCGTTGGGCTCTACGTCGGGACGTGCGTTGGGCTCTACGTCGGGACGTGCGTTGGGCTCTACGTCGGGACGTGCGTTGGGCTCTACGTCTGTAGTTAGCTAACTTTCAGCTCTACGTCGGGACGTGCGTTGGGCGCTACGTCGGGACGTGCGTTGGTTTCTACGTCGGGACGTGCGTTGGGCTCTACGTCTGTAGTTAGCTAACTTTCAGCTCTACGTCGGGACGCGCGTTGTGCTCTACGTCGGGACGTGCGTTGGGCTCTACGTCGGGATTTAGCTTACTTTCAGCTCTACGTCGGGACGTGCATTGGGCGCTACGTCGGGACGTGCGTTGGGATCTACGTCGGGACGTGCGTTGGGTTCTACGTCGGGACGTGCGTTGGGCTCTACGTCTGTAGTTAGCTAACTTTCTTCTCTACGTCGGGACGTGCGTTGGGCTCTACGTCTGTAGTTAGCTAACTTTCAGCTCTACGTCGGGACGTGCGTTGGGCGCTATGTCGGGACGTGCGTTGGCCTCTACGTCGGGACGTGCGTTGGGCTCTACGTCAGGATTTAGCTTACTTTCAGCTCTACGTCGGGACGTGCGTTGGGCTCTACGTCGGGACGTGCGTTGGGCTCTACGTCGGGATGTGCGTTGGGCTCTACGTCTGTAGTTAGCTAACTTTCTGCTCTACGTCGGGACGTGCGTTGGGCTCTACGTCTGTAGTTAGGTAACTTTCAGCTCTACGTCGGGACGTGCGTTGGGCGCTACTTCGGGACGTGCGTTGGGCTCTACGTCGGGACGTGCGTTGGGCTCTAAGTCGGGACGTGCGTTGGGCTCTACCTCGGGATTTAGCTTACTTTCAGCTCTACGTCGAGACGTGCGTTGGCCTCTACGTCGGGACGTGCGTTGGCCTCTACATCGGGACGTGCGTTGGGCTCTACGTCGGGACGTGCGTTGGGCTCTACGTCGGGATTTAGCTTACTTTCAGCTCTACGTCGGGACGTGCGTTGGGCTCTACGTCGGGACGTGCGTTGGGCTCTGCGTCGCGACACGCGTTGGGCTCTACGTCGGGACGCGCGTTGGGCTCTACGTCTGTAGTTAGCTAACTTTCAGCTCTACGTCGGGACGCGCGTTGGGCTCTTCGTCTGTAGTTAGCTAACTTTCAGCTCTACGTCGGGACGTGCGTTGGGCTCTACGTTGGGACGTGCGTTGGGCTCTACGTCGGGACGTGCGTTGGGTTCTACGTCGGGACGTGCGTTGAGCTCTACGTCGGGATTTAGCTTACTTTCAGCTCTACGTCGGGACGTGCGTTAGGCTCTACGTCGGGACGTGCGTTGGGCTCTACGTCGGGACGTGCGTTGGGCTCTACGTCGGGATTTAGCTTACTTTCAGGTCTACGTCGGGACGTGCGTTGGGCTCTACGTCGGGACGTGCGTTGGGCTCTACGTCTGTAGTTAGCTAACTTTCAACTCTACGTTGGGACGTGCGTTGGGCTCTACGTCTGTAGTTAGCTAACTTTCAGTTCTACGTCGGGACGTGCGTTGGGCTCTACATCTGTAGTTAGCTAACTTTCAGCTCTACGTCGGGACGTGCGTTGGGCGCTACGTCGGAACGTGCGTTGGGCTCTACGTCGGGACGTGCGTTGGGCTCTACGTCGGGACGTGCGTTGGGCTCTACGTCGGGATTTAGCTTACTTTCAGCTCTACGTCGGGACGTGCGTTGGCCTCTACGTCGGGACGTGCGTTGGCCTCTACGTTGGGATTTAGCTTACTTTCAGCTCTACATCGAGACGTGCGTTGGGCGCTACGTCGGGACGTGCGTTGGGCGCTACTTCGGGACGTGCGTTGGGCGCTACGTCGGGATTTAGCTTACTTTCAGCTCTACGTCGGGACGTGCGTTGGGCTCTACGTCGGGACGTGCGTTGGGCTCTACGTCGGGACGTGCGTTGGGCTCTACGTCGGGATTTAGCTTACTTTCAGCTCTACGTCGGGACGTGCGTTGGCCTCTGCGTCGGGACGTGCGTTGGCCTCTACGTCGGGATTTATCTTACTTTCAGCTCTACGTCGGGACGTGCGTTGGCCTCTACATCGCGACGTGCGTTGGCCTCTACGTCGGGATTTAGCTTACTTTCAGCTCTACGTCGGATCGTGCGTTGGGCTCTACGTCGGGATTTAGCTTACTTTCAGCTCTACGTCGGGACGTGCGTTGGGCTCTACGTCGGGACGTGCGTTGGGCTCTACGTCTGTAGTTAGCTAAATTTCAGCTCTACGTCGGGACGTGCGTTGCCTCTACGTCGGGACGTGAGTTGGGCTCCACGTCGGGACGTGCGTTGGGCTCTACGTCGGGACGTGCGTTGGCCTCTACGTCGGCATTTAGCTTTCAGCTCTACGTCGGGACTTGCGTTGGGCTCTACGTCGGGACGTGCGTTGGGCTCTACGTCGGGACGTGCGTTGGGCTCTACGTCGGGACGTGCGTTGGGTTCTACGTCGGGACGTGCGTTGGGCTCTACGTCGGGACGTGCGTTGGGCTCTACGTCTGTAGTTAGCTAACTTTCAGCTCTACGTCGGGACGTGCGTTGGGCTCTACGTCGGGACGTGCGTTGGCCTCCACGTCGGGACGTGCGTTGGCCTCTACGTCGGGACGTGCGTTGGCCTCTACGTCGGGATTTAGCTTACTTTCAGCTCTACGTCGGGACGTGCGTTGGGCGCTACGTCGGGACGTGCGTTGGGCGCTAGGTCGGGACGTGCGTTGGGCGCTACGTCGGGATTTAGCTTACTTTCAGCTCTACGTCGGGACGTGCGTTGGGCTCTATGTCGGGACGTGCGTTGGGCTCTACGTCGGGACGTGCGTTGGGCTCCACGTCGGGATTTAGCTTACTTTCAGCTCTACGTCGGGACGTGCGTTGGCCTCTACGTCGGGACACGCGTTGGGCTCTACGTCGCGACGCGCGTTGGGCTCTACGTCTGTAGTTAGCTAACTTTCAGCTCTACGTCGGGACGTGCGTTGGGCTCTTCGTCTGTAGTTAGCTAACTTTCAGCTCTACGTCGGGACGTGCGTTGGGCTCTACGTCGCGACGTGCGTTGGGCTCTACGTCGGGACGTGCGTTGGGCTCTACGTCGGGATTTAGCTTACTTTCAGCTCTACGTCGGGACGTGCATTGGGCGCTACGTCGGGACGTGCGTTGGGCTCTACGTCGGGACGTGCGTTGGGTTCTACGTCGGGACGTGCGTTGGGCTCTACGTCTGTAGTTAGCTAACTTTCTGCTCTACGTCGGGACGTGCGTTGGGCTCTACGTCTGTAGTTAGCTAACTTTCAGCTCTACGTCGGGACGTGCGTTGGGCGCTATGTCGGGACGTGCGTTGGGCTCTACGTCGGGACGTGCGTTGGGCTCTACGTCGGGATTTAGCTTACTTTCAGCTCTACGTCGGGACGTGCGTTGGGCTCTACGTCGGGACGTGCGTTGGGCTCTACGTCGGGACGTGCGTTGGGCTCTACGTCTGTAGTTAGGTAACTTTCAGCTCTACGTCGGGACGTGCGTTGGGCGCTACGTCGGGACGTGCGTTGGGCTCTACGTCGGGACGTGCGTTGGGCTCTAAGTCGGGACGTGCGTTGGGCTCTACGTCGGGATTTAGCTTACTTTCAGCTCTACGTCGAGACGTGCGTTGGCCTCTACGTCGGGACGTGCGTTGGCCTCTACATCGGGACGTGCGTTGGGCTCTACGTCGGGACGTGCGTTGGGCTCTACGTCGGGATTTAGCTTACTTTCAGCTCTACGTCGGGACGTGCGTTGGGCTCTACGTCGGGACGTGCGTTGGGCTCTACGTCGGGACACGCGTTGGGCTCTACGTCGGGACGCGCGTTGGGCTCTACGTCTGTAGTTAGCTAACTTTCAGCTCTGCGTCGGGACGCTCGTTGGGCTGTTCGTCTGTAATTAGCTAACTTTCAGCTCTACGTCGGGACGTGCGTTGGGCTCTACGTCGGGACGTGCGTTGGGCTCTACGTCGGGACGTGTGTTGGGTTCTACGTCGGGACGTGCGTTGAGCTCTACGTCGGGATTTAGCTTACTTTCAGCTCTACGTCGGGACGCGCGTTAGGCTCTACGTCGGGACGTGCGTTGGGCTCTACGTCGGGACGTGCGTTGGGCTCTACGTCGGGATTTAGCTTACTTTCAGGTCTACGTCGGGACGTGCGTTGGGCTCTGCGTCGGGACGTGCGTTGGGCTCTACGTCTGTAGTTAGCTAACTTTCAACTCTACGTTGGGACGTGCGTTGGGCTCTACGTCTGTAGTTAGCTAACTTTCAGCTCTACGTCGGGACGTGCGTTGGGCTCTACATCTGTAGTTAGCTAACTTTCAGCTCTACGTCGGGACGTGCGTTGGGCGCTACGTCGGAACGTGCGTTGGGCTCTACGTCGGGACGTGCGTTGGGCTCTACACCGGGACGTGCGTTGGACTCTACGTCGGGACGTGCGTTGGGCTCTACGTCGGGATTTAGCTTACTTTCAGCTCTACGTCGGGACGTGCGTTGGCCTCTACGTCGGGACGTGCGTAGCCTCTACGTCGGGACGTGCGTTGGCCTCTACGTCGGGACGTGCGTTGGCCTCTACTTCGGGATTTAGCTTACTTTCAGCTCTACGTCGGGACGTGCGTTGGGCGCTACGTCGGGACGTGCGTTGGGCGCTACGTCGGGACGTGCGTTGGGCGCTACTTCATGACGTGCGTTGGGCGCTACGTCGGGATTTAGCTTACTTTCAGCTCTACGTCGGGACGTGCGTTGGCCTCTACGTCGGGACGTGCGTTGGCCTCTACGTCGGGATTTATCTTACTTTCAGCTCTACGTCGGGACGTGCGTTGGCCTCTACATCGGGACGTGCGTTGGCCTCTACGTCGGGATTTAGCTTACTTTCAGCTCTACGTCGGATCGTGCGTTGGGCTCTACGTCGGGATTTAGCTTACTTTCAGCTCTACGTCGGGACGTGCGTTGGGCTCTACGTCGGGACGTGCGTTGGGCTCTACGTCTGTAGTTAGCTAACTTTCAGCTCTACGTCGGGACGTGCATTGGGCTCTACGTCGGGACGTGAGTTGGGCTCCACGTCGGGACGTGCGTTGGGCTCTACGTCGGGATTTAGCTTACTTTCAGCTCTACGTCGGGACGTGCGTTCGCCTCTACGTCGGCATTTAGCTTTCAGCTCTACGTCGGGACGTGCGTTGGGCTCTACGTCGGGACGTGCGTTGGGCTCTACGTCGGGACGTGCGTTGGGCTCTACGTCTGTAGTTAGCTAACTTTCAGCTCTACGTCGGGACGTGCGTTGGGCGCTACGTCGGGACGTGCGTTGGGTTCTACGTCGGGACGTGCGTTGGGCTCTACGTCTGTAGTTAGCTAACTTTCAGCTCTACGTCGGGACGCGCGTTGGGCTCTACGTCGGGACGTGCGTTGGGCTCTACGTCGGGATTTAGCTTACTTTCAGCTCTACGTCGGGACGTGCATTGGGCGCTACGTCGGGACGTGCGTTGGGATCTACGTCGGGACGTGCGTTGGGTTCTACGTCGGGACGTGCGTTGGGCTCTACGTCTGTAGTTAGCTAACTTTCTGCTCTACGTCGGGACGTGCGTTGGGCTCTACGTCTGTAGTTAGCTAACTTTCAGCTCTACGTCGGGACGTGCGTTGGGCGCTATGTCGGGACGTGCGTTGGCCTCTACGTCGGGACGTGCGTTGGGCTCTACGTCAGGATTTAGCTTACTTTCAGCTCTACGTCGGGACGTGCGTTGGGCTCTACGTCGGGACGTGCGTTGGGCTCTACGTCGGGATGTGCGTTGGGCTCTACGTCTGTAGTTAGCTAACTTTCTGCTCTACGTCGGGACGTGCGTTGGGCTCTACGTCTGTAGTTAGGTAACTTTGAGCTCTACGTCGGGACGTGCGTTGGGCGCTACTTCGGGACTTGCGTTGGGCTCTACGTCGGGACGTGCGTTGGGCTCTAAGTCGGGACGTGCGTTGGGCTCTACCTCGGGATTTAGCTTACTTTCAGCTCTACGTCGAGACGTGCGTTGGCCTCTACGTCGGGACGTGCGTTGGCCTCTACATCGGGACGTGCGTTGGGCTCTACGTCGGGACGTGCGTTGGGCTCTACGTCGGGATTTAGCTTACTTTCAGCTCTACGTCGGGACGTGCGTTGGGCTCTACGTCGGGACGTGCGTTGGGCTCTGCGTCGCGACACGCGTTGGGCTCTACGTCGGGACGCGCGTTGGGCTCTACGTCTGTAGTTAGCTAACTTTCAGCTCTACGTCGGGACGCGCGTTGGGCTCTTCGTCTGTAGTTAGCTAACTTTCAGCTCTACGTCGGGACACGCGTTGGGCTCTACGTTGGGACGCGCGTTGGGCTCTTCGTCTGTAGTTAGCTAACTTTCAGCTCTACGTCGGGACGTGTGTTAGGCTCTACGTCGGGACGTGTGTTGGGCTCTACGTCGGGACGTGCGTTGGGCTCTACGTCGGGATTTAGCTTACTTTCAGGTCTACGTCGGGACGTGCGTTGGGCTCTACGTCGGGACGTGCGTTGGGCTCTACGTCTGTAGTTAGCTAACTTTCAACTCTACGTTGGGACGTGCGTTGGGCTCTACGTCTGTAGTTAGCTAACTTTCAGTTCTACGTCGGGACGTGCGTTGGGCTCTACATCTGTAGTTAGCTAACTTTCAGCTCTACGTCGGGACGTGCGTTGGGCGCTACGTCGGAACGTGCGTTGGGCTATACGTCGGGACGTGCGTTGGGCTCTACGTCGGGACGTGCGTTGGGCTCTACGTCGGGATTTAGCTTACTTTCAGCTCTACGTCGGGACGTGCGTTGGCCTCTACGTCGGGACGTGCGTTGGCCTCTACGTTGGGATTTAGCTTACTTTCAGCTCTACATCGAGACGTGCGTTGGGCGCTACGTCGGGACGTGCGTTGGGCGCTACTTCGGGACGTGCGTTGGGCGCTACGTCGGGATTTAGCTTACTTTCAGCTCTACGTCGGGACGTGCGTTGGGCTCTACGTCGGGACGTGCGTTGGGCTCTACGTCGGGACGTGCGTTGGGCTCTACGTCGGGATTTAGCTTACTTTCAGCTCTACGTCGGGACGTGCGTTGGCCTCTGCGTCGGGACGTGCGTTGGCCTCTACGTCGGGATTTATCTTACTTTCAGCTCTACGTCGGGACGTGCGTTGGCCTCTACATCGGGACGTGCGTTGGCCTCTACGTCGGGATTTAGCTTACTTTCAGCTCTACGTCGGATCGTGCGTTGGGCTCTACGTCGGGATTTAGCTTACTTTCAGCTCTACGTCGGGACGTGCGTTGGGCTCTACGTCGGGACGTGCGTTGGGCTCTACGTCTGTAGTTAGCTAACTTTCAGCTCTACGTCGGGACGTGCGTTGGGCTCTACGTCGGGACGTGAGTTGGGCTCCACGTCGGGACGTGCGTTGGGCTCTACGTCGGGATTTAGCTTACTTTCAGCTCTACGTCGGGACGTGCGTTGGCCTCTACGTCGGCATTTAGCTTTCAGCTCTACGTCGGGACTTGCGTTGGGCTCTACGTCGGGACGTGCGTTGGGCTCTACGTCGGGACGTGCGTTGGGCTCTACGTCGGGACGTGCGTTGGGTTCTACGTCGGGACGTGCGTTGGGCTCTACGTCTGTAGTTAGCTAACTTTCTGCTCTACGTCGGGACGTGCGTTGGGCTCTATTTCTGTAGATAGGTAACTTTCAGCTCTACGTCGGGACGTGCGTTGGGCGCTACATCGGGACGTGCGTTGGGCTCTACGTCGGGACGTGCGTTGGGCTCTACGTCGGGATTTAGGTTACTTTCAGCTGTACGTCGGGACGTGCGTTGGCCTCTACGTCGGGACACGCGTTGGGCTCTACGTCGCGACGCGCGTTCGGCTCTACGTCTGTAGTTAGCTAACTTTCAGCTCTACGTCGGGACGCGCGTTGGGCTCTTCGTCTGTAGTTACCTAACTTTCAGCTCTACTTCGGGACGTGCGTTGGGCTCTACGTCGGGACGTGCGTTGGGCTCTACGTCGGGATTTAGCTTACTTTCAGCTCTACGTCGGGACGTGCATTGGGCGCTACGTCGGGACGTGCGTTGGGCTCTACGTCGGGACGTGCGTTGGGTTCTACGTCGGGACGTGCGTTGGGTTCTACGTCGGGACGTGCGTTGGGCTCTACGTCTGTAGTTAGCTAACTTTCTGCTCTACGTCGGGACGTGCGTTGGGCTCTACGTCTGTAGTTAGCTAACTTTCAGCTCTACGTCGGGACGTGCGTTGGGCGCTATGTCGGGACGTGCGTTGGGCTCTACGTCGGGACGTGCGTTGGGCTCTACGTCATGATAGAGCTTACTTTCAGCTCTACGTCGGGACGTGCGTTGGGCTCTACGTCGGGACGTGCGTTGGGCTCTACGTCGGGATGTGCGTTGGGCTCTACGTCTGTAGTTAGCTAACTTTCTGCTCTACGTCGGGACGTGCGTTGGGCTCTACGTCTGTAGTTAGGTAACTTTCAGCTCTACGTCGGGACGTGCGTTGGGCGCTACGTCGGGACGTGCGTTGGGCTCTACGTCGGGACGTGCGTTGGGCTCTAAGTCGGGACGTGCGTTGGGCTCTACCTCGGGATTTAGCTTACTTTCAGCTCTACGTCGAGACGTGCGTTGGCCTCTACGTCGGGACGTGCGTTGGCCTCTACATCGGGACGTGCGTTGGGCTCTACGTCGGGACTTGCGTTGGGCTCTACGTCGGGATTTAGCTTACTTTCAGCTCTACGTCGGGACGTGCGTTGGGCTCTACGTCGGGACGTGCGTTGGGCTCTACGTCGGGAGACGCGTTGGGCTCTACGTCGGGACGTGCGTTGGGCTCTACGTCGGGATTTAGCTTACTTTCAGGTCTACTTCGGGACGTGCGTTGGGCTCTACGTCGGGACGTGCGTTGGGCTCTACGTCTGTAGTTAGCTAACTTTCAACTCTACGTTGGGACGTGCGTTGGGCTCTACGTCTGTAGTTAGCTAACTTTCAGTTCTACGTCGGGACGTGCGTTGGGCTCTACATCTGTAGTTAGCTAACTTTCAGCTCTACGTCGGGACGTGCGTTGGGCGTTACGTCGGAACGTGCGTTGGGCTCTACGTCGGGACGTGCGTTGGGCTCTACGTCGGGACGTGCGTTGGGCTCTACGTCGGGATTTAGCTTACTTTCAGCTCTACGTCGGGACGTGCGTTGGCCTCTACGTCGGGACGTGCGTTGGCCTCTACGTCGGGACGTGCGTTGGCCTCTACGTCGGGATTTAGCTTACTTTCAGCTCTACGTCGAGACGTGCGTTGGGCGCTACGTCGGGACGTGCGTTGGGCGCTAGGTCGGGACGTGCGTTGGGCGCTACTTCGGGACGTGCGTTGGGCGCTACGTCGGGATTTAGCTTACTTTCAGCTCTACGTCGGGACGTGCGTTGGGCTCTACGTCGGGACGTGCGTTGGGCTCTACGTCGGGACGTGCGTTGGGCTCTACGTCGGGATTTAGCTTACTTTCAGCTCTACGTCGGGACGTGCGTTGGCCTCTACGTCGGGACGTGCGTTGGGCTCTACGTCTGTAGTTAGGTAACTTTCAACTCTACGTTGGGACGTGCGTTGGGCTCTACGTCTGTAGTTAGCTAACTTTCAGCTGTACATCGGGACGTGCGTTGGGCTCTACATCTGTAGTTAGCTAACTTTCAGCTCTACGTCGGGACGTGCGTTGGGCGCTACGTCGGAACGTGCGTTGGGCTCTACGTCGGGACGTGCGTTGGGCTCTACGTCGGGACGTGCGTTGGACTCTACGTCGGGATGTGCGTTGGGCTCTACGTCGGGATTTAGCTTACTTTCAGCTCTACGTCGGGACGTGCGTTGGCCTCTACGTCGGGACGTGCGTTGGCCTCTACGTCGGGCCGTGCGTTGGCCTCTACGTCGGGACGTGCGTTGGCCTCTACGTCGGGATTTAGCTTACTTTCAGCTCTACGTCGGGACGTGCGTTGCGCGCTACGTCGGGACGTGCGTTGGGCGCTACGTCGGGACGTGCGTTGGGCGCTACTTCGGGACGTGCGTTGGGCGCTACGTCGGGATTTAGCTTACTTTCAGCTCTACGTCGGGACGTGCGTTGGGCTCTACGTCGGGACGTGCGTTGGCCTCTACGTCGGGACGTGCGTTGGCCTCTACGTCGGGATTTAGCTTACTTTCAGCTCTACGTCGGGACGTGCGTTGCGCGCTACGTCGGGACGTGCGTTGGGCGCTACGTCGGGACGTGCGTTGGGCGCTACTTCGGGACGTGCGTTGGGCGCTACGTCGGGATTTAGCTTACTTTCAGCTCTACGTCGGGACGTGCGTTGGGCTCTACGTCGGGACGTGAGTTGGGCTCCACGTCGGGACGTGCGTTGGGCTCTACGTCGGGATTTAGCTTACTTTCAGCTCTACGTCGGGACGTGCGTTGGCCTCTACGTCGGGACGTGCGTTGGCCTCTACGTCGGGATTTATCTTACTTTCAGCTCTACGTCGGGACGTGCGTTGGCCTCTACGTCGGGACGTGCGTTGGCCTCTACGTCGGGATTTAGCTTACTTTCAGCTCTACGTCGGATCGTGCGTTGGGCTCTACGTCGGGATTTAGCTTACTTTCAGCTCTACGTCGGGACGTGCGTTGGGCTCTACGTCGGGACGTGCGTTGGGCTCTACGTCTGTAGTTAGCTAACTTTCAGCTCTACGTCGGGACGTGCGTTGGGCTCTACGTCGGGACGTGAGTTGGGCTCCACGTCGGGACGTGCGTTGGGCTCTACGTCGGGATTTAGCTTACTTTCAGCTCTACGTCGGGACGTGCGTTGGCCTCTACGTCGGCATTTAGCTTTCAGCTCTACGTCGGGACTTGCGTTGGGCTCTACGTCGGGACGTGCGTTGGGCTCTACGTCGGGACGTGCGTTGGGTTCTACGTCGGGACGTGCGTTGGGCTCTACGTCTGTAGTTAGCTAACTTTCTGCTCTACGTCGGGACGTGCGTTGGGTCTCTACGTCTGTAGTTAGGTAACTTTCAGCTCTACGTCGGGACGTGCGTTGGGCGCTACGTCGGGACGTGCGTTCGGCTCTACGTCGGGACGTGCGTTGGGCTCTACGTCGGGATTTAGGTTACTTTCAGCTCTACGTCGGGACGTGCGTTGGCCTCTACGTCGGGACACGCGTTGGGCCCTACGTCGCGACGCGCGTTGGGCTCTACGTCTGTAGTTAGCTAACTTTCAGCTCTACGTCGGGACGCGCGTTGGGCTCTTCGTCTGTAGTTAGCTAACTTTCAGCTCTACGTCGGGACGTGCGTTGGGCTCTACGTCGGGACGTGCGTTGGGCTCTACGTCGGGATTTAGCTTACTTTCAGCTCTACGTCGGGACGTGCGTTGGGCTCTACGTCGGGACGTGCGTTGGGCTCTGCGTCGCGACACGCGTTGGGCTCTACGTCGGGACGCGCGTTGGGCTCTACGTCTGTAGTTAGCTAACTTTCAGCTCTACGTCGGGACGCGCGTTGGGCTCTTCGTCTGTAGTTAGCTAACTTTCAGCTCTACGTCGGGACGTGCGTTGGGCTCTACGTTGGGACGTGCGTTGGGCTCTAGGTCGGGACGTGCGTTGGGTTCTACGTCGGGACGTGCGTTGAGCTCTACGTCGGGATTTAGCTTACTTTCAGCTCTACGTCGGGACGTGTGTTAGGCTCTACGTCGGGACGTGTGTTGGGCTCTACGTCGGGACGTGCGTTGGGCTCTACGTCGGGATTTAGCTTACTTTCAGGTCTACGTCGGGACGTGCGTTGGGCTCTACGTCGGGACGTGCGTTGGGCTCTACGTCTGTAGTTAGCTAACTTTCAACTCTACGTTGGGACGTGCGTTGGGCTCTACGTCTGTAGTTAGCTAACTTTCAGTTCTACGTCGGGACGTGCGTTGGGCTCTACATCTGTAGTTAGCTAACTTTCAGCTCTACGTCGGGACGTGCGTTGGGCGCTACGTCGGAACGTGCGTTGGGCTATACGTCGGGACGTGCGTTGGGCTCTACGTCGGGACGTGCGTTGGGCTCTACGTCGGGATTTAGCTTACTTTCAGCTCTACGTCGGGACGTGCGTTGGCCTCTACGTCGGGACGTGCGTTGGCCTCTACGTTGGGATTTAGCTTACTTTCAGCTCTACATCGAGACGTGCGTTGGGCGCTACGTCGGGACGTGCGTTGGGCGCTACTTCGGGACGTGCGTTGGGCGCTACGTCGGGATTTAGCTTACTTTCAGCTCTACGTCGGGACGTGCGTTGGGCTCTACGTCGGGACGTGCGTTGGGCTCTACGTCGGGACGTGCGTTGGGCTCTACGTCGGGATTTAGCTTACTTTCAGCTCTACGTCGGGACGTGCGTTGGCCTCTGCGTCGGGACGTGCGTTGGCCTCTACGTCGGGATTTATCTTACTTTCAGCTCTACGTCGGGACGTGCGTTGGCCTCTACATCGGGACGTGCGTTGGCCTCTACGTCGGGATTTAGCTTACTTTCAGCTCTACGTCGGATCGTGCGTTGGGCTCTACGTCGGGATTTAGCTTACTTTCAGCTCTACGTCGGGACGTGCGTTGGGCACTACGTCGGGACGTGCGTTGGGCTCTACGTCTGTAGTTAGCTAACTTTCAGCTCTACGTCGGGACGTGCGTTGGGCTCTACGTCGGGACGTGAGTTGGGCTCCACGTCGGGACGTGCGTTGGGCTCTACGTCGGGATTTAGCTTACTTTCAGCTCTACGTCGGGACGTGCGTTGGCCTCTACGTCGGCATTTAGCTTTCAGCTCTACGTCGGGACTTGCGTTGGGCTCTACGTCGGGACGTGCGTTGGGCTCTACGTCGGGACGTGCGTTGGGCTCTACGTCGGGACGTGCGTTGGGTTCTACGTCGGGACGTGCGTTGGGCTCTACGTCTGTAGTTAGCTAACTTTCTGCTCTACGTCGGGACGTGCGTTGGGCTCTATTTCTGTAGATAGGTAACTTTCAGCTCTACGTCGGGACCTGCGTTGGGCGCTACGTCGGGACGTGCGTTGGGCTCTACGTCGGGACGTGCGTTGGGCTCTACGTCGGGACGTGCGTTGGGCTCTACGTCGGGATTTAGGTTACTTTCAGCTGTACGTCGGGACGTGCGTTGGCCTCTACGTCGGGACACGCGTTGGGCTCTACGTCGCGACGCGCGTTCGGCTCTACGTCTGTAGTTAGCTAACTTTCAGCTCTACGTCGGGACGCGCGTTGGGCTCTTCGTCTGTAGTTACCTAACTTTCAGCTCTACTTCGGGACGTGCGTTGGGCTCTACGTCGGGACGTGCGTTGGGCTCTACGTCGGGATTTAGCTTACTTTCAGCTCTACGTCGGGACGTGCATTGGGCGCTACGTCGGGACGTGCGTTGGGCTCTACGTCGGGACGTGCGTTGGGTTCTACGTCGGGACGTGCGTTGGGTTCTACGTCGGGACGTGCGTTGGGCTCTACGTCTGTAGTTAGCTAACTTTCTGCTCTACGTCGGGACGTGCGTTGGGCTCTACGTCTGTAGTTAGCTAACTTTCAGCTCTACGTCGGGACGTGCGTTGGGCGCTATGTCGGGACGTGCGTTGGGCTCTACGTCGGGACGTGCGTTGGGCTCTACGTCATGATAGAGCTTACTTTCAGCTCTACGTCGGGACGTGCGTTGGGCTCTACGTCGGGACGTGCGTTGGGCTCTACGTCGGGATGTGCGTTGGGCTCTACGTCTGTAGTTAGCTAACTTTCTGCTCTACGTCGGGACGTGCGTTGGGCTCTACGTCTGTAGTTAGGTAACTTTCAGCTCTACGTCGGGACGTGCGTTGGGCGCTACGTCGGGACGTGCGTTGGGCTCTACGTCGGGACGTGCGTTGGGCTCTAAGTCGGGACGTGCGTTGGGCTCTACCTCGGGATTTAGCTTACTTTCAGCTCTACGTCGAGACGTGCGTTGGCCTCTACGTCGGGACGTGCGTTGGCCTCTACATCGGGACGTGCGTTGGGCTCTACGTCGGGACTTGCGTTGGGCTCTACGTCGGGATTTAGCTTACTTTCAGCTCTACGTCGGGACGTGCGTTGGGCTCTACGTCGGGACGTGCGTTGGGCTCTACGTCGGGAGACGCGTTGGGCTCTACGTCGGGACGTGCGTTGGGCTCTACGTCGGGATTTAGCTTACTTTCAGGTCTACTTCGGGACGTGCGTTGGGCTCTACGTCGGGACGTGCGTTGGGCTCTACGTCTGTAGTTAGCTAACTTTCAACTCTACGTTGGGACGTGCGTTGGGCTCTACGTCTGTAGTTAGCTAACTTTCAGTTCTACGTCGGGACGTGCGTTGGGCTCTACATCTGTAGTTAGCTAACTTTCAGCTCTACGTCGGGACGTGCGTTGGGCGTTACGTCGGAACGTGCGTTGGGCTCTACGTCGGGACGTGCGTTGGGCTCTACGTCGGGACGTGCGTTGGGCTCTACGTCGGGATTTAGCTTACTTTCAGCTCTACGTCGGGACGTGCGTTGGCCTCTACGTCGGGACGTGCGTTGGCCTCTACGTCGGGACGTGCGTTGGCCTCTACGTCGGGATTTAGCTTACTTTCAGCTCTACGTCGAGACGTGCGTTGGGCGCTACGTCGGGACGTGCGTTGGGCGCTAGGTCGGGACGTGCGTTGGGCGCTACTTCGGGACGTGCGTTGGGCGCTACGTCGGGATTTAGCTTACTTTCAGCTCTACGTCGGGACGTGCGTTGGGCTCTACGTCGGGACGTGCGTTGGGCTCTACGTCGGGACGTGCGTTGGGCTCTACGTCGGGATTTAGCTTACTTTCAGCTCTACGTCGGGACGTGCGTTGGCCTCTACGTCGGGACGTGCGTTGGGCTCTACGTCTGTAGTTAGCTAACTTTCAACTCTACGTTGGGACGTGCGTTGGGCTCTACGTCTGTAGTTAGCTAACTTTCAGCTGTACATCGGGACGTGCGTTGGGCTCTACATCTGTAGTTAGCTAACTTTCAGCTCTACGTCGGGACGTGCGTTGGGCGCTACGTCGGAACGTGCGTTGGGCTCTACGTCGGGACGTGCGTTGGGCTCTACGTCGGGACGTGCGTTGGACTCTACGTCGGGATGTGCGTTGGGCTCTACGTCGGGATTTAGCTTACTTTCAGCTCTACGTCGGGACGTGCGTTGGCCTCTACGTCGGGACGTGCGTTGGCCTCTACGTCGGGCCGTGCGTTGGCCTCTACGTCGGGATTTAGCTTACTTTCAGCTCTACGTCGGGACGTGCGTTGCGCGCTACGTCGGGACGTGCGTTGGGCGCTACGTCGGGACGTGCGTTGGGCGCTACTTCGGGACGTGCGTTGGGCGCTACGTCGGGATTTAGCTTACTTTCAGCTCTACGTCGGGACGTGCGTTGGGCTCTACGTCGGGACGTGCGTTGGCCTCTACGTCGGGACGTGCGTTGGCCTCTACGTCGGGATTTAGCTTACTTTCAGCTCTACGTCGGGACGTGCGTTGGCCTCTACGTCGGGACGTGCGTTGGCCTCTACGTCGGGATTTATCTTACTTTCAGCTCTACGTCGGGACGTGCGTTGGCCTCTACATCGGGACGTGCGTTGGCCTCTACGTCGGGATTTAGCTTACTTTCAGCTCTACGTCGGATCGTGCGTTGGGCTCTACGTCGGGATTTAGCTTACTTTCAGCTCTACGTCGGGACGTGCGTTGGGCTCTACGTCGGGACGTGCGTTGGGCTCTACGTCTGTAGTTAGCTAACTTTCAGCTCTACGTCGGGACGTGCGTTGGGCTCTACGTCGGGACGTGAGTTGGGCTCCACGTCGGGACGTGCGTTGGGCTCTACGTCGGGATTTAGCTTACTTTCAGCTCTACGTCGGGACGTGCGTTGGCCTCTACGTCGGCATTTAGCTTTCAGCTCTACGTCGGGACTTGCGTTGGGCTCTACGTCGGGACGTGCGTTGGGCTCTACGTCGGGACGTGCGTTGGGTTCTACGTCGGGACGTGCGTTGGGCTCTACGTCTGTAGTTAGCTAACTTTCTGCTCTACGTCGGGACGTGCGTTGGGCTCTACGTCTGTAGTTAGGTAACTTTCAGCTCTACGTCGGGACGTGCGTTGGGCGCTACGTCGGGACGTGCGTTCGGCTCTACGTCGGGACGTGCGTTGGGCTCTACGTCGGGATTTAGGTTACTTTCAGCTCTACGTCGGGACGTGCGTTGGCCTCTACGTCGGGACACGCGTTGGGCCCTACGTCGCGACGCGCGTTGGGCTCTACGTCTGTAGTTAGCTAACTTTCAGCTCTACGTCGGGACGCGCGTTGGGCTCTTCGTCTGTAGTTAGCTAACTTTCAGCTCTACGTCGGGACGTGCGTTGGGCTCTACGTCGGGACGTGCGTTGGGCTCTACGTCGGGATTTAGCTTACTTTCAGCTCTACGTCGGGACGTGCATTGGGCGCTACGTCGGGACGTGCGTTGGGCTCTACGTCGGGACGTGCGTTGGGTTCTACGTCGGGACTTGCGTTGGGCTCTACGTCTGTAGTTAGCTAACTTTCTGCTCTACGTCGGGACGTGCGTTGGGCTCTACGTCTGTAGTTAGCTAACTTTCAGCTCTACGTCGAACGTGCGTTGGGCGCTATGTCGGGATTTAGCTTACTTTCAGCTCTACGTCGAGACGTGCGTTGGCCTCTACGTCGGGACGTGCGTTGGCCTCTACATCGGGACGTGCGTTGGGCTCTACGTCGGGATGTGCGTTGGGCTCTACGTCGGGATTTAGCTTACTTTCAGCTCTACGTCGGGACGTGCGTTGGGCTCTACGTCGGGACGTGCGTTGGGCTCTACGTCGGGACACGCGTTGGGCTCTACGTTGGGACGCGCGTTGGGCTCTTCGTCTGTAGTTAGCTAACTTTCAGCTCTACGTCGGGACGTGCGTTGGGCTCTACGTTGGGACGTGCGTTGGGCTCTACGTCGGGACGTGCGTTGGGGTCTACGTCGGGACGTGCGTTGAGCTCTACGTCGGGATTTAGCTTACTTTCAGCTCTACGTCGGGACGTGCGTTAGGCTCTACGTCGGGACGTGCGTTGGGCTCTACGTCGGGACGTGCGTTGGGCTCTACGTCGGGATTTAGCTTACTTTCAGGTCTACGTCGGGACGTGCGTTGGGCTCTACGTCTGTAGTTAGCTAAGTTTCAACTCTACGTTGGGACGTGCGTTGGGCTCTACGTCTGTAGTTAGCTAACTTTCAGTTCTACGTCGGGACGTGCGTTGGGCTCTACATCTGTAGTTAGCTAACTTTCAGCTCTACGTCGGGACGTGCGTTGGGCTCTACGTCGGGACGTGCGTTGGGCTCTACGTCGGGACGTGCGTTGGGCTCTACGTCGGGACGTGCGTTGGGCTCTACGTCGGGATTTAGCTTACTTTCAGCTCTACGTCGGGACGTGCGTTGGGCGCTACGTCGGGACGTGCGTTGGGCGCTACGTCGGGACGTGCGTTGGGCGCTACTTCGGGACGTGCGTTGGGCGCTACGTCGGGATTAACTTACTTTCAGCTCTACGTCGGGACGTGCGTTGGGCTCTATGTCGGGACGTGCGTTGGGCTCTACGTCGGGACGTGCGTTGGGCTCTACGTTGGGATTTAGCTTACTTTCAGCTCTACGTCGGGACGTGCGTTGGGCTCTACGTCGGGATTTTGCTTACTTTCAGTTCTACGTCGGGACGTGCGTTGGCCTCTACATCGGGACGTGCGTTGGCCTCTACGTCGGGATTTAGCTTACTTTCAGCTCTACGTCGGGACGTGCGTTGGGCTCTACGTCGGGATTTAGCTTACTTTCAGCTCTACGTCGGGACGTGCGTTGGGCTCTACGTCAGGACGTGCGTTGGGCTCTACGTCTGTAGTTAGCTAACTTTCACCTCTAGGTCGGGACGTGCGTTGGGCTCTACGTCGGGACGTGAGTTGGGCTCCACGTCGGGACGTGCGTTGGGCTCTACGTCGGGATTTAGCTTACTTTCAGCTCTACGTCGGGACGTGCGTTGGCCTCTACGTCGGCATTTAGCTTTCAGCTCTACGACGGGACGTGCGTTGGGCTCTACGTCGGGACGTGCGTTGGGCTCTACGTCGGGATTTAGCTTACTTTCAGCTCTACGTCGGGACGTGCATTGGGCGCTACGTCGGGACGTGCGTTGGGCTCTACGTCGGGACGTGCGTTGGGTTCTACGTCGGGACGTGCGTTGGGCTCTACGTCTGTAGTTAGCTAACTTTCAGCTCTACGTCGGGACGTGCGTTGGGCGCTATGTCGGGACGTGCGTTGGGCTCTACGTCGGGACGTGCGTTGGGCTCTACGTCAGGATTTAGCTTACTTTTCAGGTCTACGTCGGGACGTGCGTTGGGCTCTACGTCGGGACGTGCTTTGGCCTCTACGTCGGGACGTGCGTTGGGCTCTACGTCTGTAGTTAGCTAACTTTCAACTCTACGTTGGGACGTGCGTTGGGCTCTACGTCTGTAGTTAGCTAACTTTCAGCTCTACATCGGGACGTGCGTTGGGCTCTACATCTGTAGTTAGCTAACTTTCAGCTCTACGTCGGGACGTGCGTTGGGCGCTACGTCGGAACGTGCGTTGGGCTCTACGTCGGGACGTGCGTTGGCCTCTACGTCGGGACGTGCGTTGGACTCTACGTCGGGACGTGCGTTGGGCTCTACGTCGGGATTTAGCTTACTTTCAGCTCTACGTCGGGACGTGCGTTGGCCTCTACGTCGGGACGTGCGTTGACCTCTACGTCGGGCCGTGCGTTGGCCTCTACGTCGGGACGTGCGTTGGCCTCTACGTCGGGATTTAGCTTACTTTCAGCTCTACGTCGGGACGTGCGTTGCGCGCTACGTCGGGACGTGCGTTGGGCGCTACGTCGGGACATGCGTTGGGCGCTACTTTGGGACGTGCGTTGGGCGCTACGTCGGGATTTAGCTTACTTTCAGCTCTACGTCGGGACGTGCGTTGGGCTCTACGTCGGGACGTGCGTTGGGCTCTACGTCGGGACGTGCGTTGGGCTCTACGTCGGGATTTAGCTTACTTTCAGCTCTACGTCGGGACGTGCGTTGGCCTCTACGTCGGGACGTGCGTTGGCCTCTACGTCGGGATTTATCTTACTTTCAGCTCTACGTCGGGACGTGCGTTGGCCTCTACATCGGGACTTGCGTTGGCCTCTACATCGGGATTTAGCTTACTTTCAGCTCTACGTCGGATCGTGCGTTGGGCTCTACGTCGGGATTTAGCTTACTTTCAGCTCTACGTCGGGACGTGCGATGGTCTCTACGTCGGGAAGTGCGTTGGGCTCTACGTCTGTAGTTAGCTAACTTTCAGCTCTACGTCGGGACGTGCGTTGGGCTCTACGTCGGGACGTGAGTTGGGCTCCACGTCGGGACGTGCGTTGGGCTCTACGTCGGGATTTAGCTTACTTTCAGCTCTACGTCGGGACGTGCGTTGGCCTCTACGTCGGCATTTAGCTTTCAGCTCTACGTCGGGACTTGCGTTGGGCTCTACGTCGGGACGTGCGTTGGGATCTACGTCGGGACGTGCGTTGGGCTCTACGTCGGGACGTGCGTTGGGTTCTACGTCGGGACGTGCGTTGGGCTCTACGTCTGTAGTTAGCTAACTTTCTGCTCTACGTCGGGACGTGCGTTGGGCTCTACGTCTGTAGTTAGGTAACTTTCAGCTCTACGTCGGGACGTGCGTTGGGCGCTACGTCGGGACGTGCGTTGGGCTCTACGTCGGGACGTGCGTTGGCCTCTACGTCGGGACACGCGTTGGGCTCTACGTCGCGACGCGCGTTGGGCTCTACGTCTGTAGTTAGCTAACTTTCAGCTCTACGTCAGGACGCGCGTTGGGCTCTTCGTCTGTAGTTAGCTAACTTTCAGCTCTACGTCGGGACGTGCGTTGGGCTCTACGTCGGGACGTGCGTTGGGCTCTACGTCGGGATTTAGCTTACTTTCAGCTCTACGTCGGGACGTGCGTTGGGCGCTACGTCGGGACGTGCGTTGGGCTCTACGTCGGGACGTGCGTTGGGCTCTACGTCGGGACGTGCGTTGGGTTCTACGTCGGGACGTGCGTTGGTTTCTACGTCTGTAGTTAGCTAACTTTCTGCTCTACGTCGGGACGTGCGTTGGGCTCTACGTCTGTAGTTAGCTAACTTTCAGCTCTACGTCGGGACGTGCGTTGGGCGCTATGTCGGGATTTAGCTTACTTTCAGCTCTACGTCGAGACGTGCGTTGGCCTCTACGTCGGGACGTGCGTTGGCCTCTACATCGGGACGTGCGTTGGGCTCTACGTTGGGATGTGCGTTGGGCTCTACGTCGGGATTTATCTTACTTTCAGCTCTACGTCGGGACGTGCGTTGGGCTCTACGTCGGGACGTGCGTTGGGCTCTACGTCGGGACACGCGTTGGGCTCTACGTCGGGATGCGCGTTGGGCTCTTCGTCTGTAGTTAGCTAACTTTCAGCTCTACGTCGGGACGTGCGTTGGGCTCTACGTTGGGACGTGCGTTGGGCTCTACGTCGGGACGTGCGTTGGGTTCTACGTTGGGACGTGCGTTGAGCTCTACGTCGGGATTTAGCTTACTTTCAGCTCTACGTCGGGACGTGCGTTAGGCTCTACGTCGGGACGTGCGTTGGGCTCTACGTCGGGACGTGCGTTGGGCTCTACGTCGGGATTTAGCTTACTTTCAGGTCTACGTCGGGACGTGCGTTGGGCTCTACGTCGGGACGTGCGTTGGGCTCTACGTCTGTAGTTAGCTAAGTTTCAACTCTACGTTGGGACGTGCGTTGGGCTCTACGTCTGTAGTTAGCTAACTTTCAGTTCTACGTCGGGACGTGCGTTGGGCTCTACATCTGTAGTTAGCTAACTTTCAGCTCTACGTCGGGACGTGCGTTGGGCGCTACGTCGGAACGTGCGTTGGGCTCTACGGCGGGACGTGCGTTGGGCTCTACGTCGGGACGTGCGTTGGGCTCTACGTCGGGATTTAGGTTACTTTCAGCTCTACGTCGGGACGTGCGTTGGCCTCTACGTCGGGACGTGCGTTGGCCTCTACGTCGGGTCGTGCGTTGGCCTCTACGTCGGGATTTAGCTTACTTTCAGCTCTAAGTCGAGACGTGCGTTGGGCTCTACGTCGGGACTTGCGTTGGGCGCTACTTCGGGACGTGCGTTGGGCGCTACGTCGGGATTAACTTACTTTCAGCTCTACGTCGGGACGTGCGTTGGGCTCTATGTCGGGACGTGCGTTGGGCTCTACGTCGGGACGTGTGTTGGGCTCTACGTTGGGATTTAGCTTACTTTCAGCTCTACGTCGGGACGTGCGTTGGCCTCTACGTCGGGATTTAGCTTACTTTCAGCTCTACGTCGGGATGTGCGTTGGCCTCTACATCGGGACGTGCGTTGGCCTCTACGTCGGGATTTAGCTTACTTTCAGCTCTACGTCGGGACGTGCGTTGGGCTCTACGTCGGGATTTAGCTTACTTTCAGCTCTACGTCGGGACGTGCGTTGGGCTCTACGTCAGGACGTGCGTTGGGCTCTACGTCTGTAGTTAGGTAACTTTCACCTCTAGGTCGGGACGTGCGTTGGGCTCTACGTCGGGACGTGAGTTGGGCTCCACGTCGGGACGTGCGTTGGGCTATACGTCGGGATTTAGCTTACTTTCAGCTCTACGTCGGGACGTGCGTTGGCCTCTACGTCGGCATTTAGCTTTCAGCTCTACGTCGGGACGTGCGTTGGGCTCTACGTCGGGACGTGCGTTGGGCTCTACGTCGGGACGTGCGTTATGCTCTACGTCAGGACGTGCGTTGGGCTCTACGTCGGGATTTAGGTTACTTTCAGCTCTACGTCGGGACGCGCGTTGGGCTCTTCGTCTGTAGTTACCTATCTTTCAGCTCTACGTCGGGACGTGCGTTGGGCTCTACGTCGGGACGTGCGTTGGGCTCTACGTCGGGATTTAGCTTACTTTCAGCTCTACGTCGGGACGTGCGTTGGGCGCTACGTCGGGACGTGCGTTGGGCTCTACGTCGGGACGTGCGTTGGGTTCTACGTCGGGACGTGCGTTGGGCTCTACGTCTGTAGTTAGCTAACTTTCAGCTCTACGTCGGGACGTGCGTTGGGCGCTATGTCGGGACGTGCGTTGGGCTCTACGTCAGGACGTGCGTTGGGCTCTACGTCAGGATTTAGCTTACTTTCAGCTCTACGTCGGGACGTGCGTTGGGCTCTACGTCGGGACGTGCGTTGGGCTCTACGTCGGGACGTGCGTTGGGCTCTACGTCTGTAGTTAGCTAACTTTCTGCTCTACGTCGGGACGTGCGTTGGGCTCTACGTCTGTAGTTAGGTAACTTTCAGCTCTACGTCGGGACGTGCGTTGGGCGCTACGTCGGGACGTGCGTTGGGCTCTACGTCGGGACGTGCGTTGGGCTCTAAGTCGGGACGTGCGTTGGGCTCTACCTCGGGATTTAGCTTAATTTCAGCTCTACGTCGAGACGTGCGTTGGCCTCTACGTCGGGACGTGCGTTGGCCTCTACATCGGGACGTGCGTTGGGCTCTACGTCGGGACGTGCGTTGGGCTCTACGTCGGGATTTAGCTTACTTTCAGCTCTACGTCGGGACGTGCGTTGGGCTCTACGTCGGGACGTGCGTTGGGCTCTACGTCGGGACACGCGTTGGGCTCTACGTCGGGACGCGCGTTGTGCTCTACGTCTGTAGTTAGCTAACTTTCAGCTCTACGTCGGGACGCGCGTTGGGCTCTTCGTCTGTAGTTAGCTAACTTTCAGCTCTACGTCGGGACGTGCGTTGGGCTCTACGTTGGGACGTGCGTTGGGCTCTACGTCGGGACGTGCGTTGGGTTCTACGTCGGGACGTGCGTTGAGCTCTACGTCGGGATTTAGCTTACTTTCAGCTCTACGTCGGGACGTGCGTTAGGCTCTACGTCGGGACGTGCGTTGGGCTCTACGTCGGGACGTGCGTTGGGCTCTACGTCGGGATTTAGCTTACTTTCAGGTCTACGTCGGGACGTGCGTTGGGCTCTACGTCGGGACGTGCGTTGGGCTCTACGTCTGTAGTTAGCTAACTTTCAACTCTACGTTGGGACGTGCGTTGGGCTCTACGTCTGTACTTAGCTAACTTTCAGCTCTACGTCGGGACGTGCGTTGGGCTCTACGTCGCGATTTAGCTTACTTTCAGGTCTACGTCGGGACGTGCGTTGGCCTCTACGTCGGGATTTAGCTTACTTTCAGCTCTACGTCGGGACGCGCGTTGGCCTCTACATCGGGACGTGCGTTGGCCTCTACGTCGGGACTTAGCTTACTTTCAGCTCTACGTCGGGACGTGCGTTGGGCTCTACGTCGGGATTTAGCTTACTTTCAGCTCTACGTCGGGACGTGCGTTGGGCTCTAAGTCGGGACGTGCGTTGGGCTCTACCTCGGGATTTAGCTTAATTTCAGCTCTACGTCGAGACGTGCGTTGGCCTCTACGTCGGGACGTGCGTTGGCCTCTACATCGGGACGTGCGTTGGGCTCTATGTCGGGACTTGCGTTGGGCTCTACGTCGGGATTTAGCTTACTTTCAGCTCTACGTCGGGACGTGCGTTGGGCTCTACGTCGGGACGTGCGTTGGGCTCTACGTCGGGACATGCGTTGGGCTCTACGTCGGGACGCGCGTTGGGCTCTACGTCTGTAGTTAGCTAACTTTCAGCTCTACGTCGGGACGCGCGTTGGGCTCTTCGTCTGTAGTTAGCTAACTTTCAGCTCTACGTCGGGACGTGCGTTGGGCTCTACGTTGGGACGTGCGTTGGGCTCTACGTTGGGACGTGCATTGGGTTCTACGTCGGGACGTGCGTTGAGCTCTACGTCGGGATTTAGCTTACTTTCAGCTCTACGTCGGGACGTGCGTTAGGCTCTACGTCGGGACGTGCGTTGGGCTCTACGTCGGGACGTGCGTTGGGCTCTACGTCTGTAGTTAGCTAACTTTCAACTCTACGTTGGGACGTGCGTTGGGCTCTACGTCTGTAGTTAGCTAACTTTCAGTTCTACGTCGGGACGTGCGTTGGCGTCTACGTCGGGATTTAGCTTACTTTCAGCTCTACGTCGGGACGTGCGTTGGGCTCTACGTCGGGACGTGCGTTGGGCTCTACGTCGGGACGTGCGTTGGGCTCTACGTCGGGATTTAGCTAACTTTCAGGACTACGTCGGGACGTGCGTTGGGCTCTACGTCGGGACGTGCGTTGGGCTCTACGTCTGTAGTTAGCTAACTTTCAACTCTACGTTGGGACGTGCGTTGGGCTCTACGTCTGTAGTTAGCTAACTTTCAGTTCTACGTCGGGACGTGCGTTGGGCTCTACATCTGTAGTTAGCTAACTTTCAGCTCTACGTCGGGACGTGCGTTGGGCGCTACGTCGGAACGTGCGTTGGGCTCTACGTCGGGACGTGCGTTGGGCTCTACGTCGGGACGTGCGTTGGGCTCTACGTCGGGATTTAGCTTACTTTCAGCTCTACGTCGGGACGTGCGTTGGCCTCTACGTCGGGACGTGCGTTGGCCTCTACGTCGGGACGTGCGTTGGCCTCTACGTCGGGATTTAGCTTACTTTCAGCTCTACGTCGGGACGTGCGTTGGGCTCTACGTCGGAACGTGCGTTGGGCTCCACGTCGGGACGTGCGTTGGGCTCTACGTCTGTAGTTAGCTAACTTTCTGCTCTACGTCGGGACGTGCGTTGGGCTCTACGTCTGTAGTTAGCTAACTTTCAGCTCTACGTCGGGACGTGCGTTGGGCACTACGTCGGGACGTGCGTTGGGCTCTACGTCGGGACGTCCGTTGGGCTCTACGTCGGGACGTGCGTTGGGCTCTACGTCGGGATTTAGCTTACTTTCAGCTCTACGTCGAGACGTGCGTTGGCCTCTACGTCGGGACGTGCGTTGGCCTCTACATCGGGACGTGCGTTGGCCTCTACGTCGGGACGTGCGTTGGCCTCTACGTCGGGATTTAGCTTACTTTCAGCTCTACGTCGGGACGTGCGTTGGGCTCTACGTCGGGACGTGCGTTGGGCTCTACGTCTGTAGTTAGCTAACTTTCAGCTCTACATCGGGACGTGCGTTGGGCTCTACGTCTGTAGTTAGGTAACTTTCAGCTCTACGTCGGGACGTGCGTTGGGCGCTACGTCGGGACGTGCGTTGGACTCTACGTCGGGACATGCGTTGGGCTCTACGTCGGGATTTAGCTTACTTTCAGCTCTACGTCGGGACGTGCGTTGGCCTCTACGTCGGGACGTGCGTTGGCCTCTACGTCGGGATTTAGCTTACTTTCAGCTCTACGTCGGGACGTGCATTGGGCGCTACGTCGGGACGTGCGTTGGGCGCTATGTCGGGACGTGCGTTGGGCGGTACTTCGGGAAATGCGTTGGGCGCTACGTCGGGATTTAGCTTACTTTCAGCTCTACGTCGGGACGTGCGTTGGGCTCTATGTCGGGACGTGCGTTGGGCTCTACGTCGGGACGTGCGTTGGGCTCTACGTCGGGATTTAGCTTACTTTCAGCTCTACGTCGGGACGTGCGTTGGCCTCTACATTGGGACGTGCGTTGGCCTCTACGTCGGGATTTAGCTTACTTTCAGCTCTACGTCGGGACGTGCGTTGGCCTCTACGTCGGGACGTGCGTTGGCCTCTACGTCGGGATTTAGCTTACTTTCAGCTCTACGTCGGGACGCGCGTTGGGCTCTACGTCGGGATTTAGCTTACTTTCATCTCTACGTCGGGACGTGCGTTGGGCTCTACGTCGGGACGTGCGTTGGGCTCTACGTCGGGACGTGCGTTGGGCTCTACGTCTGTAGTTAGCTAACTTTCAGCTCTACGTCGGGACGTGCGTTGGGCTCTACGTCGGGACGTGCGTTGGGCTCTACGTCGGGATTTAGCTTACTTTCAGCTCTACTTCGGGACGTGCGTTGGGCTCTACGTCGGGACGTGAGTTGGGCTCTACGTCGGGACGTGCGTTGGGCTCTACGTCGGGATTTAGCTTACTTTCAGCTCTACGTCGGGACGTGCGTTGGCCTCTACATTGGGACGTGCGTTGGCCTCTACGTCGGGATTTAGCTTACTTTCAGCTCTACGTCGGGACGTGTGTTGGGCTCTACGTCTGTAGTTAGCTAACTTTCAGCTCTACGTCGGGACGTGCGTTGGGCGCTACGTCGGGACGTGCGTTGGGCTCTACGTCGGGACGTGCGTTGGGCTCTACGTCGGGATTTAGGTCACTTTCAGCTCTACGTCAGGACGTGCGTTGGCCTCTACGCCGGGACGTGCGTTGGGCGCTACGTCGGGACGTGCGTTGGCCTCTACGTCGCGACGTGCGTTGGCCTCTACGTCGGGATTTAGCTTACTTTCAGCTCTACGTCGGGACGTGCGTTGGCCTCTACGTCGGGACGTGCGTTGGGCTCTACGTCGGGACACGCGTTGGGCTCTACGTCGGGACGTGCGTTGGGCTCTACGTCTGTAGTTAGCTAACTTTCAGCTCTACGTCGGGACGTGAATTGTGCTCTACGTCTGTAGTTAGCTAACTTTCAGCTCTACGTCGGCACGTGCGTTGGGCTCTACGTCGGTACGTGCGTTGGGCTCTACGTCGGGATTTAGCTTACTTTCAGCTCTACGTCGGGACGTGCGTTGGGCTCTACGTCGGGACGTGCGTTGGGCTCTACGTCGGGACGTGCGTTGGGCTCTACGTCGGGATTTAACTTAATTTTAGCTCTACGTCGGGACGTGCGTTGGGCTCTACGTCTGTAGTTAGCTAACTTTCAGCTCTACGTCGGGACGTGCGTTGGGCTCTATGTCGGGACGTGCGTTGGGCGCTACGTCGGGACGTGCGTTGGGCGCTACGTCGGGACGTGCGTTGGGCTCTACGTCGGGACGTGCGTTGGGCTCTACGTCGGGATTTAGCTTAATTTTAGCTCTACGTCGGGACGTGCGTTGGGCTCTACGTCTGTAGTTAGCTAACTTTCACCTCTACGTCGGGACGTGCGTTGGGCTCTATGTCGGGACGTGCGTTGGGCGCTACGTCGGGACGTGCGTTGGGCTCTACGTCGGGACGTGCGTTGGGCTCTACGTCGGGATTTAGCTTACTTTCAGCTCTACGTCGGGACGTGCGTTGTGCTCTACGTCGGGACGTGCGTTGGGCTCTATGTCGGGACGTTCGTTGGGTTCTACGTCGGGACGTGCGTTGGGCTCCACGTCTGTAGTTAGCTAACTTTCAGCTCTACGTCGGGACGCGCGTTGGGCTCTTCGTCTGTAGTTAGCTAACTTTCAGCTCTACGTCGGGACGTGCGTTGGCCTCTACGTCGGGACGTGCGTTGGCATCTACGTCGGGACGTTCGTTGGGCTCTACGTCGGGATTTAGCTTACTTTCAGCTCTACGTCGGGACCTGCGTTGGGCTCTACGTCAGGACGTGCGTTGGGCTCTACGTTGGGACACGCGTTGGGCTCTACGTCGGGATTTAGGTTACTTTCAGCTCTACGTCGGGACGTGCGTTGGCCTCTACGTCGGGATTTAGCTTACATTCAGCTCTTCGTCGGGACGTGCGTTGGGCTCTACGTCGGGACGTGCGTTGGGCTCTACGTCGGGATTTAGCTTACTTTCAGCTCTACGTCGGGACGTGCGTTGGGCTCTACGTCGGGACGTGCGTTGGGCTCTACGTCTGTAGTTAGCTAACTTTCTGCTCTACGTCGGGACGTGCGTTGGGCTCTACGTCGGGACGTGCGTTGGGCTCTACGTCGGGATGTGCTTTGGGCTCTACGTCGGGATTTAGCTTACTTTCAGCTCTACGTCGGACGTGCGTTGGCCTCTACGTCGGCATTTAGCTTTCAGCTCTACGTCGGGACGTGCGTTGGGCTCTACGTCGGGACGTGCGTTGGGCTCTACGTCTGTAGTTAGCTTACTTTCACCTCTACGTCGGGACGTGCGTTGGGCTCTACGTCGGGACGTGAGTTGGGCTCCACGTCGGGACGTGCATTGGGCTCTACGTCGGGATTTAGCTTACTTTCAGCTCTACGTCGGGACGTGCGTTGGCCTCTACGTCGGCATTTACCTTTCAGCTCTACGTCGGGCCGTGCGTTGGGCTCTACGTCTGTAGTTAGCTAACTTTCAGCTCTACGTCGGGACGCGCGTTGGGCTCTACGTCGGTACGTGCGTTTGGCTCTACGTCGGGATTTAGCTTACTTTCAGCTCTACGTCGGGACGTGCGTTGGGCTCTAGATCAGGATTTATTTTACTTTCAGCTCTACGAGGGGACGTGTGTTGGGCTCGACATCAGGATTTAGCGTACTTTCAGCTCTATGTCGGGACGTGTGTTGGGCTCTACGTCGGGACGTGTGTTGGGCTCCACGTCGGGACGCGTGTTGGGCTGCATGTCGGGACGTGTGTTGGGCTCTACGTCGGGTTTTAGTTACTTTCAGCTCTACGTCGGGACGTGTGTTGGCCTCTACGTCGCGACGTGTGTTGGACTCTACGTCGCGACGTGTGTTGGGCTGTACGTCGCGACGTGTGTTGGGCTCTGCGTCGCGATTTGTGTTGGGCTCTGCGTCGGGACGTGTGTTGGGCTCTACGTCGGGACGTGTTTTGGGCACTAGATCAGGATTTATCTTACTTTCAGCTCTACGAGGGGACGTGTCCTGGGCTCGACATCAGGATTTAGCGTACTTTCAGCTCTACGTGGGGACCTGTGTTGGGCTCTACGTCGGGACGTGTGTTGGGCTCCACGTCGGGACGCGTGTTGGGCTGCATGTCGGGACGTGTGTTGGGCTCTACGTCGGGATTTTGTTACTTTCAGCTCTACGTCGGGACGTGTGTTGGCCTCTACTTCGCGACGTGTGTTGGACTCTACGTCGCGACGTGTGTTGGGCTGTACGTCGCGACGTGTGTTGGGCTCTGCGTCGCGACTTGTGTTGGGCTCTGCGTCGGGACGTGTGTTGGGCTCTACGTCGGGACGTGTTTTGGGCACTAGATCAGGATTTATCTTACTTTCAGCTCTACGAGGGGACGTGTCCTGGGCTCGACATCAGGATTTAGCGTACTTTCAGCTCTACGTGGGGACCTGTGTTGGGCTCTACGTCGGGACGTGTGTTGGGCTCTACGTCGGGACGTGTGTTGGGCTCCACGTCGGGACACGTGTTGGGCTGCATGTCGGGACGTGTGTTGGGCTCTGCGTCGGGACGTGTGTTGGGCTCTACGTCGGGATTTAGTTACTTTCAGCTCTACGTCGGGACGTGTGTTGGGCTCTACGTCGGGACTTGTGTTGGGCTCTACGTCACGACGTGTGTTGGACTCTGCGTCGGGACGTGTGTTGGGCTCTGCGTCGGGACGTGTGTTGGGCTCTACGTCGGGACGTGCGTTGGGCTCTACGTCGGGACGTGCGTTGGGCTCTACGTCGGGACGTGCGTTGGGCTCTACGTCTGTAGTTAGCTAACTTTCAGCTCTACGTCGGGACGTGCGTTGGGCTCTACGTCGGGACGTGCGTTGGGCTCTACGTCTGTAGTTAGCTAACTTTCAGCTCTACGTCGGGACGTGCGTTGGGCTCTACTTCGGGACGTGAGTTGGGCTCTACGTCGGGACGTGCGTTGGGCTCTACGTCGGGATTTAGCTTACTTTCAGCTCTACGTCGGGACGTGCGTTGGCCTCTAAGTCGGCATTTAGCTTACTTTCAGCTCTACGTCGGGACGTGCGTTGGGCTCTACGTCGGGACGTGCGTTGGGCTCTACGTCGGGACGTGCGTTGGGTTCTACGTCGGGACGTGCGTTGGGCTCTACGTCTGTAGTTAGCTAACTTTCTGCTCTACGTCGTGACGTGCGTTGGGCTCTACGTCTGTAGTTAGCTAACTTTCAGCTCTACGTCGGGACGTGCGTTGGGCGCTACGTTGGGACGTGCGTTGGGCTCTACGTCGGGACGTGCGTTGGGCTCTACGTCGGGATTTAGGTTACTTTCAGCTCTACGTCAGGACGTGCGTTGGCCTCTACGTTGGGACGTGCGTTGGCCTCTACGTCGGGATTTAGCTTACATTCAGCTCTACGTCGGTACGTGCGTTGGCCTATACGTCGGGACGTGCGTTGGGCTCTACGTCTGGACACGCGTAGGGCTCTACGTCGGGACGCGCGTTGGGCTCTACGTCTGTAGTTAGCTAACTTTCAGCTCTACGTCGGGACGCGCGTTGGGCTCTACGTCGGTACGTGCGTTTGGCTCTACGTCGGGATTTAGCTTACTTTCAGCTCTACGTCGGGACGTGCGTTGGGCTCTAGATCAGGATTTATTTTACTTTCAGCTCTACGAGGGGACGTGTGTTGGGCTCGACATCAGGATTTAGCGTACTTTCAGCTCTACGTCGGGACGTGTGTTGGGCTCTACGTCGGGACGCGTGTTGGGCTCCACGTCGGGACGCGTGTTGGGCTGCATGTCGGGACGTGTGTTGGGCTCTACGTCGGGATTTAGTTACTTTCAGCTCTACGTCGGGACGTGTGTTGGCCTCTACGTCGCGACGTGTGTTGGACTCTACGTCGCGACTTGTGTTGGGCTGTACGTCGCGACGTGTGTTGGGCTCTGCGTCGCGACGTGTGTTGGGCTCTGCGTCGGGACGTGTGTTGGGCTCTACGTCGGGACGTGTGTTGGGCTCTACGTCGGGACGTGTTTTGGGCACTAGATCAGGATTTATCTTACTTTCAGCTCTACGAGGGGACGTGTCTTGGGCTCGACATCAGGATTTAGCGTACTTTCAGCTCTACGTGGGGACCTGTGTTGGGCTCTACGTCGGGACGTGTGTTGGGCTCCACGTCGGGACGCGTGTTGGGCTGCATGTCGGGACGTGTGTTGGGCTCTACGTCGGGACGTGTGTTGGGCTCCACGTCGGGACACGTGTTGGGCTGCATGTCGGGACGTGTGTTGGGCTCTGCGTTGGGACGTGTGTTGGGCTCTACGTCGGGATTTAGTTACTTTCAGCTCTACGTCGGGACGTGTGTTGGGCTCTACGTCGGGACTTGTGTTGGGCTCTACGTCACGACGTGTGTTGGACTCTGCGTCGGGACGTGTGTTGGGCACTGCGTCGGGACGTGTGTTGGGCTCTACGTCGGGACCTGCGTTGGGCTCTACGTAGGGACGTGCGTTGGGCTCTACTTCGGGATTTAGCTTACTTTCAGCTCTACGTCAGGACGTGCGTTGGGCTCTACGTCAGGATTTAGCTTACTTTCAGCTCTACGTCGGGACGTGCGTTGGGCTCTACGTCGGGACGTGCGTTGGGCTCTACGTCGGGACGTGTGTTGGGCTCTACGTCGGGACGTGCGTTAGGCTCTACATCTGTAGTTAGCTAACTTTCAGCTCTACGTCGGGACGTGCGTTGGGCTCTACGTCGGGACGTGCGTTGGGCTCTACGTCGGGACGTGTTTTGGGCTCTACGTCGGGACGTGTGTTGGGCTCTACGTCAGGATTTAGGATAATTTCAGCTCTACGTCGGGTCGTGCGTTGGGCACTACGTCGGGACGTGCGTTGGGCTCTACGTCGGGACGTGCGTTGGGCTCTACGTCGGGACGTGCGTTGGGCTCTACGTCGGGACGTGTGTTGGGATCTACATCATGATTTAGGTTAATTTCAGCTCTACGTCGGGTCGTGTGTTGGGCACTACGTCGGGAAGTGTGTTGGGCTCTACATCAGGATTTAGCTTACTTTCAGCTCTACGTCGGGACGTGCGTTGGGCTCTACGTCGGGACGTGCGTTGGGCTCTACGTCGGGACGTGTGTTGGGCTCTACATCAGGATTTAGATTACTTTCAGCTCTACGTCGGGACGTGTGTTGGGCTCTACGTCGGGAAGTGTGTTGGGCTCTACATCAGGATTTGGATTACTTTCAGCTCTTCGTCGGGACGTGTGTTGGGCTCTACGTTGGGACATGTGTTGGGCTGTACATCAGGATTTAGCTTACTTTTAGCTCTACGTGGGGACGTGTGTTGCGCTCGACATCAGGATTTAGCTTACTTTTAGCTCTACGTCGGGAGATGTGTTGGGCTCTACGTCGGGACGTGTGTTGGGCTCTACATCAGGATTTAGATTACTTTCAGCTCTACGTCGGGACATGTGTTGGGCTCTACGTCGGGACGTGTGTTGGGCTCTACGTCGGGACGTGTGTTGGGCTCTACATCAGGGTTTACCTTACTTTCAGCTCTACGTCGGGACGTGTGCTGGGCTCTACGTCGGGACGTGTGCTGGGCTCTACGTCGGGACGTGTGCTGGGCTCTACGTCGCGACGTGTGTTGGAGTCTGCCTCGGGACGTGTGTTGGGCTCTACGTCGGGACGTGGGTTGGACTCTACATCAGGATTTAGCTTACTTTCAGCTCTACGTCGGGACGTGTGTTGGGCTCTACATCATGATTTAGCTTACTTTCAGCTCTACGTCGGGACGTGTGTTGGGCTCTACATCAGGATTTAGCTTGTTTTCAGCTCTACCTCGGGACGTGCGTTGGGCTCTACGTCGGGACGTGCGCTGGGCTCTACGTCGGGACGTGCGCTGGGCTCTACGTCGGGACGTGCGCTGGGCTCTACGTCGGGACATGCGTTGGGCTCTACGTCGGGACTTGCGTTGGGCTCTACGTCGGGACGTGCGTTGTGCTCTACATCAGGGTTTAGCTTACTTTCACCTCTACGTCGGGACGTGTGTTGGGCTCTACATCGGGACGTGTGTTGCGCTCTACGTCGGGACGTGTGTTGGGCTCTACGTTGGGACGTGTGTTGGGCTGTACGTCGGGACGAGTGTTGGGCTCTACTTCGGGACGTGTGTTGGTCTCTACATAAGGATTTAGCTTACTTTCAGCTCTACGTCGGGACGTGTGTTGGGCTCTACGTCGGGACGTGCGTTGGGCTCTACGTCGGGACGTGCGTTGGGCTCTAAGTCGGGACGTGTGTTGGGATCTACATCAGGATTTAGGTTAATTTCAGCACTACGTCGGGTCGTGTGTAGGGCACTACGTCGGGACGTGTGTTGGGCTCTACATCAGGTTTTAGCTTACTTTCAGCTCTACGTCGGGACGTGTGTTGGGCTCTACGTCGGGACGTGTGTTGGGCTCTACATCAGGATTTGGATTACTTTCAGCTCTTCGTCGGGACGTGTGTTGGGCTCTACGTCGGGACATGTGTTGGGCTGTACATCAGGATTTAGCTTACTTTTAGCTCTACGTGGGGACGTGTGTTTGGCTCGACATCAGGATTTAGCTTACTTTTAGCTCTACGTCGGGACATGTGTTGGGCTCTACGTCGGGACGTGTGTAGGGCTGTACATCAGGATTTAGATTACTTTCAGCTCTACGTCGGGATGTGTGTTGGGCTCTACGTCGGGACGTGTGTTGGGCTCTACATCAGGGTTTACCTTACTTTCAGCTCTACATCGGGACGTGTGCTGGGCTCTACATCGAGACGTATGTTGGGCTCTACATCAGGGTTTACCTTACTTTCAGCTCTACGTCGGGACGTGCGTTGGGCTCTATGTCGGGACGTGCGTTGGGCTCTACGTCAGGATTTAGCTTACTTTCAGCTCTACGTCGGGACGTGTGCTGGGCTCTACCGCGGGACGTGTGCTGGGCTCTACATCGCGACGTGTGTTGGAGTCTTCCTCGGGACGTGTGTTGGGCTCCACGTCGGGACGCGTGTTGGGCTGCATGTCGGGACGTGTGTTGGGCTCTACGTCGGGATTTAGTTACTTTCAGCTCTACGTCGGGACGTGTGTTGGGCTCTACGTCGCGACGTGTGTTGGACTCTACGTCGCGACGTGTGTTGGGCTCTACGTCGCGACGTGTGTTGGGCTCTGCGTCGCGACGTGTTTTGGGCACTAGATCAGGATTTATCTTACTTCCAGCTCTACGAGGGGACGTGTCTTGGGCTCGACATCAGGATTTAGCGTACTTTCAGCTCTACGTGGGGACCTGTGTTGGGCTCTACGTCGGGACGTGTGTTGGGCTCCACGTCGGGACGCGTGTTGGGCTGCATGTCGGGACGTGTGTTGGGCTCTACGTCGGGACCTGTGTTGCGCTCCACGTCGGGACGCGTGTTGGGCTGCATGTCGGGACGTGTGTTGGGCTCTGCGTCGAGACGTGTGTTGGGCTCTATGTCGGGATTTAGTTACTTTCAGCTCTACGTCGGGACGTGTGTTGGGCTCTACGTCGGGATTTGTGTTGGGCTCTACGTCGCGACGTGTGTTGGACTTTGCGTCGGGACGTGTGTTGGGCTCTGCGTCGGGACGTGTGTTGGGCTCTACGTCGGGACGTGTGTTGGCCTCTACATCAGGATTTAGCTTACTTTCAGCTCTACGTCGGGACGTGTGTTGTGCTCTACATCGGGATGTTTGTTGGGCTCTACATCAGGATTTAGCTTACTTTCAGCTCTACGTCGGGACGTGTGTTGGGCTCTACGTCGGGACCTGTGTTGGGCTCTACGTCGGGACGTGTGTTGGGCTCTACATCAGGATTTAGCTTACATTCAGCTCTACGTCGGGACGTGTGTTGGGCTCTACGTCGGGACGTGTGTTGGGCTCTACGTCGGGACGTGCGTTGGGCCCTACGTCGGGACGTGCGTTGGGCTCTATGTCGGGACGTGCGTTGGGCTCTACGTCTGTAGTTAGCTTACTTTCAGCTCTATGTCGGGACGTGTGTTGGGCTCTATGTCGGGACGTGTGTTGGGCTCTACGTCGCGACGTGTGTTGGGCTCTACTTCGAGACGTATGTTGGGCTCTACATCAGGGTTTACCTTACTTTCAGCTCTACTTCGGGACGTGAGTTTGTGTCTACGTCGGGACGTGTGCTGGGCTCTACGTCGGGACGTGTGCTGGGCTCTACGTCGGGACGTGTTTTGGGCTCTACGTCGCGACTTGTGTTGGAGTCTGGCCCGGGACGTGTGTTGGGCTCTACGTCGGGACGTGTGTTGGGCTCTACGTCGGGACGTGTGTTGGGCTCTACGTCGGGACGTCGGTTGGCTCTACGTCGGGACGTGTGATGGGCTCTACGTCGGGACGTGGGTTGGGCTCTACGTCGGGACGTCTGTCGGGCCCTACGTCGGGACGTGGGTTGGGCTCTACGTCGGGACGTCTGTCGGGCTCTACGTCGGGACATCTGTTGGGCTCTACGTCGTGACATGTGTTGGGCTCTGCGTCGGGACGTGTGTTGGTCTCTACGTCAGGATTTAGCTTACTTTCAGCTCTATGTCGGGACGTGTGTTGGGCTCTTCATCGGGACGTGTGTTGGGCACTACGTCGGGACGTGTGTTGGGCTCTACATCAGGATTTAGCTTACTTTTAGCTCTACGTCGGGACGTGTGTTGGGCTCTACGTCGGGACATGCATTGGGCTCTACGTCGGGACGTGTGTTGGGCTCTACGTAGGGACGTGTGTTGGGCTCTACGTCGGGACGTGTGTTGGGCTCTACATCAGGACTTAGCTTACTTTCGGCTCTACGTCGGGACGTGCGTTGGGCTCTACGTCGGGACGTGCGTTGGGCTCTACGTCGGGACGTGTGTTGGGCTCTACGTCGGGACGTGCGTTGGGCCCTACGTCGGGACGTGTGTTGGGCTCTTCGTCGGGACGTCTGTTCGGATCTACGTCGGGATGTAGCTTACTTTCAGCTCTATGTCGGGACGTGTGTTGGGCTCTATGTCGGGACGTGTGTTGGGCTCTACGTCGCGATGTGTGTTGGGCTCTACGTCGAGACGTATGTTGGGCTCTACATCAGGGTTTACCTTACTTTCAGCTCTACGTCGGGACGTGAGTTTGTGTCTACGTCGGGACGTGTGCTGGGCTATACGTCGGGACGTGTGCTGGGCTCTACGTCGGGACGTGTGTTGGGCTCTACGTCGCGACTTGTGTTGGAGTCTGGCCCGGGACGTGTGTTGGGCTCTACGTCGGGACGTGTGTTGGGCTCTACGTCGGGACGTCGGTTGGCTCTACGTCGGGACGTGTGATGGGCTCTACGTCGGGACGTGGGTTGGGCTCTACGTCGGGACGTGGGTTGGGCTCTACGTCGGGACGTCTGTCGGGCCCTACGTCGGGACGTGGGTTGGGCTCTACGTCGGGACGTCTGTCGGGCTCTACGTCGGGACATCTGTTGGGCTCTACGTCGTGACATGTGTTGGTCTCTGCGTCGGGACGTGTGTTGGTCTCTACGTCAGGATTTAGCTTACTTTCAGCTCTATGTCGGGACGTGTGTTGGGCTCTTCATCGGGACGTGTGTTGGGCTCTACGTCGGGACGTGTGTTGGGCTCTACATCAGGATTTAGCTTACTTTTAGCTCTACGTCGGGACGTGTGTTGGGCTCTACGTCGGGACATGCGTTGGGCTCTACGTCGGGACGTGTGTTGGGCTCTACGTCGGGACGTGCGTTGGGCTCTACGTCGGGACGTGTGTTGGGCTCTACATCAGGACTTAGCTTACTTTCGGCTCTACGTCGGGACGTGCGTTGGGCTCTACGTCGGGACGTGCGTTGGGCTCTACGTCGGGACGTGCGTTGGGCTCTACGTCGGGACGTGTGTTGGGTTCTACGTCTGTAATTAGCTAACGTTCAGCTCTACATCGAGACGTGTGTTGGGCTCTACGTCTGTAGTTAGCTGACTTTCAGCTGTACGTCGGGACGTGTGTTGGGCTCTACATCAGGATTTAGCTTACTTTCAGCTCTACGTCGGGAAGTGTGTTGGGCTCGACATCAGGATTTAGCTTGTTTTCAGCTCTACGTCGGGACGTGTGTTGGGCTCTACGTCGGGACGTGTGTTGGGCTCTACGTCGGGACGTGTGTTGGGCTCTACATCAGGTTTAGCTTATATTGAGCTCTACGTCGGGACGTGTGTTGGGCTCTACGTCGGGACGTGTGTTGGGCTCTACATCAGTGTTTAGCTTACTTTCACCTCTACGTCGGGACATGTGTTGGGCTCTACGTCGGGACGTGTGTTGGGCTCTACGTCCGGACGTGTGTTGGGCTCTACGTCGGGACGTGTGTTGGGCTCTACGTCGGGACGTGTGTTGGGCTCTACATCAGTGTTTAGCTTACTTTCACCTCTACGTCGGGACATGTGTTGGGCTCTACGTCGGGACGTGTGTTGGGCTCTACGTCGCGACGTGTGTTGGGCTCTACGTCGAGACGTATTTTGGGCTCTACATCAGGGTTTATCTTACTTTCAGCTCTACGTCGGGACGTGAGTTTGTGTCTACGTCGGGACGTGTGTTGGGCTCTACGTCGGGACGTGTGTTGGGCTCTACGTCGGGACGTCGGGTGGCTCTACGTCGGGACGTGTGATGGGCTCTACGTCGGGACGTGGGTTGGGCTCTACGTCGGGACGTGGGTTGGGCTCTACGTCGGGACGTGTGTTGGGCTCTACATCAGGTTTAGCTTATATTGAGCTCTACGTCGGGACGTGTGTTGGGCTCTACGTCGGGACGTGTGTTGGGCTCTACATCAGTGTTTAGCTTACTTTCACCTCTACGTCGGGACATGTGTTGGGCTCTACGTCGGGACGTGTGTTGGGCTCTACGTCCGGACGTGTGTTGGGCTCTACGTCGGGACGTGTGTTGGGCTCTACATCAGTGTTTAGCTTACTTTCACCTCTACTTCGGGACGTGTGTTGGGCTCTACGTCGGGACGTGTGTTGGGCTCTACATCAGGATTTAGCTTACTTTTAGCTCTACGTCGGGACGTGTGTTGGGCTCTACGTCGGGACATGCGTTGGGCTCTACGTCGGGACTTGTGTTGGGCTATACGTCGGGACGTGTTTTGGGCTCTACGTCGGGACGTGTGTTGGGCTCTACATCAGGACTTAGCTTACTTTCGGCTCTACGTCGGGACGTGCGTTGGGCTCTACGTCGGGACGTGCGTTGGGCTCTACGTCGGGACGTGTGTTGGGTTCTACGTCTGTAGTTAGCTAACGTTCAGCTCTACATCGAGACGTGTGTTGGGCTCTACGTCTGTAGTTAGCTGACTTTCAGCTGTACGTCGGGACGTGTGTTGGGCTCTACATCAGGATTTAGCTTACTTTCAGCTCTACGTCGGGAAGTGTGTTGGGCTCGACATCAGGATTTAGCTTGTTTTCAGCTCTACGTCGGGACGTGTGTTGGGCTCTACGTCGGGACGTGTGTTGGGCTCTACGTCGGGACGTGTGTTGGGCTCTACATCAGGTTTAGCTTATATTGAGCTCTACGTCGGGACGTGTGTTGGGCTCTACGTCGGGACGTGTGTTGGGCTCTACATCAGTGTTTAGCTTACTTTCACCTCTACGTCGGGACATGTGTTGGGCTCTACGTCGGGACGTGTGTTGGGCTCTACGTCCGGACGTGTGTTGGGCTCTACGTCAGGACGTGTGTTGGGCTCTGCGTCGGGACGTGTGTTGGGCTCTACGTCGGGACGTGTGTTGGGCTCGACATCAGGATTTAGCTTACTTTCAGCTCTACTTCAGGACGTGTGTTGGGCTCTACGTCGGGACGTGTGTTGGGCTCTTCGTCGGGACATCTGTTCGGCTCTACGTCGGGATGTAGCTTACTTTCAGCTCTATGTCGGGACGTGTGTTGGGCTCTATGTCGGGACGTGTGTTGGGCTCTACGTCGCGACGTGTGTTGGGCTCTACGTCGAGACGTATGTTGGGCTCTACATCAGGGTTTACCTTACTTTCAGCTCTACGTCGGGACGTGAGTTTGTGTCTACGTCGGGACGTGTGCTGGGCTCTACGTCGGGACGTGTGCTGGGCTCTACGTCGGGACGTGTTTTGGGCTCTGCGTCGCGACTTGTGTTGGAGTCTGGCCCGGGACGTGTGTTGGGCTCTACGTCGGGACGTGTGTTGGGCTCTACGTCGGGACGTCGGTTGGCTCTACGTCGGGACGTGTGATGGGCTCTACGTCGGGACGTCTGTCGGGCCCTACGTCGGGACGTGGGTTGGGCTCTACGTCGGGACGTCTTTCGGGCTCTACGTCGGGACATCTGTTGGGCTCTACGTCGTGACATGTGTTGGGCTCTGCGTCGGGACGTGTGTTGGTCTCTACGTCAGGATTTAGCTTACTTTCAGCTCTATGTCGGGACGTGTGTTGGGCTCTTCATCGGGACGTGTGTTGGGCTCTACGTCGGGACGTGTGTTGGGCTCTACATCAGGATTTAGCTTACTTTTAGCTCTACGTCGGGACGTGTGTTGGGCTCTACGTCGGGACATGCATTGGGCTCTACGTCGGGACGTGTGTTGGGCTCTACGTCGGGACGTGTGTTGGGCTCTACGTCGGGACGTGTGTTGGGCTCTACATCAGGACTTAGCTTACTTTCGGCTCTACGTCGGGACGTGCGTTGGGCTCTACGTCGGGACGTGCGTTGGGCTCTACGTCGGGACGTGTGTTGGGCTCTACGTCGGGACGTGCGTTGGGCCCTACGTCGGGACGTCTGTTGGGCTCTTCGTCGGGACGTCTGTTCGGCTCTACGTCGGGATGTAGCTTACTTTCGGCTCTACGTCGGGACGTGCGTTGGGCTCTACGTCGGGACGTGCGTTGGGCTCTACGTCGGGACGTGCGTTGGGCTCTACGTCGGGACGTGTGTTGGGTTCTACGTCTGTAATTAGCTAACGTTCAGCTCTACATCGAGACGTGTGTTGGGCTCTACGTCTGTAGTTAGCTGACTTTCAGCTGTACGTCGGGACGTGTGTTGGGCTCTACATCAGGATTTAGCTTACTTTCAGCTCTACGTCGGGACGTGCGTTGGGCTCTACGTCGGGACGTGCGTTGGGCCCTTCGTCGGGACGTGTGTTGGGTTCTACGTCTGTGGTTAGCTAACGTTCAGCTCTACATCGAGATGTGTGTTGGGCTCTACGTCTGTAGTTAGCTGACTTTCAGCTGTACGTCGGGACGTGTGTTGGGCTCTACATCAGGATTTAGCTTACTTTCAGCTCTACGTCGGGAAGTGTGTTGGGCTCGACATCAGGATTTAGCTTGTTTTCAGCTCTACGTCGGGACGTGTGTTGGGCTCTACGTCGGGACGTGTGTTGGGCTCTACGTCGGGACGTGTGTTGGGCTCTACGTCGGGACGTGTGTTGGGCTCTACATCAGGTTTAGCTTTTATTGAGCTCTACGTCGGGACGTGTGTTGGGCTCTACGTCGGGACGTGTGTTGGGCTCTACATCAGTGTTTAGCTTACTTTCACCTCTACGTCGGGACATGTGTTGGGCTCTACGTCGCGATGTGTGTTGGGCTCTACGTCGAGACGTATGTTGGGCTCTACATCAGGGTTTACCTTACTTTCAGCTCTACGTCGGGACGTGAGTTTGTGTCTACGTCGGGACGTGTGCTGGGCTATACGTCGGGACGTGTGCTGGGCTCTACGTCGGGACGTGTGTTGGGCTCTACGTCGCGACTTGTGTTGGAGTCTGGCCCGGGACGTGTGTTGGGCTCTACGTCGGGACGTCGGTTGGCTCTACGTCGGGACGTGTGATGGGCTCTACGTCGGGACGTGGGTTGGGCTCTACGTCGGGACGTGGGTTGGGCTCTACGTCGGGACGTCTGTCGGGCCCTACGTCGGGACGTGGGTTGGGCTCTACGTCGGGACGTCTGTCGGGCTCTACGTCGGGACATCTGTTGGGCTCTACTTCGTGACATGTGTTGGGCTCTGCGTCGGGACGTGTGTTGGTCTCTACGTCAGGATTTAGCTTACTTTCAGCTCTATGTCGGGACGTGTGTTGGGCTCTTCATCGGGACGTGTGTTGGGCTCTACGTCGGGACGTGTGTTGGGCTCTACATCAGGATTTAGCTTACTTTTAGCTCTACGTCGGGACGTGTGTTGGGCTCTACGTCGGGACATGCGTTGGGCTCTACGTCGGGACTTGTGTTGGGCTATACGTCGGGACGTGTTTTGGGCTCTACGTCGGGACGTGTGTTGGGCTCTACATCAGGACTTAGCTTACTTTCGGCTCTACGTCGGGACGTGCGTTGGGCTCTACGTCGGGACGTGCGTTGGGCTCTACGTCGGGACGTGTGTTGGGTTCTACGTCTGTAGTTAGCTAACGTTCAGCTCTACATCGAGACGTGTGTTGGGCTCTACGTCTGTAGTTAGCTGACTTTCAGCTGTACGTCGGGACGTGTGTTGGGCTCTACATCAGGATTTAGCTTACTTTCAGCTCTACGTCGGGAAGTGTGTTGGGCTCGACATCAGGATTTAGCTTGTTTTCAGCTCTACGTCGGGACGTGTGTTGGGCTCTACGTCGGGACGTGTGTTGGGCTCTACGTCGGGACGTGTGTTGGGCTCTACATCAGGTTTAGCTTATATTGAGCTCTACGTCGGGACGTGTGTTGGGCTCTACGTCGGGACGTGTGTTGGGCTCTACATCAGTGTTTAGCTTACTTTCACCTCTACGTCGGGACATGTGTTGGGCTCTACGTCGGGACGTGTGTTGGGCTCTACGTCCGGACGTGTGTTGGGCTCTACGTCGGGACGTGTGTTGGGCTCTGCGTCGGGACGTGTGTTGGGCTCTACGTCGGGACGTGTGTTGGGCTCGACATCAGGATTTAGCTTACTTTCAGCTCTACTTCAGGACGTGTGTTGGGCTCTACGTCGGGACGTGTGTTGGGCTCTTCGTCCGGACATCTGTTCGGCTCTACGTCGGGATGTAGCTTACTTTCAGCTCTATGTCGGGACGTGTGTTGGGCTCTATGTCGGGACGTGTGTTGGGCTCTACGTCGGGACGTGTGTTGGGCTCTACGTCGGGACGTCGGTTGGCTCTACATCGGGACATGTGATGGGCTCTACGTCGGGACGTGGGTTGGGCTCTACGTCGGGACGTGGGTTGGGCTCTACGTCGGGACGTCTGTCGGGCCCTACGTCGGGACGTGGGTTGGGCTCTACGTCGGGACGTCTGTCGGGCTCTACGTCGGGACATCTGTTGGGCTCTACTTCGTGACATGTGTTGGGCTCTGCGTCGGGACGTGTGTTGGTCTCTACGTCAGGATTTAGCTTACTTTCAGCTCTATGTCGGGACGTGTGTTGGGCTCTTCATCGGGACGTGTGTTGGGCTCTACGTCGGGACGTGTGTTGGGCTCTACATCAGGATTTAGCTTACTTTTAGCTCTACGTCGGGACGTGTGTTGGGCTCTACGTCGGGACATGCGTTGGGCTCTACGTCGGGACGTGTGTTGGGCTCTACGTCGGGACGTGTGTTGGGCTCTACGTCGGGACGTGTGTTGGGCTCTACATCAGGACTTAGCTTACTTTCGGCTCTACGTCGGGACGTGCGTTGGGCTCTACGTCGGGACGTGCGTTGGGCTCTACGTCGGGACGTGTGTTGGGCTCTACGTCGGGACGTGCGTTGGGCCCTACGTCGGGACGTGTGTTGGGCTCTTCGTCGGGACGTCTGTTCGGCTCTACGTCGGGATGTAGCTTACTTTCAGCTCTATGTCGGGACGTGTGTTGGGCTCTATGTCGGGACGTGTGTTGGGCTCTACGTCGCGATGTGTGTTGGGCTCTACGTCGAGACGTATGTTGGGCTCTACATCAGGGTTTACCTTACTTTCAGCTCTACGTCGGGACGTGAGTTTGTGTCTACGTCGGGACGTGTGCTGGGCTATACGTCGGGACGTGTGCTGGGCTCTACGTCGGGACGTGTGTTGGGCTCTACGTCGCGACTTGTGTTGGAGTCTGGCCCGGGACGTGTGTTGGGCTCTACGTCGGGACGTGTGTTGGGCTCTACGTCGGGACGTCGGTTGGCTCTACGTCGAGACGTGTGATGGGCTCTACGTCGGGACGTGGGTTGGGCTCTACGTCGGGACGTGGGTTGGGCTCTACGTCGGGACGTCTGTCGGGCCCTACGTCGGGACGTGGGTTGGGCTCTACGTCGGGACGTCTGTCGGGCTCTACGTCGGGACATCTGTTGGGCTCTACGTCGTGACATGTGTTGGTCTCTGCGTCGGGACGTGTGTTGGTCTCTACGTCAGGATTTAGCTTACTTTCAGCTCTATGTCGGGACGTGTGTTGGGCTCTTCATCGGGACATGTGTTGGGCTCTACGTCGGGACGTGTGTTGGGCTCTACATCAGGATTTAGCTTACTTTTAGCTCTACGTCGGGACGTGTGTTGGGCTCTACGTCGGGACATGCGTTGGGCTCTACGTCGGGACATGTGTTGGGCTCTACGTCGGGACGTGTGTTGGGCTCTACGTCGGGACGTGTGTTGGGCTCTACATCAGGACTTAGCTTACTTTCGGCTCTACGTCGGGACGTGCGTTGGGCTCTACGTCGGGACGTGCGTTGGGCTCTACGTCGGGACGTGCGTTGGGCCCTACGTCGGGACGTGTGTTGGGTTCTACGTCTGTAATTAGCTAACGTTCAGCTCTACATCGAGACGTGTGTTGGGCTCTACGTCTGTAGTTAGCTGACTTTCAGCTGTACGTCGGGACGTGTGTTGGGCTCTACATCAGGATTTAGCTTACTTTCAGCTCTACGTCGGGACGTGCGTTGGGCTCTACGTCGGGACGTGCGTTGGGCCCTTCGTCGGGACGTGTGTTGGGTTCTACGTCTGTAGTTAGCTAACGTTCAGCTCTACATCGAGACGTGTGTTGGGCTCTACGTCTGTAGTTAGCTGACTTTCAGCTGTACGTCGGGACGTGTGTTGGGCTCTACATCAGGATTTAGCTTACTTTCAGCTCTACGTCGGGAAGTGTGTTGGGCTCGACATCAGGATTTAGCTTGTTTTCAGCTCTACGTCGGGACGTGTGTTGGGCTCTACGTCGGGACGTGTGTTGGGCTCTACGTCGGGACGTGTGTTGGGCTCTACATCAGGTTTAGCTTTTATTGAGCTCTACGTCGGGACGTGTGTTGGGCTCTACGTCGGGACGTGTGTTGGGCTCTACATCAGTGTTTAGCTTACTTTCACCTCTACGTCGGGACATGTGTTGGGCTCTACGTCGGGACGTGTGTTGGGCTCTACGTCCGGACGTGTGTTGGGCTCTACGTCGGGACGTGTGTTGGCACTACGTCGGGACGTGTGTTGGGCTCGACATCAGGATTTAGCTTACTTTCAGCTCTACTTCGGGACGTGTGTTGGGCTCTACGTCGGGACGTGTGTTGGGCTCTTCGTCGGGACATCTGTTCGGCTCTACGTCGGGATGTAGCTTACTTTCAGCTCTATGTCGGGACGTGTGTTGGGCTCTATGTCGGGACGTGTGTTGGGCTCTATGTCCGGACGTGTGTTGGGCTCTACGTCGCGACGTGTGTTGGGCTCTACGTCGAGACGTATGTTGGGCTCTACATCAGGGTTTATCTTACTTTCAGCTATACGTCGGGACGTGAGTTTGTGTCTACGTCGGGACGTGTGTTGGGCTCTACGTCGGGACGTGTGTTGGGCTCTACGTCGGGACGTCGGTTGGCTCTACATCGGGACGTGTGATGGGCTCTACGTCGGGACGTGGGTTGGGCTCTACGTCGGGACGTGGGTTGGGCTCTACGTCGGGACGTCTGTCGGGCCCTACGTCGGGACGTGGGTTGGGCTCTACGTCGGGACGTCTGTCGGGCTCTACGTCGGGACATCTGTTGGGCTCTACTTCGTGACATGTGTTGGGCTCTGCGTCGGGACGTGTGTTAGTCTCTACGTCAGGATTTAGCTTACTTTCAGCTCTATGTCGGGACGTGTGTTGGGCTCTTCATCGAGACGTGTGTTGGGCTCTACGTCGGGACGTGTGTTGGGCTCTACATCAGGATTTAGCTTACTTTTAGCTCTACGTCGGGACGTGTGTTGGGTTCTACGTCGGGACATGCGTTGGGCTCTACGTCGGGACGTGTGTTGGGCTCTACGTCGGGACGTGTGTTGGGCTCTACGTCGGGACGTGTGTTGGGCTCTACATCAGGACTTAGCTTACTTTCGGCTCTACGTCGGGACGTGCGTTGGGCTCTACGTCGGGACATGCGTTGGGCTCTACGTCGGGACGTGTGTTGGGTTCTACGTCTGTAGTTAGCTAACGTTCAGCTCTACATCGAGACGTGTGTTGGGCTCTACGTCTGTAGTTAGCTGACTTTCAGCTGTACGTCGGGACGTGTGTTGGGCTCTACATCAGGATTTAGCTTACTTTCAGCTCTACGTCGGGACGTGCGTTGGGCTCTACGTCGGGACGTGCGTTGGGCTCTACGTCGGGACGTGTGTTGGGCTCTACGTCGGGACGTGCGTTGGGCCCTACGTCGGGACGTGTGTTGGGTTCTACGTCTGTAGTTAGCTAACGTTCAGCTCTACATCGAGACGTGTGTTGGGCTCTACGTCTCTACTTAGCTGACTTTCAGCTGTACGTCGGGACGTGTGTTGGGCTCTACATCAGGATTTAGCTTACTTTCAGCTCTACGTCGGGAAGTGTGTTGGGCTCGACATCAGGATTTAGCTTGTTTTCAGCTCTACGTCGGGACGTGCGTTGGGCTCTACGTCGGGACGTGTGTTGGGCTCTACGTCGGGACGTGTGTTGGGCTCTACATCAGGTTTAGCTTATATTGAGCTCTACGTCGGGACGTGTGTTGGGCTCTACGTCGGGACGTGTGTTGGGCTCTACATCAGTGTTTAGCTTACTTTCACCTCTACGTCGGGACATGTGTTGGGCTCTACGTCGGGACGTGTGTTGGGCTCTACGTCCGGACGTGTGTTGGGCTCTACGTCGGGACGTGTGTTGGGGTCTACGTCGGGACGTGTGTTGGGCTCTACGTCGGGACGTGTGTTGGGCTCGACATCAGGATTTAGCTTACTTTCAGCTCTACTTCAGGACGTGTGTTGGGCTCTACGTCGGGTCGTGTGTTGGGCTCTTCGTCGGGACATCTGTTCGGCTCTACGTCGGGATGTAGCTTACTTTCAGCTCTATGTCGGGACGTGTGTTGGGCTCTATGTCGGGACGTGTGTTGGGCTCTATGTCGGGACGTGTGTTGGGCTCTACGTCGCGACGTGTGTTGGGCTCTACGTCGAGACGTATGTTGGGCTCTACATCAGGGTTTACCTTACTTTCAGCTCTACGTCGGGACGTGAGTTTGTGTCTACGTCGGGACGTGTGCTGGGCTCTACGTCGGGACGTGTGCTGGGCTCTACGTCGGGACGTGTTTTGGGCTCTACGTCGCGACTTGTGTTGGAGTCTGGCCCGGGACGTGTGTTGGGCTCTACGACGGGACGTGTGTTGGGCTCTACGTCGGGACGTCGGTTGGCTCTACGTCGGGACGTGTGATGGGCTCTACGTCGGGACGTGGGTTGGGCTCTACGTCGGGACGTGGGTTGGGCTCTACGTCGGGACGTCTGTCGGGCCCTACGTCGGGACGTGGGTTGGGCTCTACGTCGGGACGTCTGTCGGGCTCTACGTCGGGACATCTGTTGGGCTCTACGTCGTGACATGTGTTGGGCTCTGCGTCGGGACGTGTGTTGGTCTCTACGTCAGGATTTAGCTTACTTTCAGCTCTATGTCGGGACGTGTGTTGGGCTCTTCATCGGGACGTGTGTTGGGCTCTACGTCGGGACGTGTGTTGGGCTCTACATCAGGATTTAGCTTACTTTTAGCTCTACGTCGGGACGTGTGTTGGGCTCTACGTCGGGACATGCATTGGGCTCTACGTCGGGACGTGTGTTGGGCTCTACGTCGGGACGTGTGTTGGGCTCTACGTCGGGACGTGTGTTGGGCTCTACATCAGGAATTAGCTTACTTTCGGCTCTACGTCGGGACGTGCGTTGGGCTCTACGTCGGGACGTGCGTTGGGCTCTACATCTGTAGTTAGCTAACTTTCAGCTCTACGTCGGGACGTGCGTTGGGCTCTACGTCGGGACGTGCGTTGGGCCCTACGTCGGGACGTGTGTTGGGTTCTACGTCTGTAGTTAGCTAACGTTCAGCTCTACATCGAGACGTGTGTTGGGCTCTACGTCTGTAGTTAGCTGACTTTCAGCTGTACGTCGGGACGTGTGTTGGGCTCTACATCAGGATTTAGCTTACTTTCAGCTCTACGTCGGGAAGTGTGTTGGGCTCGACATCAGGATTTAGCTTGTTTTCAGCTCTACGTCGGGACGTGTGTTGGGCTCTACGTCGGGACGTGTGTTGGGCTCTACATCAGGTTTAGCTTATATTGAGCTCTACGTCGGGACGTGTGTTGGGCTCTACGTCGGGACGTGTGTTGGGCTCTACATCAGTGTTTAGCTTACTTTCACCTCTACGTCGGGACATGTGTTGGGCTCTACGTCGGGACGTGTGTTGGGCTCTATGTCCGGACGTGTGTTGGGCTCTACGTCGGGACGTGTGTTGGGCTCTACGTCGGGACGTGTGTTGGGCTCTACATCACGATTTAGCGTACTTTCAGCTCTACGTCGGGACTTGTGTTGGGCTCTACGTCGGGATGTGTGTTGGGCTCTACATGAGGATTAGGTTACTTTCAGCTCTACGTGGTGACGTGTGTTGGGCTCGACATCAGGATTTAGCTTACTTTCAGCTCTACTTCGGGACGTGTGTTGGGCTCTACATCGGGACGTGTGTTGGGCTCTACGTCGGGACGTGTGTTGGGCTCTTCGTCGGGACGACTCTTCGGCTCTACGTCGGGATTTAGCTTACTTTCAGCTCTGTGTCGGGACGTGTGTTGGGCTCTATGTCGGGACGTGTGTTAGGCTCTACGTCGCGACGTGTGTTGGGCTCTACGTCGAGACGTATGTTGGACTCTACATCAGGGTTTACCTTACTTTCAGCTCTACGTCGGGACGTGAGTTTGTGTCTACGTCGGGACGTGTGCTGGGCTCTACGTCGGGACGTGTGCTGGGCTCTACGTCGGGACGTGTGTTGGGCTCTACGTCGCGACTTGTGTTGGAGTCTGGCCCGGGACGTGTGTTGGGCTCTACGTCGGGACGTGCGTTGGGCTCTACGTCGGGACGTCTTTTGGGCTCTACGTCGGGACGTCGGTTGGCTGTACGTCGGGACGTGTGATGGGCTCTACGTCGGGACGTGGGTTGGGCTCTACGTCGGGACGTGTGTTGGGCTCTACGTCGGGACGTCTGTCGGGCCCTACGTCGGGACGTGGGTTGGGCTCTACGTCGGGACGTCTGTCGGGCTCTACGTCGGGACATCTGTTGGGCTCTACGTCGTGACATGTGTTGGGCTCTGCTTCGGGACGTGTGTTGGTCTCTACGTCAGGATTTAGCTTACTTTCAGCTCTATGTCGGGACGTGTGTTGGGCTCTTCATCGGGACGTGTGTTGGGCTCTACGTCGGGACGTGTGTTGGGCTCTACATCAGGATTTAGCTTACTTTTAGCTCTACGTCGGGACGTGTGTTGGGCTCTACGTCGGGACATGCATTGGGCTCTACGTCGGGACGTGTGTTGGGCTCTACGTCGGGACGTGTGTTGGGCTCTACGTCGGGACGTGTGTTGGGCTCTACATCAGGACTTAGCTTACTTTCGGCTCTACGTCGGGACGTGCGTTGGGCTCTACGTCGGGACGTGCGTTGGGCTTAACGTCGGGACGTGCGTTGGGCTCTACGTCGGGACGTGTGTTGGGTTCTATGAATGTAGTTAGCTAACGTTCAGCTCTAAATCGAGACGTGTGTTGGGCTGTACGTCTGTAGTTAGCTTACTTTCAGCTGTACGTCGGGAGGTGTGTTGGGCTCTACATCAGGATTTAGCTTGTTTTCAGCTCTACGTCGGGACGTGTGTTGGGCTCTACGTCGGGACGTGTGTTGGGCTCTACGTCGGGACGTGTGTTGGGCTCTACATCAGGTTTAGCTTATATTGAGCTCTACGTCGGGACGTGTGTTGGGCTCTACGTCGGGACGTGTGTTGGGCTCTACATCAGAATTAGCTTACTTTCACCTCTACGTCGGGACATGTGTTGGGCTCTACGTCGGGACGTGTGTTGGGCTCTACATCGGGACGTGTGTTGGGCTCTACGTCGGGATGTGTGTTGGGCTCTACGTCGGGACGTGTGTTGGGCTCTACGTCGGGACGTGTGTTGGGCTCTACATCTGTAGATAGCTAACTTTCAGCTCTACGTCGGCACGTGCGTTGGGCTCTTCGTCGGCACGTGCGTTGGGCTCTACGTCGGCACGTGCGTTGGGCTCTACGTCGGGACTTGCGTTGGGCTCTACGTCGGGACGTGCGTTGGGCTCTACGTCGGGACGTGTGTTGGGCTCTACATCAGGATTTAGCTTAATTTCAGCTCTACGTCGGGACGTGTGTTGGGCTCTACGTCGGGACGTGTGTTGGGCTCTACGTCGGGACGTGTGTTGGGCTCCATGTCGGGACTTGTGTTGGGTTCTACGTCTGTTGTTAGCTAACTTTCAGCTCTACGTTGGGACGTATGTTGGGCCCTACGTCGGGACGTGTGTTGGGCCCTACGTCGGTACGTGTGTTGGGCCCTACGTCGGTACGTGAGTTGGGCCCTACGTCGGGACGTGTGTTGGGTTCTACGTCTGTAGTTAGCTAACGTTCAGCTCTACGTCGAGACGTGTGTTGGGCTCTACGTCTGTAGTTAGCTGACTTTCAGCTGTACGTCGGGTCGTGTGTTGGGCTCTACATCAGGATTTAGCTTACTTTCAGCTCTACGTCGGGACGTGTGTTGGGTTCTACGTCGGGACGTGTGTTGGGCTCTACGTCGGGACGTGTGTTGTGCTCTACGTTGGGACGTGTGTTGGGCTCTACATCGGGACATGTGTTGGGCTCTACGTCGGGATGTGTGTTGGGCTCTACATCAGGATTTAGCTTACTTTGAGCTCTTCGTTGGGACGTGTGTTAGGCTCGGCATCAGGATTTAGCTTACTTTCAGGTCTACGTCGGGACGTGTGTTGGGCTCTACGTCGGGACGTGTGTTGGGCTCTACATCAGGATTTAGCTTACTTTAAGCTCTACGTCGGGACGTGTGTTGGTCACTACGTTGGGACGTGTGTTGGGCTCTACGCCGGGACGTGTGTTGGGCTCTACGCCGGGACGTATGTTGGGCTCTACATCAGGATTTAGCTTACTTTCAGCTCTACGTCGCGACATGTGTTGGGCTCTACGTCGGGACGTGTGTTGCGCTCTACATCAGGATTTAGATTACTTTCATCTCTACGTCGGGACCTGTGTTGGGCTCTACGTCGGGATGTGTGTTGGAGTCTACATCAGGATTTAGCTTACTTTCAGCTCTATGTGGGACGTGTGTTGGGCTCGACATCAGGATTTAGCTTACTTTCAGCTCTACGTCGGGACGTGTGTTTGGCTCTACGTCGGGACATGTGTTGGGCTCTACATCAGAATTTAGCGTACTTTCAGGTCTACGTCGGGACATGTGTTGGGCTCTACGTCAGGACGTCTGTTGGGCTCTACATCAGAATTTAGCGTATTTTCAGCTCTACGTCGGGACGTGTCTTGGGCTCTACGTCGGTACGTGTGTTGGGCTCTACGTTGGGACGTGTGTTGGGCTCTGCGTCGCGACGAGTGTTGGACTCTGCGTCGGGACGTGTGTTGGGCTCTACGTCAGGACTTGTGTTGGTCTCTACGTTGGGACGTGTGTTGGGCTCTACGTCGGGACTTGTGTTGGTCTCTACGTCGGGACGTGTGTTGTGCTCTACGTCGGGACTTGTGTTGGGCTCTACGTCAGGACGTGTGTTGGGCTCTACGTCGGGACGTGTGTTGGGCTCTACATCAGGATTTAGCTTTTTTTCAGCTCTACGTGGGGACGTGTGTTGGGCTCGACATCAGGGTTTACCTTACTTTCAGCTCTACGTCGGGACGTGTGTTGGGTTCTACGTCGGGACGTATGTGGGGCTCTACGTCGGGACGTGTGTTGGGCTCTACATCAGGATTTAGCTTACTTTCAGCTCTACGTCGGGACGTGTGTTGGGCTCTACATCAGGATTTAAATTACTTTCAGCTCTACGTCGGGACGTGTGTTGGGCTCTACATCAGGATTTAGATTACTTTCAGCTCTAAGTCGGAACGTGTGTTGGGCTCTACGTCGGGACGTGTGTTGGGCTCTACATCAGGATTTAGCGTACTTACAGCTCTACGTCGGGACGTGCGTTGGGCTCTACGTCGGGACGTGCGTTGGGCTCTACGTCGGGACGTGTATTGGGCTCTACATCTGGATTTAGCTTATTTTCAGCTCTACGTCGGGACGTGTGTTGGGCTCTACGTCGCGACGTGTGTTGGTCTCTGCTTCGGGACGTGCGTTGGGCTCTACTTCGGGACGTGCGTTGGGCTCTACGTCGGGACGTGCGTTGGGCTCTACGTCGGGACGTGCGTTGGGCTCTACGTCGGGACGTGTGTTGGGCTCTACGTCGGGACGTGTGTTGGGCTCTACATCAGTGTTTAGCTTACTTTCACCTCTACGTCGGGACATGTGTTGGGCTCTACGTCGGGACGTGTGTTGGGCTCTACGTCCGGACGTGTGTTGGGCTCTACGTCGGGACGTGTGTTGGGCTCTACGTCGGGACGTGTGTTGGGCTCTACGTCGGGACGTGTGTTGGGCTCGACATCAGGATTTAGCTTACTTTCAGCTCTACTTCAGGACGTGTGTTGGGCTCTACGTCGGGACGTGTGTTGGGCTCTTCGTCGGGACATCTGTTCGGCTCTACGTCGGGATGTAGCTTACTTTCAGCTCTATGTCGGGACGTGTGTTGGGCTCTATGTCGGGACGTGTGTTGGGCTCTATGTCGGGACGTGTGTTGGGCTCTACGTCGCGACGTGTGTTGGGCTCTACGTCGAGACGTATGTTGGGCTCTACATCAGGGTTTACCTTACTTTCAGCTCTACGTCGGGACGTGAGTTTGTGTCTACGTCGGGACGTGTGCTGGGCTCTACGTCGGGACGTGTGCTGGGCTCTACGTCGGGACGTGTTTTGGGCTCTACGTCGCGACTTGTGTTGGAGTCTGGCCCGGGACGTGTGTTGGGCTCTACGTCGGGACGTGTGTTGGGCTCTACGTCGGGACGTCGGTTGGCTCTACGTCGGGACGTGTGATGGGCTCTACGTCGGGACGTGGGTTGGGCTCTACGTCGGGACGTGGGTTGGGCTCTACGTCGGGACGTCTGTCGGGCCCTACGTCGGGACGTGGGTTGGGCTCTACGTCGGGACGTCTGTCGGGCTCTACGTCGGGACATCTGTTGGGCTCTACGTCGTGACATGTGTTGGGCTCTGCGTCGGGACGTGTGTTGGTCTCTACGTCAGGATTTAGCTTACTTTCAGCTCTATGTCGGGACGTGTGTTGGGCTCTTCATCGGGACGTGTGTTGGGCTCTACGTCGGGACGTGTGTTGGGCTCTACATCAGGATTTAGCTTACTTTTAGCTCTACGTCGGGACGTGTGTTGGGCTCTACGTCGGGACATGCATTGGGCTCTACGTCGGGACGTGTGTTGGGCTCTACGTCGGGACGTGTGTTGGGCTCTACGTCGGGACGTGTGTTGGGCTCTACATCAGGACTTAGCTTACTTTCGGCTCTACGTCGGGACGTGCGTTGGGCTCTACGTCGGGACGTGCGTTGGGCTCTACGTCGGGACGTGCGTTGGGCTCTACGTCGGGACGTGCGTTGGGCCCTACGTCGGGACGTGTGTTGGGTTCTACGTCTGTAGTTAGCTAACGTTCAGCTCTACATCGAGACGTGTGTTGGGCTCTACGTCTGTAGTTAGCTGACTTTCAGCTGTACGTCGGGACGTGTGTTGGGCTCTACATCAGGATTTAGCTTACTTTCAGCTCTACGTCGGGAAGTGTGTTGGGCTCGACATCAGGATTTAGCTTGTTTTCAGCTCTACGTCGGGACGTGTGTTGGGCTCTACGTCGGGACGTGTGTTGGGCTCTACGTCGGGACGTGTGTTGGGCTCTACATCAGTGTTTAGCTTACTTTCACCTCTACGTCGGGACATGTGTTGGGCTCTACGTCGGGACGTGTGTTGGGCTCTATGTCCGGACGTGTGTTGGGCTCTACGTCGGGACGTGTGTTGGGCTCTACGTCGGGACGTGTGTTGGGCTCTACATCACGATTTAGCGTACTTTCAGCTCTACGTCGGGACTTGTGTTGGGCTCTACGTCGGGATGTGTGTTGGGCTCTACATGAGGATTTAGCTTACTTTCAGCTCTACGTGGTGACGTGTGTTGGGCTCGACATCAGGATTTAGCTTACTTTCAGCTCTACTTCGGGACGTGTGTTGGGCTCTACATCGGGACGTGTGTTGGGCTCTACGTCGGGACGTGTGTTGGGCTCTACGTCGGGACGTGTTTTGGGCTCTACGTCGGGACGTCGGTTGGCTGTACGTCGGGACGTGTGATGGGCTCTACGTCGGGACGTGGGTTGGGCTCTACGTCGGGACGTGGGTTGGGCTCTACGTCGGGACCTCTGTCGGGCCCTACGTCGGGACGTGGGTTGGGCTCTACGTCGGGACGTCTGTCGGGCTCTACGTCGGGACATCTGTTGGGCTCTACGTCGTGACATGTGTTGGGCTCTGCGTCGGGACGTGTGTTGGTCTCTACGTCAGGATTTAGCTTACTTTCAGCTCTATGTCGGGACGTGTGTTGGGCTCTTCATCGGGACGTGTGTTGGGCTCTACGTCGGGACGTGTGTTGGGCTCTACATCAGGATTTAGCTTACTTTTAGCTCTACGTCGGGACGTGTGTTGGGCTCTACGTCGGGACATGCATTGGGCTCTACGTCGGGACGTGTGTTGGGCTCTACGTCGGGACGTGTGTTGGGCTCTACGTCGGGACGTGTGTTGGGCTCTACATCAGGACTTAGCTTCCTTTCAGCTCTACGTCGGGACGTGCGTTGGGCTCTACGTCGGGACGTGCGTTGGGCTCTACGTCGGGACGTGCGTTGGGCTCTACGTCGGGACGTGCGTTGGGCTCTACGTCGGGACGTGTGTTGGGTTCTATGAATGTAGTTAGCTAACGTTCAGCTCTAAATCGAGACGTGTGTTGGGCTGTACGTCTGTAGTTAGCTTACTTTCAGCTGTACGTCGGGACGTGTGTTGGGCTCTACATCAGGATTTAGCTTACTTTCAGCTCTACGTCGGGAAGTGTGTTGGGCTCGACATCAGGATTTAGCTTGTTTTCAGCTCTACGTCGGGACGTGTGTTGGGCTCTACGTCGGGACGTGTGTTGGGCTCTACGTCGGGACGTGTGTTGGGCTCTACATCAGGTTTAGCTTATATTGAGCTCTACGTCGGGACGTGTGTTGGGCTCTACGTCGGGACGTGTGTTGGGCTCTACATCAGAATTAGCTTACTTTCACCTCTACGTCGGGACATGTGTTGGGCTCTACGTCGGGACGTGTGTTGGGCTCTACATCGGGACGTGTGTTGGGCTCTACGTCGGGATGTGTGTTGGGCTCTACGTCGGGACGTGTGTTGGGCTCTACGTCGGGACGTGTGTTGGGCTCTACATCTGTAGATAGCTAACTTTCAGCTCTACGTCGGCACGTGCGTTGGGCTCTTGGTCGGCACGTGCGTTGGGCTCTACGTCGGCACGTGCGTTGGGCTCTACGTCGGGACTTGCGTTGGGCTCTACGTCGGGACGTGCGTTGGGCTCTACGTCGGGACGTGTGTTGGGCTCTACATCAGGATTTAGCTTAATTTCAGCTCTACGTCGGGACGTGTGTTGGGCTCTACGTCGGGACGTGTGTTGGGCTCTACGTCGGGACGTGTGTTGGGCTCCATGTCGGGACTTGTGTTGGGTTCTACGTCTGTTGTTAGCTAACTTTCAGCTCTACGTTGGGACGTATGTTGGGCCCTACGTCGGGACGTGTGTTGGGCCCTACGTCGGTACGTGTGTTGGGCCCTACGTCGGTACGTGAGTTGGGCCCTACGTCGGGACGTGTGTTGGGTTCTACGTCTGTAGTTAGCTAACGTTCAGCTCTACGTCGAGACGTGTGTTGGGCTCTACGTCTGTAGTTAGCTGACTTTCAGCTGTACGTCGGGTCGTGTGTTGGGCTCTACATCAGGATTTAGCTTACTTTCAGCTCTACGTCGGGACGTGTGTTGGGTTCTACGTCGGGACGTGTGTTGGGCTCTACGTCGGGACGTGTGTTGTGCTCTACGTTGGGACGTGTGTTGGGCTCTACATCGGGACATGTGTTGGGCTCTACATCAGGATTTAGCTTACTTTGAGCTCTTCGTTGGGACGTGTGTTAGGCTCGGCATCAGGATTTAGCTTACTTTCAGGTCTACGTCGGGACGTGTGTTGGGCTCTACGTCGGGACGTGTGTTGGGCTCTACATCAGGATTTAGCTTACTTTAAGCTCTACGTCGGGACGTGTGTTGGTCACTACGTTGGGACGTGTGTTGGGCTCTACGCCGGGACGTGTGTTGGGCTCTACGCCGGGACGTGTATTGGGCTCTACATCAGGATTTAGCTTACTTTCAGCTCTACGTCGCGACATGTGTTGGGCTCTACGTCGGGACGTGTGTTGCGCTCTACATCAGGATTTAGATTACTTTCATCTCTACGTCGGGACCTGTGTTGGGCTCTACGTCGGGATGTGTGTTGGAGTCTACATCAGGATTTAGCTTACTTTCAGCTCTATGTGGGACGTGTGTTGGGCTCGACATCAGGATTTAGCTTACTTTCAGCTCTACGTCGGGACGTGTGTTGGGCTCTACGTCGGGACATGTGTTGGGCTCTACATCAGAATTTAGCGTATTTTCAGCTCTACGTCGGGACGTGTCTTGGGCTCTACGTCGGTACGTGTGTTGGGCTCTACGTTGGGACGTGTGTTGGGCTCTGCGTCGCGACGAGTGTTGGACTCTGCGTCGGGACGTGTGTTGGGCTCTACGTCAGGACGTGTGTTGGTCTCTACGTCGGGACGTGTGTTGGGCTCTACGTCGGGACTTGTGTTGGTCTCTACGTCGGGACGTGTGTTGTGCTCTACGTCGGGACTTGTGTTGGGCTCTACGTCAGGACGTGTGTTCGGCTCTACGTCGGGACGTGTGTTGGGCTCTACATCAGGATTTAGCTTTTTTTCAGCTCTACGTGGGGACGTGTGTTGGGCTCGACATCAGGGTTTACCTTACTTTCACCTCTACGTCGGGACGTGTGTTGGGTTCTACGTCGGGACGTATGTGGGGCTCTACGTCGGGACGTGTGTTGGGCTCTACATCAGGATTTAGCTTACTTTCAGCTCTACGTCGGGACGTGTGTTGGGCTCTACATCAGGATTTAAATTACTTTCAGCTCTACGTCGGGACGTGTGTTGGGCTCTACATCAGGATTTAGATTACTTTCAGCTCTAAGTCGGAACGTGTGTTGGGCTCTACGTCGGGACGTGTGTTGGGCTCTACATCAGGATTTAGCGTACTTACAGCTCTACGTCGGGACGTGCGTTGGGCTCTACGTCGGGACGTGCGTTGGGCTCTACGTCGGGACGTGTATTGGGCTCTACATCTGGATTTAGCTTATTTTCAGCTCTACGTCGGGACGTGTGTTGGGCTCTACGTCGCGACGTGTGTTGGTCTCTGCTTCGGGACGTGCGTTGGGCTCTACTTCGGGACGTGCGTTGGGCTCTACATCGGGACGTGCGTTGGGCTCTACGTCGGGACGTGTGTTGGGCTCTACGTCGGGACGTGTGTTGGGCTCTACGTCGGGACGTGTGTTCGGCTCTACATCAGGATTTAGCTTACTTTCAGCTCTACGTCGGGACGTGTGTTGGGCTCTACGTCGGGACGTGTGTTGGGCTCTACATCAGGATTTAGATTACTTTCAGCTCTACGTCGCGACATGTGTTGGGCTCTACGTCGGGACGTGTGTTGGGCTCTACATCAGGGTTTAGCTTACTTTCAGCTCTACGTCGGGACGTGTGTTGGCCTTGACATCAGGATTTAGCTTACTTTCAGCTCTACGTCGGGACGTGTGTTGGGCTCTACGTCGGGACGTGTGTTGGGCTCTAGGTCGGGACCTGTGTTGGGCTCTACGTCGGGACATGTGTTGGAGTCTGCCTCGGGACGTGTGTTGGGCTCTACGTCGGGACGTGTGTTGGGCTCTACATCAGGATGTCTGTTGGGCTCTACATCAGAATTTAGCGTACTTTCAGTTCTACTTCGGGACGTGTGTTGGGCTCTACGTCGGGATGTGTGTTGGGCTCTACATCAGGATTTAGCTTACTTTCAGCTCTACGTGGGGACGTGTGTTTGGCTCGACATCAGGACTTAGCTTACTTTCAGCTCTACTTCGGGACGTGTCTTGGGCTCTACGTCGAGACGTCTGCTGGGCTCTACGTCGGGACATGTGTTGGGCTCTCCATCAGGATTTAGCGTACTGTCAGCTCTACGTCGGGACGTGTGTTGGGCTCTACGTCGGGACGTGTGTTAGGCTCTACGTCGGGACGTGTGTTGGGCTCTACATCAGGATTTAGCTTACTTTCAGCTCTACGTTGGGACGTGTGTTGGGCTCTACATCGGGACGTGTGTTGGGCTCTACCTCAGGATTTAGCGTACTTTCAGCTCTGCGTCGGGACGAGTGTTGGGCTCTACATCTGTAGTTAGATAACTTTCAGATCTACGTCGGGACGTGTGTTGGGCTCTACATCGGGACGTGTGTTGGGCTCTACGTCGGGATGTGTGTTGGGCTCTACGTCGGGACGTGTGTTGGGCTCTACGTCGGGACGTGTGTTGGGCTCTACATTGTAGATAGCTAACTTTCAGCTCTACGTCGGCACGTGCGTTGGGCTCTACGTCGGCACGTGCGTTGGGCTCTACGTCGGGACGTGCGTTGGGCTCTACGTCGGGACGTGCGTTGGGCTCTACGTCGGGACGTGTGTTGGGCTCTACATCAGGATTTAGCTTAATTTCAGCTCTACGTCGGGACGTGTGTTGGGCTCTACGTCGGGACGTGTGTTGGGCTCTACGTCGGGACGTGTGTTGGGCTCCATGTCGGGACTTGTGTTGGGCTCTACGGCTGTTGTTAGCTAACTTTCAGCTCTACGTTGGGACGTATGTTGGGCCCTACGTCGGGACGTGTGTTGGGCCCTACGTCGGTACGTGTGTTGGGCCCTACGTCGGTACGTGAGTTGGGCCCTACGTCGGGACGTGTGTTGGGTTCTACGTCTGTAGTTAGCTAACGTTCAGCTTTACGTCGAGACGTGTGTTGGGCTCTACGTCTGTAGTTAGCTGACTTTCAGCTGTACGTCGGGTCGTGTGTTGGGCTCTACATCAGGTTTAGCTTATATTGAGCTCTACGTCGGGACGTGTGTTGGGCTCTACGTCGGGACGTGTGTTGGGCTCTACATCAGTGTTTAGCTTACTTTCACCTCTACGTCGGGACATGTGTTTGGCTCTACGTCGGGACGTGTGTTGGGCTCTACGTCGGGACGTGTGTTGGGCTCTACGTCGGGACGTGTGTTGTGCTCTACGTCGGGACGTGTGTTTGGCTCTACATCGGGACATGTGTTGGGCTCTACGTCGGGATGTGTGTTGGGCTCTACATCAGTATTTAGCTTACTTTGAGCTCTTCGTTGGGACGTGTGTTAGGCTCGGCATCAGGATTTAGCTTACTTTCAGGTCTATGTCGAGACGTGTGTTGGGCTCTACGTCTGTAGTTAGCTGACTTTCAGCTGTACGTCGGGTCGTGTGTTGGGCTCTACGTCGGGACGTGGGTTGGGCTCTACATCAGGATTTAGCGTACTTTTAGCTCTACTTCGGGACGTGTGTTGGGCTCTACGTCGGGACGTGGGTTGGGCTCTACGTCGGGACGTGGGTTGGGCTCTACGTCGGGATGTGGGTTGGGCTCTACGTCGGGACGTGTGCTGGGCTCTACGTCGAGACGTGGGTTGGGCTCTACATCAGGATGTAGCGTACTTTTAGCTCTACTTCGGGACATGTGTTGGGCTCTACGTCGGGACGTGTGCTGGGCTCTACGTCAGGACGTGTGCTGGGCTCTACGTCAGGACGTGTGTTGGGCTCTACATCAGGATTTAGCGTACTTTTAGCTCTGCTTCGGGACGTGTGTTGGGCTCTACGTCGGGACGTGTGTTGGGCTCTACATCAGGATTTAGCTTACTTTCAGCTCGACGTCGGGACGTGTGTTGGGCTCTACGTCGGGACGTGTGTTGGGCTCTACGTCAGGATTTAGCTTACTTTCAGCTGTACGTCGGGACGTGTGTTGGGCTCTACGTCGGGACGTGTGTTGGGCTCTACGTCGGGACGTGTGTTGGGCTCTACATCAGGATTTAGCGTACTTTCAGCTCAACTTAGGGACGTGTGTTGGGCTCTACGTCGGGACGTGTGTTGGGCTCTACGTCGGGACGTGTGTTGGGCTCTACATCAGGATTTAGCGTACTTTCAGCTCAACTTAGGGACGTGTGTTGGGCTCTACGTCGGGACGTGTGTTGGGCTCTATGTCGGGACGTGTGTTGGGCTCTACGTCGGGATTTAGCTTCCTTTCAGCTCTACGTCGGGATGTGTGTTGGGCTCTATGTCGGGAAGTGTGTTGGGCTCTACGTCGCGACGTGTGTTGGGCTCTACGTCGAGACGTATGTTGGGCTCTACATCAGGGTTCAGCTTACTTTCAGCTCTACGTCGGGACGTGAGTTCGGGTCTACGTCGGGTCGTGTGCTGGGCTCTACGTCGGGACGTGTGTTGGGCTCTACGTTGCGACGTGTTTTGGCCTCTACGTCGGGACGTGTGTTGGGCTCTACATCAGGATTTAGCGTACTTTCAGCTCTACTTCGGGACGTGTGTTGGGCTCTACGTTGGGACGTGTGTTGGGCTCTACATCAGGATTTAGCTTACTTTCAGCTCTACGTCGGACATGTGTTGGGCTCTACGTTGGGACGTGTGTTGGGCTCTACATCAGGATTTAGCTTACTTTCAGCTCTACGTCTGGGCGAGTGTTAGGCTCTAAGTCGGGACGTGTGTTGGGCTCTACATCAGGATTTAGCGTACTTTTAGCTCTACTTCGGGACGTGTGTTGGGCTCTACGTCGGGACGTGTGTTGGGCTCTACATCAGGATTTAGCTTACTTTCAGCTCTACTTCGGGACATGTGTTGGGCTCCACGTTGGGACTTGTGTTGGGCTCTACATCAGGATTTAGCTTACTTTCATCTCTACGTCTGGGCGAGTGTTGGGCTCTAAGTCGGGACGTGTGTTGGGCTCTACATCAGGATTTAGCTTACTTTCAGCTCTACGTGGGGACGTGTGTTTGGCTCTACGTCGGGACCTGTGTTGGGCTCTATATCGGGACATGTGTTGGGCTCTACGTCGGGACGTCTGTTGGGATCTACGTCGGGACGTGTGTTGGGGTCTACGTCGGGACGTTTGTTGGGCTCTACGTCGGGACGTGGGTTGGGCTCTACGTCGGGATGTGTGTTGGGCTCTACGTCGGGACGTGGGTTGGGCTCTACGTCGTGACGTGGGTTGGGCTCTTCGTCGGGACGTCTTTTGGGCTCTACGTCGGGATTTAGCTTACTTTCAGCTCTACGTCGGGACGTGTGCTGGGCTCTACGTCGCGACGTGTGTTGGGCTCTACGTCAGGATGTGCGTTGGGCTCTACGTCGGGACGTGCGTTGGGCTCTACGTCGGGACGTGTGTTGGGCTCTATGTCGGGACGTGTGTTGGACTCTACGTCGGGATGTGTGTTGGGCTCTACATCAGGATTTAGCTTACTTTCAGCTCTACGTGGGGACGTGTGTTTGGCTCGATATCAGGATTTAGCGTACTTTCAGCTCTACGTCGGGACGTGTGTTGGGCTCTACGTCGGGATGTGTGTTGGGCTCTACATCAGGATTTAGCTTAATTTCAGCTCTACGTGGGGACGTGCGTTTGGCTCGACATTAGGACTTAGCTTACTTTCAGCTCTACTTCGGGACGTGTCTTGGGCTCTACGTCGGGACCTGTGCTGTGCTCTACGTGGGGACGTGTGCTGGGCTCTACGTCGGGACGTGTGCTGGGCTCTACGTCGGGACATGTGTTGGGCTCTTCGTCGGGACTTCTGTTGGGCTCTACGTCGGGTTTTAGCTTCCTTTCAGCTCTACGTCGGGACGTGTGTTGGGCTCTATATCAGGATTTAGCTTACTTTCAGCTCTACGTCGGGACGTGTGTTGGGCTCTACATCAGGATTTAGCTTGTTTTCAGCTCTACGTAGGGAGGTGTGTTGGGCTCTACGTCGGGACGTGTGTTGGGCTCTACCTCGGGACGTGTGTTGGTCTCTACGTCGGGACGTGTGTTGGGCTCTAGATCAGGATTTAGCTTACTTTCAGCTCTACGAGGGGATGTGTGTTGGGCTCGACATTAGGATTTAGCTTATTATCAGCTGTACGTTGGGACGCGTGTTGGGCTCTACGTCGGGAAGTGTGTTGGGCTCTAGATCAGGATTTAGCTTACTTTCAGCTCTACGAGGGGACGTGTGTTGGGCTCGACATCAGGATTTAGCTTACTTTCAGCTCTACGTCGGGACATATGTTGGGCTCTACATCGGGACGTATGTTGCAATCTACGTCGGGACGTGTGTTGGGCTCTACGTCTGGACCAGTGTTGGGCTCTACGTCGGGACGAGTGTTGGGCCCTACGTCGGGACGAGTGTTGGGCTCTACGTCGGGACGAGTGTTGGGCTCTACGTCGGGACGAGTGTTGGGCTCTACATAACCATTTAGCTTAATTTCATCTGTACGTCGGGACGTGTGTTGGGCTCTACGTCGGGACGTGTGTTGGGCTCTACATCAGGATCTAGCTTGTTTTCAGCTCTACTTCGGGACACGTGTTATGCTCTAAGTTGGGACGTGTGTTGGGCTCTAATTCGGGACGTGTGTTGGGCTCTACGTCGGGACGTATGTTGGGCTCTACATCAGGATCTAGCATACTTTCAGTTCTACGTCGGGACACGTGTTATGCTCTAAGTCGGGACGTGTGTTGGGCTCTACATCAGATTTAGCTTCCTTTCAGCTGTACGTTGGGACGTGTGTTGGGCTCTACGTCGGAATGTGTGTTGGGCTCGACATCAGGATTTAGCTTACTTTCAGCTCTACGTCGGGACGTGTGTTGGGCTCTACGTCGGGACGTGTGTTGGGCTCTACATCAGGATTTAGCGTACTTTCAGCTCTACTTCGGGACGTGTGTTGGGCTCTACGTCGGGACGTGTGTTGGGCTCTATGTTGGGACGTGTGTTGGGCTCTACGTCGGGATTTAGCTTACTTTCAGCTCTACGTCGGGACGTGTGTTGGGCTCTATGTCGGGACGTGTGTTGGGCTCTACGTCGCGACGTGTGTTGGGCTCTACGTCGAGACGTATGTTGGGCTCTACATCAGGGTTCAGCTTACTTTCAGCTCTACGTCGGGACGTGAGTTCGGGTCTACGTCGGGACGTGTGCTGGGCTCCACGTCGGGACGTCTGTTGGGTTCTACGTTGCACTGTGTGTTGGGCTCTACGTCGAGACTTATGTTGGGCTCTACATCAGGATTTAGCGTACTTTCAGCTCTACTTCTGGACGTGTGTTGGGCTCTACGTTGGGACGTGTGTTGGGCTCTACATCAGGATTTAGCTTACTTTCAGCTCTACGTCTGGGCGAGTGTTGGGCTCTAAGTCAGGACGTTTGTTGGGCTCTACATCAGGATTTAGCTTACTTTCAGCTCTACGTGGGGACGTGTGTTTGGCTCTACGTCGGGACGTCTGTTGGGCTCTACGTTGGGACGTGTGTTGGGCTCTACGTCGGGACGTTTGTTGGGCTCTACGTCGGGACGTGTGTTGGCCTCTACGTCGGGACGTGTGTTGGGCTCTACGTCAGGACGTGTGTTGGGCTCTACGTCAGGACGTGGGTTGGGCTCTACGTCGGGACGTGGGTTGGGCTCTACGTCGGGACGTGGGTTGGGTTCTACGTCGGGACGTGGGTTGGGCTCTACGTCGGGACGTGGGTTGGGGTCTAGATCAGGATTTAGCTTACTTTCAGCTCTACGAGGGGACGTGTGTTGGTCTCGACATCAGGATTTAGCTTACTTTCAGCTCTACGTCGGGACATGTGTTGGGCTCTACGTCGGGACGTGTGTTGCGCTCTACGTCGGGACGTGTGTTGGGCTCTACGTCGGGACGCGTGTTGGGCTGCATGTCGGGACGTGTGTTGAGCTCTACGTTGGGACGTGTGTTGGGCTCTACGTCGGGACGTGTGTTGGGCTCTACGTCGGGACGTGTGTTGGGCTCTACATCAGGATTTAGCTTACTTTCATCTCTACGTCGGGACGTGTGTTGGGCTCTACGTCGGGATGTGTGTTCGGCTCTACTTCGGGATGTGTGTTGGGCTCTACATAAGGATTTAGCTTACTTTCAGCTCTACGTGGGGACGTGTGTTTGGCTCGACATCAGGACTTAGCTTACTTTCAGCTCTACTTCGGGACGTGTGCTGGGCTCTGTGTCGGGACGTGTGCTGGGCTCTACGTCGGGATGTGTGCTGGGCTCTACGTCGGGACGTGTGTTGGGCTCTTCGTCGGGACGTCTGTTGGGCTCTACATCAGGATTTAGCTTGTTTTCAGCTCTACATCGGGACGTGTGTTTGGCTCTACGTCGGGACGTGTGTTGGGCTCTACGTCGGGACGTGTGTTGGGCTCTAGATCAGGATTTAGCTTACTTTCAGCTCTACGAGGGGACGTGTGTTGGGCTCGACATCAGGATTTAGCTTACTTTCAGCTCTACGTCGGGACGTGTGTTGGGCTCTACGTTGGGACGTGTGTTGGGCTGTACGTCGCGACGTGTGTTGGGGTGCATGTCGGGACGTGTTTTGGGCTCTACGTCGGGATTTAGTTACTTTCAACTCTACGTCGGGATGTGTGTTGGGCTCTACGTCGGGACGTGTGTTGGGCTCTACGTCGGGACGAGTGTTGGGCTCTACATAAGGATTTATCTTACTTTCAGCTCTACGTCGGGACGTGTGTTGGACTCTATGTCGGGACGTGTGTTGGGCTCCACGTCGGGACGTGTGTTCGGATCTACATCAGGATTTAGCTTAATTTCAGCTCTACGTCGGGACGTGTTTTGGGCACTACGTTGGGACGTGTGCTGGGCTCTGCGTCGGGACGTGTGTTGGGCTCTACATCAGGATTTAGATTACTTTCAGCTCTTCGTCTGGACGTGTGTTGGGCTCTACCTCGGGACATGTGTTGGGCTCTACATCAGAATTTAGCTTACTTTCAGCTCTACGTGGGGACGTGTGTTGGGCTTGACATCAGGATTTAGCTTACTCTCAGCTCTACGTCGGGACGTGTGTTGGGCTCTACGTCGGGACGTGTGTTAGGCTCTACGTCGGGACATGTTTTGGGCTCTACGTCGGGAAGTGTGTTGGGCTCTACATCAGGATTTAGCGTACTTTCAGCTCTACGTCGGGACGTGCGTTGGGCTCTACGTCGGGACGTGTGTTGGGCTCTACGTCGGGACGTGTGTTGGGCTCTACGTCGGGACGTCTGTTGGGTTCTACGTCGCGATGTGTGTTGGGCTCTACGTCGAGACGTATGTTGGGCTCTACATCAGGATTTAGCTTACTTTCAGCTCTACGTCGGGACGTGTGTTGGGCTCTACGTCGGGACGTGTGTTGGGCTCTACGTCGGGACGTGTGTTGGGCTCTATATCAGGATTTAGCTTACTTTCAGCTCTACGTCGTGACATGTGTTGGGCTCTACGTCGGGACGTGTGTTGGGCTCCACATCAGGATTTAGCTTACTTTCAGCTCTACGTCGGGACGTGTGTTGGGCTCTACGTCGGGACGTGTATTGGGCTCTACATCAGGATTTAGCTTACTTTCAGCTCTACGTCGGGACGTGTGTTGGGCTCTACGTCGGGACGTGTGTTGTTGGGCTCTACGTCGTGACGTGTTTTGGGCTCTACGTCGGGACGTCTGTTGGGTTCTACATCAGGGTTTAGCTTACTTTCACCTCTACGTCGGGACATGTGTTGGGCTCTACGTCGGGACGTGTGTTGGGCTCTACGTCGGGACGTGTGTTGGGCTCTACATCAGGATTTAGCGTACTTTCAGCTCTACGTCGGGACGTGTGTTGGGCTCTACGTCGGGACGTGTGTTGGGCTCTACGTCGGCACGTGTGTTGGGCTCTACATCAGGATTTAGCTTACTTTCAGCTCTACGTCGGGAAATGTGTTATGCTCTTTGTCGGGACGTGTGTTGGGCTCTACATCAGATTTAGCTTTCTTTCAGCTCTACGTCGGGACTTGTGTTGGGCTCTACATCAGGATTTAGCTTGTTTTCAGCTCTACTTCGGGACGTGTGTTGGGCTCTACATCGGGACGTGTGTTGGGCTCTACATCAGGATTTAGCTTACTTACAGCTCTACGTCGGGACATGTGTTGGGCTCTACGTTGGGACGTGTGTTGGGCTCTACATCAGGACTTAGCTTACTTTCAGCTCTACGTCGGGACGTGTGTTGGGCTCTACGTTGGGATGTGTGTTGGGCTCTACATCAGGATTTAGCTTACTTTCAGCTCAACGTCGGGATGTGTGTTGGGCTATACGTCGGGATGTCTGTTGTTCTCTACGTCGGGACGTGTGTTGGGTTCTACATCAGGATTTAGCTTACTTTCACCTCTATGTCGGGACGTGTGTTGGGCTCTACGTCGGGACGTGTGTTGGGCTCCATGTCGGGACGTGTGTTGCGCTCTACATCGGGACGTGTGTTTGGCTCTACGTCGGGACGTGTGTTGGGCTCTACGTCGGGACGTGTGTTGGGCTCTAGATCAGGATTTAGCTTACTTTCAGCTCTACGAGGGGACGTGTGTTGGGCTCGACATCAGGATTTAGCTTACTTTCAGCTCTACGTCGGGACGTGTGTTGGGCTCTACGTCGGGACGTGTGTTGGGCTGTACGTCGCGACGTGTGTTGGGGTGCATGTCGGGACGTGTTTTGGGCTCTACGTCGGGATTTAGTTACTTTCAACTCTACGTCGGGATGTGTGTTGGGCTCTACGTCGGGACGTGTGTTGGGCTCTACGTCGGGACGAGTGTTGGGCTCTACATAAGGATTTATCTTACTTTCAGCTCTACGTCGGGACGTGTGTTGGACTCTATGTCGGGACGTGTGTTGGGCTCCACGTCGGGACGTGTGTTCGGATCTACATCAGGATTTAGCTTAATTTCAGCTCTACGTCGGGACGTGTTTTGGGCACTACGTTGGGACGTGTGCTGGGCTCTGCGTCGGGACGTGTGTTGGGCTCTACATCAGGATTTAGATTACTTTCAGCTCTTCGTCTGGACGTGTGTTGGGCTCTACCTCGGGACATGTGTTGGGCTCTACATCAGAATTTAGCTTACTTTCAGCTCTACGTGGGGACGTGTGTTGGGCTTGACATCAGGATTTAGCTTACTCTCAGCTCTACGTCGGGACGTGTGTTGGGCTCTACGTCGGGACGTGTGTTAGGCTCTACGTCGGGACATGTTTTGGGCTCTACGTCGGGAAGTGTGTTGGGCTCTACATCAGGATTTAGCGTACTTTCAGCTCTACGTCGGGACGTGCGTTGGGCTCTACGTCGGGACGTGTGTTGGGCTCTACGTCGGGACGTGTGTTGGGCTCTACGTCGGGACGTCTGTTGGGTTCTACGTCGCGATGTGTGTTGGGCTCTACGTCGAGACGTATGTTGGGCTCTACATCAGGATTTAGCTTACTTTCAGCTCTACGTCGGGACGTGTGTTGGGCTCTACGTCGGGACGTGTGTTGGGCTCTACGTCGGGACGTGTGTTGGGCTCTATATCAGGATTTAGCTTACTTTCAGCTCTACGTCGTGACATGTGTTGGGCTCTACGTCGGGACGTGTGTTGGGCTCCACATCAGGATTTAGCTTACTTTCAGCTCTACGTCGGGACGTGTGTTGGGCTCTACGTCGGGACGTGTATTGGGCTCTACATCAGGATTTAGCTTACTTTCAGCTCTACGTCGGGACGTGTGTTGGGCTCTACGTCGGGACGTGTGTTGTTGGGCTCTACGTCGTGACGTGTTTTGGGCTCTACGTCGGGACGTCTGTTGGGTTCTACATCAGGGTTTAGCTTACTTTCACCTCTACGTCGGGACATGTGTTGGGCTCTACGTCGGGACGTGTGTTGGGCTCTACGTCGGGACGTGTGTTGGGCTCTACATCAGGATTTAGCGTACTTTCAGCTCTACGTCGGGACGTGTGTTGGGCTCTACGTCGGGACGTGTGTTGGGCTCTACGTCGGCACGTGTGTTGGGCTCTACATCAGGATTTAGCTTACTTTCAGCTCTACGTCGGGAAATGTGTTATGCTCTTTGTCGGGACGTGTGTTGGGCTCTACATCAGATTTAGCTTTCTTTCAGCTCTACGTCGGGACTTGTGTTGGGCTCTACATCAGGATTTAGCTTGTTTTCAGCTCTACTTCGGGACGTGTGTTGGGCTCTACATCGGGACGTGTGTTGGGCTCTACATCAGGATTTAGCTTACTTACAGCTCTACGTCGGGACATGTGTTGGGCTCTACGTTGGGACGTGTGTTGGGCTCTACATCAGGACTTAGCTTACTTTCAGCTCTACGTCGGGACGTGTGTTGGGCTCTACGTTGGGATGTGTGTTGGGCTCTACATCAGGATTTAGCTTACTTTCAGCTCAACGTCGGGATGTGTGTTGGGCTATACGTCGGGATGTCTGTTGTTCTCTACGTCGGGACGTGTGTTGGGTTCTACATCAGGATTTAGCTTACTTTCACCTCTATGTCGGGACGTGTGTTGGGCTCTACGTCGGGACGTGTGTTGGGCTCCATGTCGGGACGTGTGTTGCGCTCTACGTCGGGACGTGTGTTGGGCTCTACGTCGGGACGTGTGTTGGGCTCCATGTCGGGACGTGTGTTGGGTTCTACGTCGGGACGTATGTGGTGGGCTCTACGTCGGGACGTGTGGTGGGCTCTACGGCGGGACGTGTGTTGGGCTCTACATCAGGATTTAGCTTACTTTCAGCTGTACGTCGGGACGTGTGTTGGGCTCTACGTTGGGACGTGTGTTGGGCTCTACGTCGGGACGTGTGTTGGGCTTTACGTCGGGACGTGTGTTGGGCTCTACGGCGGGATGTGTGTTGGGCTCTACGTCGGGACGTGTGTTGGGCTCTACATCAGGATTTAGCTTGTTTTCAGCTCTACATCGGGACGTGTGTTTGGCTCTACGTCGGGACGTGTGTTGGGCTCTACGTCGGGACGTGTGTTGGGCTCTAGATCAGGATTTAGCTTACTTTCAGCTCTACGAGGGGACGTGTGTTGGGCTCGACATCAGGATTTAGCTTACTTTCAGCTCTACGTCGGGACGTGTGTTGGGCTCTACGTCGGGACGTGTGTTGGGCTGTACGTCGCGACGTGTGTTGGGGTGCATGTCGGGACGTGTTTTGGGCTCTACGTCGGGACGTGTGTTGGGCTCTACGTCGGGATTTAGTTACTTTCAACTCTACGTCGGGATGTGTGTTGGGCTCTACGTCGGGACGTGTGTTGGGCTCTACGTCGGGACGAGTGTTGGGCTCTACATAAGGATTTATCTTACTTTCAGCTCTACGTCGGGACGTGTGTTGGACTCTATGTCGGGACGTGTGTTGGGCTCCACGTCGGGACGTGTGTTCGGATCTACATCAGGATTTAGCTTAATTTCAGCTCTACGTCGGGACGTGTTTTGGGCACTACGTTGGGACGTGTGCTGGGCTCTACGTCGGGACGTGTGTTGGGCTCTACATCAGGATTTAGATTACTTTCAGCTCTTCGTCTGGACGTGTGTTGGGCTCTACCTCGGGACATGTGTTGGGCTCTACATCAGAATTTAGCTTACTTTCAGCTCTACGTGGGGACGTGTGTTGGGCTTGACATCAGGATTTAGCTTACTCTCAGCTCTACGTCGGGACGTGTGTTGGGCTCTACGTCGGGACGTGTGTTAGGCTCTACGTCGGGACATGTTTTGGGCTCTACGTCGGGAAGTGTGTTGGGCTCTACATCAGGATTTAGCGTACTTTCAGCTCTACGTCGGGACGTGCGTTGGGCTCTACGTCGGGACGTGTGTTGGGCTCTACGTCGGGACGTGTGTTGGGCTCTACGTCGGGACGTCTGTTGGGTTCTACGTCGCGATGTGTGTTGGGCTCTACGTCGAGACGTATGTTGGGCTCTACATCAGGATTTAGCTTACTTTCAGCTCTACGTCGGGACGTGTGTTGGGCTCTACGTCGGGACGTGTGTTGGGCTCTACGTCGGGACGTGTGTTGGGCTCTATATCAGGATTTAGCTTACTTTCAGCTCTACGTCGTGACATGTGTTGGGCTCTACGTCGGGACGTGTGTTGGGCTCCACATCAGGATTTAGCTTACTTTCAGCTCTACGTCGGGACGTGTGTTGGGCTCTACGTCGGGACGTGTATTGGGCTCTACATCAGGATTTAGCTTACTTTCAGCTCTACGTCGGGACGTGTGTTGGGCTCTACGTCGGGACGTGTGTTGTTGGGCTCTACGTCGTGACGTGTTTTGGGCTCTACGTCGGGACGTCTGTTGGGTTCTACATCAGGGTTTAGCTTACTTTCACCTCTACGTCGGGACATGTGTTGGGCTCTACGTCGGGACGTGTGTTGGGCTCTACGTCGGGACGTGTGTTGGGCTCTACATCAGGATTTAGCGTACTTTCAGCTCTACGTCGGGACGTGTGTTGGGCTCTACGTCGGGACGTGTGTTGGGCTCTACGTCGGCACGTGTGTTGGGCTCTACATCAGGATTTAGCTTACTTTCAGCTCTACGTCGGGAAATGTGTTATGCTCTTTGTCGGGACGTGTGTTGGGCTCTACATCAGATTTAGCTTTCTTTCAGCTCTACGTCGGGACTTGTGTTGGGCTCTACATCAGGATTTAGCTTGTTTTCAGCTCTACTTCGGGACGTGTGTTGGGCTCTACATCGGGACGTGTGTTGGGCTCTACATCAGGATTTAGCTTACTTTAAGCTCTACGTCGGGACGTGTGTTGGTCACTACGTTGGGACGTGTGTTGGGCTCTACGCCGGGACGTGTGTTGGGCTCTACGCCGGGACGTGTGTTGGGCTCTACATCAGGATTTAGCTTACTTTCAGCTCTACGTCGCGACATGTGTTGGGCTCTACGTCGGGACGTGTGTTGCGCTCTACATCAGGATTTAGATTACTTTCATCTCTACGTCGGGACCTGTGTTGGGCTCTACGTCGGGATGTGTGTTGGAGTCTACATCAGGATTTAGCTTACTTTCAGCTCTATGTGGGACGTGTGTTGGGCTCGACATCAGGATTTAGCTTACTTTCAGCTCTACGTCGGGACGTGTGTTGGGCTCTACGTCGGGACATGTGTTGGGCTCTACATCAGAATTTAGCGTATTTTCAGCTCTACGTCGGGACGTGTCTTGGGCTCTACGTCGGTACGTGTGTTGGGCTCTACGTTGGGACGTGTGTTGGGCTCTGCGTCGCGACGAGTGTTGGACTCTGCGTCGGGACGTGTGTTGGGCTCTACGTCAGGACGTGTGTTGGTCTCTACGTCGGGACGTGTGTTGGGCTCTACGTCGGGACTTGTGTTGGTCTCTACGTCGGGACGTGTGTTGTGCTCTACGTCGGGACTTGTGTTGGGCTCTACGTCAGGACGTGTGTTCGGCTCTACGTCGGGACGTGTGTTGGGCTCTACATCAGGATTTAGCTTTTTTTCAGCTCTACGTGGGGACGTGTGTTGGGCTCGACATCAGGGTTTACCTTACTTTCACCTCTACGTCGGGACGTGTGTTGGGTTCTACGTCGGGACGTATGTGGGGCTCTACGTCGGGACGTGTGTTGGGCTCTACATCAGGATTTAGCTTACTTTCAGCTCTACGTCGGGACGTGTGTTGGGCTCTACATCAGGATTTAAATTACTTTCAGCTCTACGTCGGGACGTGTGTTGGGCTCTACATCAGGATTTAGATTACTTTCAGCTCTAAGTCGGAACGTGTGTTGGGCTCTACGTCGGGACGTGTGTTGGGCTCTACATCAGGATTTAGCGTACTTACAGCTCTACGTCGGGACGTGCGTTGGGCTCTACGTCGGGACGTGCGTTGGGCTCTACGTCGGGACGTGTATTGGGCTCTACATCTGGATTTAGCTTATTTTCAGCTCTACGTCGGGACGTGTGTTGGGCTCTACGTCGCGACGTGTGTTGGTCTCTGCTTCGGGACGTGCGTTGGGCTCTACTTCGGGACGTGCGTTGGGCTCTACATCGGGACGTGCGTTGGGCTCTACGTCGGGACGTGTGTTGGGCTCTACGTCGGGACGTGTGTTGGGCTCTACGTCGGGACGTGTGTTCGGCTCTACATCAGGATTTAGCTTACTTTCAGCTCTACGTCGGGACGTGTGTTGGGCTCTACGTCGGGACGTGTGTTGGGCTCTACATCAGGATTTAGATTACTTTCAGCTCTACGTCGCGACATGTGTTGGGCTCTACGTCGGGACGTGTGTTGGGCTCTACATCAGGGTTTAGCTTACTTTCAGCTCTACGTCGGGACGTGTGTTGGCCTTGACATCAGGATTTAGCTTACTTTCAGCTCTACGTCGGGACGTGTGTTGGGCTCTACGTCGGGACGTGTGTTGGGCTCTAGGTCGGGACCTGTGTTGGGCTCTACGTCGGGACATGTGTTGGAGTCTGCCTCGGGACGTGTGTTGGGCTCTACGTCGGGACGTGTGTTGGGCTCTACATCAGGATGTCTGTTGGGCTCTACATCAGAATTTAGCGTACTTTCAGCTCTACTTCGGGACGTGTGTTGGGCTCTACGTCTGGATGTGTGTTGGGCTCTACATCAGGATTTAGCTTACTTTCAGCTCTACGTGGGGACGTGTGTTTGGCTCGACATCAGGACTTAGCTTACTTTCAGCTCTACTTCGGGACGTGTCTTGGGCTCTACGTCGAGACGTCTGCTGGGCTCTACGTCGGGACATGTGTTGGGCTCTCCATCAGGATTTAGCGTACTGTCAGCTCTACGTCGGGACGTGTGTTGGGCTCTACGTCGGGACGTGTGTTAGGCTCTACGTCGGGACGTGTGTTGGGCTCTACATCAGGATTTAGCTTACTTTCAGCTCTACGTTGGGACGTGTGTTGGGCTCTACATCGGGACGTGTGTTGGGCTCTACCTCAGGATTTAGCGTACTTTCAGCTCTGCGTCGGGACGAGTGTTGGGCTCTACATCTGTAGTTAGATAACTTTCAGATCTACGTCGGGACGTGTGTTGGGCTCTACATCGGGACGTGTGTTGGGCTCTACGTCGGGATGTGTGTTGGGCTCTACGTCGGGACGTGTGTTGGGCTCTACGTCGGGACGTGTGTTGGGCTCTACATTGTAGATAGCTAACTTTCAGCTCTACGTCGGCACGTGCGTTGGGCTCTACGTCGGCACGTGCGTTGGGCTCTACGTCGGGACGTGCGTTGGGCTCTACGTCGGGACGTGCGTTGGGCTCTACGTCGGGACGTGTGTTGGGCTCTACATCAGGATTTAGCTTAATTTCAGCTCTACGTCGGGACGTGTGTTGGGCTCTACGTCGGGACGTGTGTTGGGCTCTACGTCGGGACGTGTGTTGGGCTCCATGTCGGGACTTGTGTTGGGCTCTACGGCTGTTGTTAGCTAACTTTCAGCTCTACGTTGGGACGTATGTTGGGCCCTACGTCGGGACGTGTGTTGGGCCCTACGTCGGTACGTGTGTTGGGCCCTACGTCGGTACGTGAGTTGGGCCCTACGTCGGGACGTGTGTTGGGTTCTACGTCTGTAGTTAGCTAACGTTCAGCTTTACGTCGAGACGTGTGTTGGGCTCTACGTCTGTAGTTAGCTGACTTTCAGCTGTACGTCGGGTCGTGTGTTGGGCTCTACATCAGGTTTAGCTTATATTGAGCTCTACGTCGGGACGTGTGTTGGGCTCTACGTCGGGACGTGTGTTGGGCTCTACATCAGTGTTTAGCTTACTTTCACCTCTACGTCGGGACATGTGTTTGGCTCTACGTCGGGACGTGTGTTGGGCTCTACGTCCGGACGTGTGTTGGGCTCTACGTCGGGACGTGTGTTGGGCTCTACGTCGGGACGTGTGTTGTGCTCTACGTCGGGACGTGTGTTTGGCTCTACATCGGGACATGTGTTGGGCTCTACGTCGGGATGTGTGTTGGGCTCTACATCAGTATTTAGCTTACTTTGAGCTCTTCGTTGGGACGTGTGTTAGGCTCGGCATCAGGATTTAGCTTACTTTCAGGTCTATGTCGAGACGTGTGTTGGGCTCTACGTCTGTAGTTAGCTGACTTTCAGCTGTACGTCGGGTCGTGTGTTGGGCTCTACGTCGGGACGTGGGTTGGGCTCTACATCAGGATTTAGCGTACTTTTAGCTCTACTTCGGGACGTGTGTTGGGCTCTACGTCGGGACGTGGGTTGGGCTCTACGTCGGGACGTGGGTTGGGCTCTACGTCGGGATGTGGGTTGGGCTCTACGTCGGGACGTGTGCTGGGCTCTACGTCGAGACGTGGGTTGGGCTCTACATCAGGATGTAGCGTACTTTTAGCTCTACTTCGGGACATGTGTTGGGCTCTACGTCGGGACGTGTGCTGGGCTCTACGTCAGGACGTGTGCTGGGCTCTACGTCAGGACGTGTGTTGGGCTCTACATCAGGATTTAGCGTACTTTTAGCTCTGCTTCGGGACGTGTGTTGGGCTCTACGTCGGGACGTGTGTTGGGCTCTACATCAGGATTTAGCTTACTTTCAGCTCGACGTCGGGACGTGTGTTGGGCTCTACGTCGGGACGTGTGTTGGGCTCTACGTCAGGATTTAGCTTACTTTCAGCTGTACGTCGGGACGTGTGTTGGGCTCTACGTCGGGACGTGTGTTGGGCTCTACATCAGGATTTAGCGTACTTTCAGCTCAACTTAGGGACGTGTGTTGGGCTCTACGTCGGGACGTGTGTTGGGCTCTACGTCGGGACGTGTGTTGGGCTCTACATCAGGATTTAGCGTACTTTCAGCTCAACTTAGGGACGTGTGTTGGGCTCTACGTCGGGACGTGTGTTGGGCTCTATGTCGGGACGTGTGTTGGGCTCTACGTCGGGATTTAGCTTCCTTTCAGCTCTACGTCGGGATGTGTGTTGGGCTCTATGTCGGGAAGTGTGTTGGGCTCTACGTCGCGACGTGTGTTGGGCTCTACGTCGAGACGTATGTTGGGCTCTACATCAGGGTTCAGCTTACTTTCAGCTCTACGTCGGGACGTGAGTTCGGGTCTACGTCGGGTCGTGTGCTGGGCTCTACGTCGGGACGTGTGTTGGGCTCTACGTTGCGACGTGTTTTGGCCTCTACGTCGGGACGTGTGTTGGGCTCTACATCAGGATTTAGCGTACTTTCAGCTCTACTTCGGGACGTGTGTTGGGCTCTACGTTGGGACGTGTGTTGGGCTCTACATCAGGATTTAGCTTACTTTCAGCTCTACGTCGGACATGTGTTGGGCTCTACGTTGGGACGTGTGTTGGGCTCTACATCAGGATTTAGCTTACTTTCAGCTCTACGTCTGGGCGAGTGTTAGGCTCTAAGTCGGGACGTGTGTTGGGCTCTACATCAGGATTTAGCGTACTTTTAGCTCTACTTCGGGACGTGTGTTGGGCTCTACGTCGGGACGTGTGTTGGGCTCTACATCAGGATTTAGCTTACTTTCAGCTCTACTTCGGGACATGTGTTGGGCTCCACGTTGGGACTTGTGTTGGGCTCTACATCAGGATTTAGCTTACTTTCATCTCTACGTCTGGGCGAGTGTTGGGCTCTAAGTCGGGACGTGTGTTGGGCTCTACATCAGGATTTAGCTTACTTTCAGCTCTACGTGGGGACGTGTGTTTGGCTCTACGTCGGGACCTGTGTTGGGCTCTATATCGGGACATGTGTTGGGCTCTACGTCGGGACGTCTGTTGGGATCTACGTCGGGACGTGTGTTGGGGTCTACGTCGGGACGTTTGTTGGGCTCTACGTCGGGACGTGGGTTGGGCTCTACGTCGGGATGTGTGTTGGGCTCTACGTCGGGACGTGGGTTGGGCTCTACGTCGTGACGTGGGTTGGGCTCTTCGTCGGGACGTCTTTTGGGCTCTACGTCGGGATTTAGCTTACTTTCAGCTCTACGTCGGGACGTGTGCTGGGCTCTACGTCGCGACGTGTGTTGGGCTCTACGTCGGGATGTGCGTTGGGCTCTACGTCGGGACGTGCGTTGGGCTCTACGTCGGGACGTGTGTTGGGCTCTATGTCGGGACGTGTGTTGGACTCTACGTCGGGATGTGTGTTGGGCTCTACATCAGGATTTAGCTTACTTTCAGCTCTACGTGGGGACGTGTGTTTGGCTCGATATCAGGATTTAGCGTACTTTCAGCTCTACGTCGGGACGTGTGTTGGGCTCTACGTCGGGATGTGTGTTGGGCTCTACATCAGGATTTAGCTTAATTTCAGCTCTACGTGGGGACGTGCGTTTGGCTCGACATTAGGACTTAGCTTACTTTCAGCTCTACTTCGGGACGTGTCTTGGGCTCTACGTCGGGACCTGTGCTGTGCTCTACGTGGGGACGTGTGCTGGGCTCTACGTCGGGACGTGTGCTGGGCTCTACGTCGGGACATGTGTTGGGCTCTTCGTCGGGACTTCTGTTGGGCTCTACGTCGGGTTTTAGCTTCCTTTCAGCTCTACGTCGGGACGTGTGTTGGGCTCTATATCAGGATTTAGCTTACTTTCAGCTCTACGTCGGGACGTGTGTTGGGCTCTACATCAGGATTTAGCTTGTTTTCAGCTCTACGTAGGGAGGTGTGTTGGGCTCTACGTCGGGACGTGTGTTGGGCTCTACCTCGGGACGTGTGTTGGTCTCTACGTCGGGACGTGTGTTGGGCTCTAGATCAGGATTTAGCTTACTTTCAGCTCTACGAGGGGATGTGTGTTGGGCTCGACATTAGGATTTAGCTTATTATCAGCTGTACGTTGGGACGCGTGTTGGGCTCTACGTCGGGAAGTGTGTTGGGCTCTAGATCAGGATTTAGCTTACTTTCAGCTCTACGAGGGGACGTGTGTTGGGCTCGACATCAGGATTTAGCTTACTTTCAGCTCTACGTCGGGACATATGTTGGGCTCTACATCGGGACGTATGTTGCGCTCTACGTCGGGACGTGTGTTGGGCTCTACGTCTGGACCAGTGTTGGGCTCTACGTCGGGACGAGTGTTGGGCCCTACGTCGGGACGAGTGTTGGGCTCTACGTCGGGACGAGTGTTGGGCTCTACGTCGGGACGAGTGTTGGGCTCTACATAACCATTTAGCTTAATTTCATCTGTACGTCGGGACGTGTGTTGGGCTCTACGTCGGGACGTGTGTTGGGCTCTACATCAGGATCTAGCTTGTTTTCAGCTCTACTTCGGGACACGTGTTATGCTCTAAGTTGGGACGTGTGTTGGGCTCTACTTCGGGACGTGTGTTGGGCTCTACGTCGGGACGTGTGTTGGGCTCTATGTTGGGACGTGTGTTGGGCTCTACGTCGGGATTTAGCTTACTTTCAGCTCTACGTCGGGACGTGTGTTGGGCTCTATGTCGGGACGTGTGTTGGGCTCTACGTCGCGACGTGTGTTGGGCTCTACGTCGAGACGTATGTTGGGCTCTACATCAGGGTTCAGCTTACTTTCAGCTCTACGTCGGGACGTGAGTTCGGGTCTACGTCGGGACGTGTGCTGGGCTCCACGTCGGGACGTCTGTTGGGTTCTACGTTGCACTGTGTGTTGGGCTCTACGTCGAGACTTATGTTGGGCTCTACATCAGGATTTAGCGTACTTTCAGCTCTACTTCTGGACGTGTGTTGGGCTCTACGTTGGGACGTGTGTTGGGCTCTACATCAGGATTTAGCTTACTTTCAGCTCTACGTCTGGGCGAGTGTTGGGCTCTAAGTCAGGACGTTTGTTGGGCTCTACATCAGGATTTAGCTTACTTTCAGCTCTACGTGGGGACGTGTGTTTGGCTCTACGTCGGGACGTCTGTTGGGCTCTACGTTGGGACGTGTGTTGGCCTCTACGTCGGGACGTGTGTTGGGCTCTACATCAGGACGTGTGTTGGGCTCTACGTCAGGACGTGGGTTGGGCTCTACGTCGGGACGTGGGTTGGGCTCTACGTCGGGACGTGGGTTGGGTTCTACGTCGGGACGTGGGTTGGGCTCTACGTCGGGACGTGGGTTGGGGTCTAGATCAGGATTTAGCTTACTTTCAGCTCTACGAGGGGACGTGTGTTGGTCTCGACATCAGGATTTAGCTTACTTTCAGCTCTACGTCGGGACATGTGTTGGGCTCTACGTCGGGACGTGTGTTGCGCTCTACGTCGGGACGTGTGTTGGGCTCTACGTCGGGACGCGTGTTGGGCTGCATGTCGGGACGTGTGTTGAGCTCTACGTCGGGACATGTTTTGGGTTCTGCGTCGGGACGTGTGTTGGGCTCTACGTCGGGACGTGTGTTGGGCTCTACGTCGCGACGTGTGTTGGGCTCTACGTCGCGACGTGTGTTGCACTCTGCGTCGGGATGTGTGTTGGGCTCTACGTCGGGACGTGTGTTGGGCTCTACGTCGGGACGTGTGTTGGGCTCTACATCAGGATTTAGCTTACTTTCATCTCTACGTCGGGACGTGTGTTGGGCTCTACGTCGGGATGTGTGTTCGGCTCTACTTCGGGATGTGTGTTGGGCTCTACATAAGGATTTAGCTTACTTTCAGCTCTACGTGGGGACGTGTGTTTGGCTCGACATCAGGACTTAGCTTACTTTCAGCTCTACTTCGGGACGTGTGCTGGGCTCTGTGTCGGGACGTGTGCTGGGCTCTACGTCGGGATGTGTGCTGGGCTCTACGTCGGGACGTGTGTTGGGCTCTTCGTCGGGACGTCTGTTGGGCTCTACATCAGGATTTAGCTTGTTTTCAGCTCTACATCGGGACGTGTGTTTGGCTCTACGTCGGGACGTGTGTTGGGCTCTACGTCGGGACGTGTGTTGGGCTCTAGATCAGGATTTAGCTTACTTTCAGCTCTACGAGGGGACGTGTGTTGGGCTCGACATCAGGATTTAGCTTACTTTCAGCTCTACGTCGGGACGTGTGTTGGGCTCTACGTCGGGACGTGTGTTGGGCTGTACGTCGCGACGTGTGTTGGGGTGCATGTCGGGACGTGTTTTGGGCTCTACGTCGGGACGTGTGTTGGGCTCTACGTCGGGATTTAGTTACTTTCAACTCTACGTCGGGATGTGTGTTGGGCTCTACGTCGGGACGTGTGTTGGGCTCTACGTCGGGACGAGTGTTGGGCTCTACATAAGGATTTATCTTACTTTCAGCTCTACGTCGGGACGTGTGTTGGACTCTATGTCGGGACGTGTGTTGGGCTCCACGTCGGGACGTGTGTTCGGATCTACATCAGGATTTAGCTTAATTTCAGCTCTACGTCGGGACGTGTTTTGGGCACTACGTTGGGACGTGTGCTGGGCTCTACGTCGGGACGTGTGTTGGGCTCTACATCACGATTTAGATTACTTTCAGCTCTTCGTCTGGACGTGTGTTGGGCTCTACCTCGGGACATGTGTTGGGCTCTACATCAGAATTTAGCTTACTTTCAGCTCTACGTGGGGACGTGTGTTGGGCTTGACATCAGGATTTAGCTTACTCTCAGCTCTACGTCGGGACGTGTGTTGGGCTCTACGTCGGGACGTGTGTTAGGCTCTACGTCGGGACATGTTTTGGGCTCTACGTCGGGAAGTGTGTTGGGCTCTACATCAGGATTTAGCGTACTTTCAGCTCTACGTCGGGACGTGCGTTGGGCTCTACGTCGGGACGTGTGTTGGGCTCTACGTCGGGACGTGTGTTGGGCTCTACGTCGGGACGTCTGTTGGGTTCTACGTCGCGATGTGTGTTGGGCTCTACGTCGAGACGTATGTTGGGCTCTACATCAGGATTTAGCTTACTTTCAGCTCTACGTCGGGACGTGTGTTGGGCTCTACGTCGGGACGTGTGTTGGGCTCTACGTCGGGACGTGTGTTGGGCTCTATATCAGGATTTAGCTTACTTTCAGCTCTACGTCGTGACATGTGTTGGGCTCTACGTCGGGACGTGTGTTGGGCTCCACATCAGGATTTAGCTTACTTTCAGCTCTACGTCGGGACGTGTGTTGGGCTCTACGTCGGGACGTGTATTGGGCTCTACATCAGGATTTAGCTTACTTTCAGCTCTACGTCGGGACGTGTGTTGGGCTCTACGTCGGGACGTGTGTTGTTGGGCTCTACGTCGTGACGTGTTTTGGGCTCTACGTCGGGACGTCTGTTGGGTTCTACATCAGGGTTTAGCTTACTTTCACCTCTACGTCGGGACATGTGTTGGGCTCTACGTCGGGACGTGTGTTGGGCTCTACGTCGGGACGTGTGTTGGGCTCTACATCAGGATTTAGCGTACTTTCAGCTCTACGTCGGGACGTGTGTTGGGCTCTACGTCGGGACGTGTGTTGGGCTCTACGTCGGCACGTGTGTTGGGCTCTACATCAGGATTTAGCTTACTTTCAGCTCTACGTCGGGAAATGTGTTATGCTCTTTGTCGGGACGTGTGTTGGGCTCTACATCAGATTTAGCTTTCTTTCAGCTCTACGTCGGGACTTGTGTTGGGCTCTACATCAGGATTTAGCTTGTTTTCAGCTCTACTTCGGGACGTGTGTTGGGCTCTACATCGGGACGTGTGTTGGGCTCTACATCAGGATTTAGCTTACTTACAGCTCTACGTCGGGACATGTGTTGGGCTCTACGTTGGGACGTGTGTTGGGCTCTACATCAGGACTTAGCTTACTTTCAGCTCTACGTCGGGACGTGTGTTGGGCTCTACGTTGGGATGTGTGTTGGGCTCTACATCAGGATTTAGCTTACTTTCAGCTCAACGTCGGGATGTGTGTTGGGCTATACGTCGGGATGTCTGTTGTTCTCTACGTCGGGACGTGTGTTGGGTTCTACATCAGGATTTAGCTTACTTTCACCTCTATGTCGGGACGTGTGTTGGGCTCTACGTCGGGACGTGTGTTGGGCTCCATGTCGGGACGTGTGTTGCGCTCTACGTCGGGACGTGTGTTGGGCTCTACGTCGGGACGTGTGTTGGGCTCCATGTCGGGACGTGTGTTGGGTTCTACGTCGGGACGTATGTGGTGGGCTCTACGTCGGGACGTGTGGTGGGCTCTACGGCGGGACGTGTGTTGGGCTCTACATCAGGATTTAGCTTACTTTCAGCTGTACGTCGGGACGTGTGTTGGGCTCTACGTTGGGACGTGTGTTGGGCTCTACGTCTGGACGTGTGTTGGGCTTTACGTCGGGACGTGTGTTGGGCTCTACGGCGGGATGTGTGTTGGGCTCTACGTCGGGACGTGTGTTGGGCTCTACATCAGGATTTAGCTTGTTTTCAGCTCTACATCGGGACGTGTGTTTGGCTCTACGTCGGGACGTGTGTTGGGCTCTACGTCGGGACGTGTGTTGGGCTCTAGATCAGGATTTAGCTTACTTTCAGCTCTACGAGGGGACGTGTGTTGGGCTCGACATCAGGATTTAGCTTACTTTCAGCTCTACGTCGGGACGTGTGTTGGGCTCTACGTCGGGACGTGTGTTGGGCTGTACGTCGCGACGTGTGTTGGGGTGCATGTCGGGACGTGTTTTGGGCTCTACGTCGGGACGTGTGTTGGGCTCTACGTCGGGATTTAGTTACTTTCAACTCTACGTCGGGATGTGTGTTGGGCTCTACGTCGGGACGTGTGTTGGGCTCTACGTCGGGACGAGTGTTGGGCTCTACATAAGGATTTATCTTACTTTCAGCTCTACGTGGGGACGTGTGTTGGGCTTGACATCAGGATTTAGCTTACTCTCAGCTCTACGTCGGGACGTGTGTTGGGTTCTACGTCGGGACGTGTGTTAGGCTCTACGTCGGGACATGTTTTGGGCTCTACGTCGGGAAGTGTGTTGGGCTCTACATCAGGATTTAGCGTACTTTCAGCTCTACGTCGGGACGTGCGTTGGGCTCTACGTCGGGACGTGTGTTGGGCTCTACGTCGGGACGTGTGTTGGGCTCTACGTCGGGACGTCTGTTGGGTTCTACGTCGCGATGTGTGTTGGGCTCTACGTCGAGACGTATGTTGGGCTCTACATCAGGATTTAGCTTACTTTCAGCTCTACGTCGGGACGTGTGTTGGGCTCTACGTCGGGACGTGTGTTGGGCTCTACGTCGGGACGTGTGTTGGGCTCTATATCAGGATTTAGCTTACTTTCAGCTCTACGTCGTGACATGTGTTGGGCTCTACGTCGGGACGTGTGTTGGGCTCCACATCAGGATTTAGCTTACTTTCAGCTCTACGTCGGGACGTGTGTTGGGCTCTACGTCGGGACGTGTATTGGGCTCTACATCAGGATTTAGCTTACTTTCAGCTCTACGTCGGGACGTGTGTTGGGCTCTACGTCGGGACGTGTGTTGTTGGGCTCTACGTCGTGACGTGTTTTGGGCTCTACGTCGGGACGTCTGTTGGGTTCTACATCAGGGTTTAGCTTACTTTCACCTCTACGTCGGGACATGTGTTGGGTTCTACGTCGGGACGTGTGTTGGGCTCTACGTCGGGACGTGTGTTGGGCTCTACATCAGGATTTAGCGTACTTTCAGCTCTATGTCGGGACGTGTGTTGGGCTCTACGTCGGGACGTGTGTTGGGCTCTACGTCGGCACGTGTGTTGGGCTCTACATCAGGATTTAGCTTACTTTCAGCTCTACGTCGGGAAATGTGTTATGCTCTTTGTCGGGACGTGTGTTGGGCTCTACATCAGATTTAGCTTTCTTTCAGCTCTACGTCGGGACTTGTGTTGGGCTCTACATCAGGATTTAGCTTGTTTTCAGCTCTACTTCGGGACGTGTGTTGGGCTCTACATCGGGACGTGTGTTGGGCTCTACATCAGGATTTAGCTTACTTACAGCTCTACGTCGGGACATGTGTTGGGCTCTACGTTGGGACGTGTGTTGGGCTCTACATCAGGACTTAGCTTACTTTCAGCTCTACGTCGGGACGTGTGTTGGGCTCTACGTTGGGATGTGTGTTGGGCTCTACATCAGGATTTAGCTTACTTTCAGCTCAACGTCGGGATGTGTGTTGGGCTATACGTCGGGATGTCTGTTGTTCTCTACGTCGGGACGTGTGTTGGGTTCTACATCAGGATTTAGCTTACTTTCACCTCTATGTCGGGACGTGTGTTGGGCTCTACATCGGGACGTGTGTTGGGCTCCATGTCGGGACGTGTGTTGCGCTCTACGTCGGGACGTGTGTTGGGCTCTACGTCGGGACGTGTGTTGGGCTCCATGTCGGGACGTGTGTTGGGTTCTACGTCGGGACGTATGTGGTGGGCTCTACGTCGGGACGTGTGGTGGGCTCTACGGCGGGACGTGTGTTGGGCTCTACATCAGGATTTAGCTTACTTTCAGCTGTACGTCGGGACGTGTGTTGGGCTCTACGTTGGGACGTGTGTTGGGCTCTACGTCGGGACGTGTGTTGGGCTTTACGTCGGGACGTGTGTTGGGCTCTACGGCGGGATGTGTGTTGGGCTCTACGTCGGGACGTGTGTTGGGCTCTACATCAGGATTTAGCTTACTTTCAGCTGTACGTCGGGACGTGTGTTGGGCTCTATATCAGGATTTAGCTTACTTTCAGCTGTACGTCGGGACGTGTGTTGGGCTCTACGTCGAGACATGTGTTGGGCTCTACATCAGGATTTAGCTTACTTTCAGCTCTACGAGGGGACGTGTGTTGGGCTCGACATCATTTTTTAGCTTAATTTCAGCTCTACGTCGGGACGTGCGTTGGGCTCTACGTCGGGACGTGCGTTGGGCTCTACGTCAGGACGTGCGTTGGGCTCTACGTCGGGACGTGTGTTGGGCTCTACATCAGGATTTAGCGTACTTTCAGCTCTACGTCGGGACGTGTGTTGGGCTCTACGTCGGGACGTGTGTTGGGTTCTACGTCGCGACGTGTGTTGGGCTCTACGTCGAGACGTATGTTGGGCTCTACATCAGGATTTAGCTTACTTTCAGCTCTACGTCGGGACGTGTGTTGGGCTCTACGTCGGGACGTGTGTTGGGCTCTACGTCGGGACGTGCGTTGGGTTCTACATCAGGATTTAGCTTACTTTCAGCTCTACGTCGGGACGTGTGTTGGGCTCTACGTCGGGACGTGTGTTGGGTTCTACGTCGCGACGTGTGTTGGGCTCTACGTCGAGACGTATGTTGGGCTCTACATCAGGATTTAGCTTACTTTCAGCTCTACGTCGGGACGTGTGTTGGGCTCTACGTCGGGACGTGTGTTGGGTTCTACGTCGCGACGTGTGTTGGGCTCTACGTCGGGACGTGTGCTGGGCTCTACGTCGGGGTTTAGCTTACATTCAGCTCTACGTCGGGACGTGTGTTGGGCTCTGCGTCGGGACGTGTGTTGAGCTCTACGTTGGGACGTCTGTTGGGCTCTACGTCGGGACGTTTGTTGGGCTCTATGTGGGGGTTTAACATACATTCAGCTCTACGTCGGGACGTGTGTTGGGCTCCACGTCGGGACGTGTGTTGGGCTCCATGTCGGGACGTGTGTTGGGCTCTATGTCTGTAGTTAGCTAACTTTCATCTCTATGTCGGGACGTGTGTTGGGCTCTACGTCGGGACGTGTGTTGGGCTCTACGTCGGGACGTTTGTTGGGCTCTACGTGGGGGTTTAGCATACATTCAGCTCTACGTCGGGACGTGTGTTGGGCTCCACGTCGGGACGTGTGTTGGGCTCCATGTCGGGACGTGTGTTGGGCTCCATGTCGGGACGTGTGTTGGGCTCTATGTCTGTAGTTAGCTAACTTTCATCTCTACGTCGGGACTTGTGTTGGGCTCTACGTCGGGACGTGTGTTGGGCTCTACGTCGGGACGTGTGTCGGGCTCTGCGTCTGTAGTTAGCTAAATTTCAACTCTACGTCGGGACGTGCGTTGGGCTCTACGTCGGGACGTGCGTTGGTCTCTACGTCGGGACGTGCGTTGGGCTCTCCGTCGGGACGTGTGTTGGGCTCTATATCAGGATTTAGCTTACTTTCGGCTCTACGTCGGGACGTGTGTTGGGCTCTACGTCGGGAAGTGTGTTGGACTCTACGTCGGGAAGTGTGTTGGGCTCTACATCGGGAAGTGTGTTGGGCTCTAAGTCGGGACGTGTGTTGGGCTCTACGTCGGGAAGTGTGTTGGGCTCTACATCAAGATTTAGCTTACTTTCAGCTCTACGTCGGGACGTGTGTTGGGCTCTACGTCGGGACGTGTATTGGGCTCTACATCAGGATTTAGCTTACTTTCAGCTCTACGTCGGGACGTGTGTTGGGCTCTACGTCGGGACGTGTGTTGTTGGGCTCTACGTCGTGACGTGTTTTGGGCTCTACGTCGGGACGTCTGTTGGGTTCTACATCAGGGTTTAGCTTACTTTCACCTCTACGTCGGGACATGTGTTGGGCTCTACGTCGGGACGTGTGTTGGGCTCTACGTCGGGACGTGTGTTGGGCTCTACATCAGGATTTAGCGTACTTTCAGCTCTACGTCGGGACGTGTGTTGGGCTCTACGTCGGGACGTGTGTTGGGCTCTACGTCGGCACGTGTGTTGGGCTCTACATCAGGATTTAGCTTACTTTCAGCTCTACGTCGGGAAATGTGTTATGCTCTTTGTCGGGACGTGTGTTGGGCTCTACATCAGATTTAGCTTTCTTTCAGCTCTACGTCGGGACTTGTGTTGGGCTCTACATCAGGATTTAGCTTGTTTTCAGCTCTACTTCGGGACGTGTGTTGGGCTCTACATCGGGACGTGTGTTGGGCTCTACATCAGGATTTAGCTTACTTACAGCTCTACGTCGGGACATGTGTTGGGCTCTACGTTGGGACGTGTGTTGGGCTCTACATCAGGACTTAGCTTACTTTCAGCTCTACGTCGGGACGTGTGTTGGGCTCTACGTTGGGATGTGTGTTGGGCTCTACATCAGGATTTAGCTTACTTTCAGCTCAACGTCGGGATGTGTGTTGGGCTATACGTCGGGATGTCTGTTGTTCTCTACGTCGGGACGTGTGTTGGGTTCTACATCAGGATTTAGCTTACTTTCACCTCTATGTCGGGACGTGTGTTGGGCTCTACGTCGGGACGTGTGTTGGGCTCCATGTCGGGACGTGTGTTGCGCTCTACGTCGGGACGTGTGTTGGGCTCTACGTCGGGACGTGTGTTGGGCTCCATGTCGGGACGTGTGTTGGGTTCTACGTCGGGACGTATGTGGTGGGCTCTACGTCGGGACGTGTGGTGGGCTCTACGGCGGGACGTGTGTTGGGCTCTACATCAGGATTTAGCTTACTTTCAGCTGTACGTCGGGACGTGTGTTGGGCTCTACGTTGGGACGTGTGTTGGGCTCTACGTCTGGACGTGTGTTGGGCTTTACGTCGGGACGTGTGTTGGGCTCTACGGCGGGATGTGTGTTGGGCTCTACGTCGGGACGTGTGTTGGGCTCTACATCAGGATTTAGCTTGTTTTCAGCTCTACATCGGGACGTGTGTTTGGCTCTACGTCGGGACGTGTGTTGGGCTCTACGTCGGGACGTGTGTTGGGCTCTAGATCAGGATTTAGCTTACTTTCAGCTCTACGAGGGGACGTGTGTTGGGCTCGACATCAGGATTTAGCTTACTTTCAGCTCTACGTCGGGACGCGTGTTGGGCTCTACGTCGGGACGTGTGTTGGGCTGTACGTCGCGACGTGTGTTGGGGTGCATGTCGGGACGTGTTTTGGGCTCTACGTCGGGACGTGTGTTGGGCTCTACGTCGGGATTTAGTTACTTTCAACTCTACGTCGGGATGTGTGTTGGGCTCTACGTCGGGACGTGTGTTGGGCTCTACGTCGGGACGAGTGTTGGGCTCTACATAAGGATTTATCTTACTTTCAGCTCTACGTCGGGACGTGTGTTGGACTCTATGTCGGGACGTGTGTTGGGCTCCACGTCGGGACGTGTGTTCGGATCTACATCAGGATTTAGCTTAATTTCAGCTCTACGTCGGGACGTGTTTTGGGCACTACGTTGGGACGTGTGCTGGGCTCTACGTCGGGACGTGTGTTGGGCTCTACATCAGGATTTAGATTACTTTCAGCTCTTCGTCTGGACGTGTGTTGGGCTCTACCTCGGGACATGTGTTGGGCTCTACATCAGAATTTAGCTTACTTTCAGCTCTACGTGGGGACGTGTGTTGGGCTTGACATCAGGATTTAGCTTACTCTCAGCTCTACGTCGGGACGTGTGTTGGGCTCTACGTCGGGACGTGTGTTAGGCTCTACGTCGGGACATGTTTTGGGCTCTACGTCGGGAAGTGTGTTGGGCTCTACATCAGGATTTAGCGTACTTTCAGCTCTACGTCGGGACGTGCGTTGGGCTCTACGTCGGGACGTGTGTTGGGCTCTACGTCGGGACGTGTGTTGGGCTCTAGATCAGGATTTAGCTTACTTTCAGCTCTACGAGGGGACGTGTGTTGGGCTCGACATCAGGATTTAGCTTACTTTCAGCTCTACGTCGGGACGCGTGTTGGGCTCTACGTCGGGACGTGTGTTGGGCTGTACGTCGCGACGTGTGTTGGGGTGCATGTCGGGACGTGTTTTGGGCTCTACGTCGGGACGTGTGTTGGGCTCTACGTCGGGATTTAGTTACTTTCAACTCTACGTCGGGATGTGTGTTGGGCTCTACGTCGGGACGTGTGTTGGGCTCTACGTCGGGACGAGTGTTGGGCTCTACATAAGGATTTATCTTACTTTCAGCTCTACGTCGGGACGTGTGTTGGACTCTATGTCGGGACGTGTGTTGGGCTCCACGTCGGGACGTGTGTTCGGATCTACATCAGGATTTAGCTTAATTTCAGCTCTACGTCGGGACGTGTTTTGGGCACTACGTTGGGACGTGTGCTGGGCTCTACGTCGGGACGTGTGTTGGGCTCTACATCAGGATTTAGATTACTTTCAGCTCTTCGTCTGGACGTGTGTTGGGCTCTACCTCGGGACATGTGTTGGGCTCTACATCAGAATTTAGCTTACTTTCAGCTCTACGTGGGGACGTGTGTTGGGCTTGACATCAGGATTTAGCTTACTCTCAGCTCTACGTCGGGACGTGTGTTGGGCTCTACGTCGGGACGTGTGTTAGGCTCTACGTCGGGACATGTTTTGGGCTCTACGTCGGGAAGTGTGTTGGGCTCTACATCAGGATTTAGCGTACTTTCAGCTCTACGTCGGGACGTGCGTTGGGCTCTACGTCGGGACGTGTGTTGGGCTCTACGTCGGGACGTGTGTTGGGCTCTACGTCGGGACGTCTGTTGGGTTCTACGTCGCGATGTGTGTTGGGCTCTACGTCGAGACGTATGTTGGGCTCTACATCAGGATTTAGCTTACTTTCAGCTCTACGTCGGGACGTGTGTTGGGCTCTACGTCGGGACGTGTGTTGGGCTCTACGTTGGGACGTGTGTTGGGCTCTATATCAGGATTTAGCTTACTTTCAGCTCTACGTCGTGACATGTGTTGGGCTCTACGTCGGGACGTGTGTTGGGCTCCACATCAGGATTTAGCTTACTTTCAGCTCTACGTCGGGACGTGTGTTGGGCTCTACGTCGGGACGTGTATTGGGCTCTACATCAGGATTTAGCTTACTTTCAGCTCTACGTCGGGACGTGTGTTGGGCTCTACGTCGGGACGTGTGTTGTTGGGCTCTACGTCGTGACGTGTTTTGGGCTCTACGTCGGGACGTCTGTTGGGTTCTACATCAGGGTTTAGCTTACTTTCACCTCTACGTCGGGACATGTGTTGGGTTCTACGTCGGGACGTGTGTTGGGCTCTACGTCGGGACGTGTGTTGGGCTCTACATCAGGATTTAGCGTACTTTCAGCTCTACGTCGGGACGTGTGTTGGGCTCTACGTCGGGACGTGTGTTGGGCTCTACGTCGGCACGTGTGTTGGGCTCTACATCAGGATTTAGCTTACTTTCAGCTCTACGTCGGGAAATGTGTTATGCTCTTTGTCGGGACGTGTGTTGGGCTCTACATCAGATTTAGCTTTCTTTCAGCTCTACGTCGGGACTTGTGTTGGGCTCTACATCAGGATTTAGCTTGTTTTCAGCTCTACTTCGGGACGTGTGTTGGGCTCTACATCGGGACGTGTGTTGGGCTCTACATCAGGATTTAGCTTACTTACAGCTCTACGTCGGGACATGTGTTGGGCTCTACGTTGGGACGTGTGTTGGGCTCTACATCAGGACTTAGCTTACTTTCAGCTCTACGTCGGGACGTGTGTTGGGCTCTACGTTGGGATGTGTGTTGGGCTCTACATCAGGATTTAGCTTACTTTCAGCTCAACGTCGGGATGTGTGTTGGGCTATACGTCGGGATGTCTGTTGTTCTCTACGTCGGGACGTGTGTTGGGTTCTACATCAGGATTTAGCTTACTTTCACCTCTATGTCGGGACGTGTGTTGGGCTCTACGTCGGGACGTGTGTTGGGCTCCATGTCGGGACGTGTGTTGCGCTCTACGTCGGGACGTGTGTTGGGCTCTACGTCGGGACGTGTGTTGGGCTCCATGTCGGGACGTGTGTTGGGTTCTACGTCGGGACGTATGTGGTGGGCTCTACGTCGGGACGTGTGGTGGGCTCTACGGCGGGACGTGTGTTGGGCTCTACATCAGGATTTAGCTTACTTTCAGCTGTACGTCGGGACGTGTGTTGGGCTCTACGTTGGGACGTGTGTTGGGCTCTACGTCGGGACGTGTGTTGGGCTTTACGTCGGGACGTGTGTTGGGCTCTACGGCGGGATGTGTGTTGGGCTCTACGTCGGGACGTGTGTTGGGCTCTACATCAGGATTTAGCTTACTTTCAGCTGTACGTCGGGACGTGTGTTGGGCTCTATATCAGGATTTAGCTTACTTTCAGCTGTACGTCGGGACGTGTGTTGGGCTCTACGTCGAGACATGTGTTGGGCTCTACATCAGGATTTAGCTTACTTTCAGCTCTACGAGGGGACGTGTGTTGGGCTCGACATCATTTTTTAGCTTAATTTCAGCTCTACGTCGGGACGTGCGTTGGGCTCTACGTCGGGACGTGCGTTGGGCTCTACGTCAGGACGTGCGTTGGGCTCTACGTCGGGACGTGTGTTGGGCTCTACATCAGGATTTAGCGTACTTTCAGCTCTACGTCGGGACGTGTGTTGGGCTCTACGTCGGGACGTGTGTTGGGTTCTACGTCGCGACGTGTGTTGGGCTCTACGTCGAGACGTATGTTGGGCTCTACATCAGGATTTAGCTTACTTTCAGCTCTACGTCGGGACGTGTGTTGGGCTCTACGTCGGGACGTGTGTTGGGCTCTACGTCGGGACGTGCGTTGGGTTCTACATCAGGATTTAGCTTACTTTCAGCTCTACGTCGGGACGTGTGTTGGGCTCTACGTCGGGACGTGTGTTGGGTTCTACGTCGCGACGTGTGTTGGGCTCTACGTCGAGACGTATGTTGGGCTCTACATCAGGATTTAGCTTACTTTCAGCTCTACGTCGGGACGTGTGTTGGGCTCTACGTCGGGACGTGTGTTGGGTTCTACGTCGCGACGTGTGTTGGGCTCTACGTCGGGACGTGTGCTGGGCTCTACGTCGGGGTTTAGCTTACATTCAGCTCTACGTCGGGACGTGTGTTGGGCTCTGCGTCGGGACGTGTGTTGAGCTCTACGTTGGGACGTCTGTTGGGCTCTACGTCGGGACGTTTGTTGGGCTCTATGTGGGGGTTTAACATACATTCAGCTCTACGTCGGGACGTGTGTTGGGCTCCACGTCGGGACGTGTGTTGGGCTCCATGTCGGGACGTGTGTTGGGCTCTATGTCTGTAGTTAGCTAACTTTCATCTCTATGTCGGGACGTGTGTTGGGCTCTACGTCGGGACGTGTGTTGGGCTCTACGTCGGGACGTTTGTTGGGCTCTACGTGGGGGTTTAGCATACATTCAGCTCTACGTCGGGACGTGTGTTGGGCTCCACGTCGGGACGTGTGTTGGGCTCCATGTCGGGACGTGTGTTGGGCTCCATGTCGGGACGTGTGTTGGGCTCTATGTCTGTAGTTAGCTAACTTTCATCTCTACGTCGGGACTTGTGTTGGGCTCTACGTCGGGACGTGTGTTGGGCTCTACGTCGGGACGTGTGTCGGGCTCTGCGTCTGTAGTTAGCTAAATTTCAACTCTACGTCGGGACGTGCGTTGGGCTCTACGTCGGGACGTGCGTTGGTCTCTACGTCGGGACGTGCGTTGGGCTCTCCGTCGGGACGTGTGTTGGGCTCTATATCAGGATTTAGCTTACTTTCGGCTCTACGTCGGGACGTGTGTTGGGCTCTACGTCGGGAAGTGTGTTGGACTCTACGTCGGGAAGTGTGTTGGGCTCTACATCGGGAAGTGTGTTGGGCTCTAAGTCGGGACGTGTGTTGGGCTCTACGTCGGGAAGTGTGTTGGGCTCTACATCAAGATTTAGCTTCTATTCAGCTCTACGTCGGGACGTGTGTTGGGCTCTACGTCGGGACGTGTGTTGGGCTCTACGTCGGGACATGTGTTGGGCTCCACATCAGGATTTAGCTTATTTTCAGCTCTACTTCGGGACGTGTGTTGGGCTCTACGTCGGGACGTGTGTTGGGCTCTACGTCGGGATGTGAGTTGGGCTCTACGTCGGGACGTCTGTTGGGCTCTACGTCGGGACGTGTGTTGGGCTCTACATCAGGATTTAGCTTACTTTCAGCTCTACGTCGGGACGTGTGTTGGGCTCTACGTCGGGAAGTGTGTTGGGCTCTACGTCGGGAAGTGTGTTGGGGTCTACGTCGGGAAGTGTGTTGGGCTCTACATCAAGATTTACCTTCCTTTCAGCTCTACGTCGGGACGTGTGTTGGGCTCTACGTCGGGACGTGTGTTGGGCTCTACGTCGGGACGTGTGTTGGGCTCTACGTGGGGTTTTAGCATACATTCAGCTCTACGTTGGGACGTGTGTTGGGCTCCACGTCGGGACGTGTGTTTGGCTCCATGTCGGGACGTGTGTTGGGCTCCATGTCAGGACGTGTGTTGGGCTCTACCTCGGAACGTGTGTTGGGCTCTACGTCGGGACGTGTATTGGGCTCTACGTGGGGACGTGTGTTGGGCTCTACGTGGGGACGTGTGTTGGGCTCTACGTCGGGACGTGTGTTGGGCTCTACGTCGGGACGTGTGTTGGGCTCTACATCAGGATTTAGCTGACTTTCATCTCTACTTCGGGACGTGTGTTGGGCTCTACGTCGGGACGTGTGTTGGGCTCTACGTCGGGACATGTGTTGGGCTCTACATCAGGATTTAGCTTACTTTCAGCTCTACGTCGGGACGTGTGTTGGTCTCTACGTCGGGCTGTGTGTTGGGCTCTACGTCGGGACGTGTGTTGGGCTCTACTTCGGGACGTGTGTTGTGCTCTACATCAGGATTTAGCTTACTTTCAGCTCTACGTCGGGACGTGTGTTGGGCTCCACATCAAGATTTAGCTTACTTTCAGCTCTACGTCGGGACGTGTGTTGGGCTCTACGTCGGGACGTGTGTTGGGCTCTACATCAGGATTTAACTTACATTCAGCTCTTCGTCGGGACGTGTGTTGGGCTCTACGTCGGGATGTGTGTTGGGCTTTACTTCAGGATTTAACTTACTTTCAGCTCTACCTCGGAACGTGTGTTGGGCTCTACGTCGGGACGTGTATTGGGCTCTACGTGGGGACGTGTGTTGGGCTCTACGTGGGGACGTGTGTTGGGCTCTACGTCGGGACGTGTGTTGGGCTCTACGTCGGGACGTGTGTTGGGCTCTACATCAGGATTTAGCTGACTTTCATCTCCACTTCGGGACGTGTGTTGGGCTCTACGTCGGGACGTGTGTTGTGCTCTACGTCGGGACGTGCGTTGGGCTCTACGTCGGGACGTGCGTTGGGCTCTACGTCGGGACGTGCGTTGGGCTCTACGTCTGTAATTAGCTAACTTTCAGGTCTACGTCGGGACGTGCGTTGGGCTCTACGTCGGGTCGTGCGTTGGGCTTTACGTCGGGACGTGCGTTGGGCTCTACGTCGGGATTTAGCTTACTTTCAGCTCTACGTCGGGACGTGCGTTGGGCTCTATGTCGGGATGTGCGTTGGGCTCTACGTCGGGACGTGCGTTGGGCTCTACGTCGGGACGTGCGTTGGGCTCTACTGCGGGACGTGCTTTGGGCTCTACGCCTGTAGTTAGCTAACTTTCAGCTCTACGTCGGGACGTGCGTTGGCCTCTACTTCGGGACGTGCGTTGGCCTCTACGTCGGGATTTAGCTTACTTTCAGCTCTACGTCGGGACGTGCTTTGGCCTCTACGTCGGGATTTAGCTTACTTTCAGCTCTACGTCGGGACGTGCGTTGGGCTCTACGTCGGGACGTGCGTTGGGCATTACGTCGGGACGTGCGTTGGGCTCTACGTCTGAAGTTAGCTAACTTTCAGTTCTACGTCGGGACGTGCGTTGGGCTCTACGTCGGCATTTAGCTTACTTTCAGCTCTACGTCGGGACGTGCGTTGGGCTCTACGTCGGGACGTGCGTTGGGCTCTACGTCGGGACGTGCGTTGAGCTCTACGTCGGGACGTGCGTTGGGCTCTACGTCGGGATTTAGCTTACTTTCAGCTCTACGTCGGGACGTGCGTTGGGCTCTACGTCGGGATTTAGCTTACTTTCAGCTCTATGTCGGGACGCGCGTTTGCCTCTACGTCGGGACGCGCGTTGGCCTCTACGTCGCGACGCGCGTTGGCCTCTACGTCGGGATTTATCTTACTTTCAGCTCTACGTCGGGACGCGCGTTGGGCTCTACGTCGGGACGCGCGTTGGGTTCTACGTCGGGACGCGCGTTGGGCTCTACGTCGGGATTTAGCTTAGTTTTAGCTCTACGTCGGGACGTGCGTTGGGCTCTACGTCGGGACGTGCGTTGGGCTCTACGTCTGTAGTTAGCTAACTTTCAGCTCTACGTCGGGACGTGCGTTGGGCTCTACGTCGGGACGTGCGTTGGGCTCTACGTCGGGACGTCGTTGGGCTCTACGTCGGGACGTGCGTTGGCCTCTACGTCGGGATTTAGCTTACTTTCAGCTCTACGTCGGGACGTGCGTTGGGCTCTACGTCGGGACGTGTGTTTGGCTCTACGTCGGGACGTGCGTTGGGCTCTACGTCTGTAGTTAGCTAACTTTCAGCTCTACGTCGGGACGTGCGTTGGGCTCTACCTCGGGACGTGTGTTGGGCTCTACGTCGGGACGTGCGTTGGGCTCTACGTCGGGATTTAGCTTACTTTCAGCTCTACGTCGGGACGTGCGTTGGGCTCTACGTCGGGACGTGCGTTGGGCTCTACGTCGGGACGTGCGTTGGGCTCTACGTCGGGACGTGCGTTGGGCTCTACGTCTGTAGTTAGCTAACTTTCAGCTCTACGTCGGGACGTGCGTTGGGCTCTACGTCTGTAGTTAGCTAACTTTCAGCTCTACGTCGGGACGTGCGTTGGGCGCTACGTCGGGACGTGCGTTGGGCTCTACGTCGGGACGTGCGTTGGGCTCTACGTCGGGACTTAGCTCACTTTCAGCTCTACCTCGGGACGTGCGTTGGGCTCTACGTCGGGACGTGCGTTGGGCTCTACGTCGGGACGTGCGTTGGGCTCTACGTCTGTAATTAGCTAACTTTCAGGTCTACGTCGGGACGTGCGTTGGGCTCTACGTCGGGATTTAGCTTACTTTCAGCTCTACGTCGGGATGTGCGTTGGGTTCTATGTCGGGACGTGCGTTGGGCTCTATGTCGGGACGTGCGTTGGGCTCTACGTCGGGACATGCGTTGGGCTCTACTTCGGGACGTGCTTTGGGCTCTAGGCCTGTAGTTAGCTAACTTTCAGCTCTACGTCGGGATGTGCGTTGGCCTCTACTTCGGGACGTGCATTGGGCTCTACGTCGGGATTTAGCTTAATTTCAGGTCTACGTCGGGACGTGCGTTGGCCTCTACGTCGGGATTTAGCTTACTTTCAGCTCTACGTCGGGACGTGCGTTGGCCTGTACGTCGGGATTTAGCTTACTTTCAGCTCTACGTCGGGACGTGCTTTGGCCTCTACGTCGGGATTTAGCTTACTTTCAGCTCTACGTCGGGACGTGCGTTGGGCTCTACGTCGGGACGTGCGTTGGGCATTACGTCGGGACGTCCGTTGGGCTCTACGTCTGTAGTTAGCTAACTTTCAGTTCTACGTCGGGACGTGCGTTGGGCTCTACGTCGGGATTTAGCTTACTTTCAGCTCTACGTCGGGACGTGCTTTGGGCTCTACGTCGGGACGTGCATTGGGCTCTACGTCGGGACGTGCGTTGGCCTCTACGTCGGGACGTGCGTTGGCCTCTACGTCGGGATTTAGCTTACTTTCAGCTCTACGTCGGGACACGCGTTTGCCTCTACGTCGGGACGCGCGTTGGCCTCTACGTCGGGATTTAGCTTACTTTCAGCTCTACGTCGGGACGCGCGTTGGGCTGTACGTCGGGACGCGCGTTGGGCTCTACGTCGGGACGCGCGTTGGGCTCTACGTCGGGATGCGCGTTGGGCTCTACGTCTGTAGTTAGCTAACTTTCAGCTCTACGTCGGGACGCGCGTTGGGCTCTACGTCGGGACGCGCGTTGAGCTCTACGTCGGGACGTGCGTTGGGCTCTACGTCGGGACGCGCGTTGGGCTCTACGTCGGGACGCGCGTTGGGCTCTACGTCGGGATTTAGCTTACTTTTAGCTCTACGTCGGGACGTGCGTTGGGCTCTACGTCGGGACGTGCGTTGGGCTCTACGTCGGGACGTCGTTGGGCTCTACGTCGGGACGTGCGTTGGGCTCTACGTCGGGATTTAGCTTACTTTCAGCTCTACGTCGGGACGTGCGTTGGGCTCTACGTCGGGACGTGCGTTGGGCTCTACGTCTGTAGTTAGCTAACTTTCAGCTCTACGTCGGGACGTGCGTTGGGCGCTACGTCGGGACGTGCGTTGGGCTCTGCGTCGGGACGTGCGTTGGGCTCTACGTCGGGACTTAGCTTACGTTCAGCTCTACGTCGGGACGTGCGTTGGGCTCTACGTCGGGACGTGCGTTGGGCTCTACGTCGGGACGTGCGTTGGGCTCTACGTCTGTAATTAGCTAACTTTCAGGTCTACGTCGGGACGTGCGTTGGGCTCTACGTCGGGACGTGCGTTGGGCTCTACGTCGGGACGTGCGTTGGGCTCTACGTCGGGATTTAGCTTACTTTCAGCTCTACGTCGGGATGTGCGTTGGGTTCTATGTCGGGACGTGCGTTGGGCTCTATGTCGGGACGTGCGTTGGGCTCTACGTCGGGACGTGCGTTGGGCTCTACTTCGGGACGTGCTTTCGGCTCTACGCCTGTAGTTAGCTAACTTTCAGCTCTACGTCGGGATGTGCGTTGGCCTCTACTTCGGGACGTGCGTTGGGCTCTACGTCGGGATTTAGCTTAATTTCAGGTCTACTTCGGGACGTGCGTTGGCCTCTACGTCGGGATTTAGCTTACTTTCAGCTCTACGTCGGGACGTGCGTTGGCCTCTACGTCGGGATTTAGCTTACTTTCAGCTCTACGTCGGGACGTGCTTTGGCCTCTACGTCGGGATTTAGCTTACTTTCAGCTCTACGTCGGGACGTGCGTTGGCCTCTACGTCGGGACGTGCGTTGGGCATTACGTCGGGACGTGCGTTGGGCTCTACGTCTGTAGTTAGCTAACTTTCAGTTCTACGTCGGGACGTGCGTTGGGCTCTACGTCGGGATTTAGCTTACTTTCAGCTCTACGTCGGGACGTGCGTTGGGCTCTACGTCGGGACGTGCGTCGGGCTCTACGTCGGGACGTGCGTTGGCCTCTACGTCGGGACGTGCGTTGGGCTCTACGTCGGGATTTAGCTTACTTTCAGCTCTACGTCGGGACGTGCATTGGCCTCTACGTCGGGATTTAGCTTACTTTCAGCTCTACGTCGGGACGTGCTTTGGCCTCTACGTCGGGATTTAGCTTACTTTCAGCTCTACGTCGGGACGTGCGTTGGGCTCTACGTCGGGACGTGCGTTGGGCATTACGTCGGGACGTGCGTTGGGCTCTACGTCTGTAGTTAGCTAACTTTCAGTTCTACGTCGGGACGTGCGTTGGGCTCTACGTCGGGATTTAGCTTACTTTCAGCTCTACGTCGGGACGTGCGTTGGGCTCTACGTCGGGATGTGCGTTGGGCTCTACGTCGGGAAGTGTGTTGGGCTCTACGTCGGGAAGTCTGTTGGGCTCTACTTCAGGATTTAGCTTCCTTTCAGCTCTACGTCGGGACGTGTGTTGGGCTCTACGTCGGGACGTGTGTTGGGCTCTACTTCGGGACTTGTGTTGGGCTCTACATCACGATTTAGCTTACTTTCTACTCTACGTCGGGACGTGGGTTCGGTTCCACGTAGGGACGTGTGTTGGGCTCTACGTCGGGACGTGTGTTGGGCTCTACTTCGGGACTTGTGTTGGGCTCTACATCAGGATTTAGCTTACTTTCTGCTCTACGTTGGGACGTGGGTTGGGTTCTACGTAGGGACGTGTGTTGGGCTCTACGTCGGGACGTGTGTTGGGCTCTACGTCGGGAAGTGTGTTGGGCTCTACGTCGGGAAGTGTGTTGGGCTCTACATCAAGATTTAGCTTCCTTTCAGCTCTACGTCGGGACGTGTGTTGGGCTCCACGTCGGGACGTGCGTTTGGCTCTACCTCGGGACGTGTGTTGGTCTCTACGTCTAGACGTGTTTTTGGCTCTACATAAGGATTTAGCTTACTTTGAGCTCTATGTCGGGACGTGTGTTGGGCTCTACGTTGGGACGTGTGTTGGGCTCTACGTCTAGACGTGTGTTGGGCTCTACATCAGGATTTAGCTTACTTTGAGCTCTATGTCGGGACGTGTGTTGGGCTCTACGTCGGGACGTGTGTTGGGCTCTACGTCGCGACGTGCGTTGGGCTCTACGTCTGTAGTTAGCTAACTTTCAGCTCTACGTCGGGACGTGCGTTGGGCTCTACATCGGGACGTGCGTTGGGCTCTACGTCGGGACATGGGTTGGGCTCTACGTAGGGACGTGCGTTGGGCTCTCCGTCGGGACGTGTGTTGGGCTCTACATCAGGATTTAGCTTACTTTCAGCTCTACGTCGGGACGTGTGTTGGCATCTACGTCGGGAAGTGTGTTGAGCTCTACGTCGGGAAGTGTGTTGGGCTCTACGTCGGGAAGTGTGTTGGGCTCTAAGTCGGAACGTGTGTTGGGCTTTACGTCGGGAAGTGTGTTGGGCTCTACATCAAGATTTAGCTTCCTTTCAGCTCTACGTCGAGACGTGTGTTGGGCTCTACGTCGGGACGTGTGTTGGGCTCTACGTCGGGACGTGTGTTGGGCTCTACATCAGGATTTAGCTTATTTTCAGCTCTACTTCGGGACGTGTGTTGGGCTCTACGTCGGGACGTGTGTTGGGCTCTACGTCGGGATGTGTGTTGGGCTCTACGTCGGGATTTAGCTTACTTTCAGCTCTACGTCGGGACGTGCGTTGGGCTCTACGTCGGGATGTGCGTTGGGCTCTACGTCGGGACGTGCGTTGGGCTCTACGTCGGGATTTAGCTTACTTTCAGCTCTACGTCGGGACGTGCGTTGGGCTCTACGTCGGGACGTGCGTTGGGCATTACGTCGGGACGTGCGTTGGGCTCTACGTCTGTAGTTAGCTAACTTTCAGTTCTACGTCGGGACGTGCGTTGGGCTCTACGTCGGGATTTAGCTTACTTTCAGCTCTACGTCGGGACGTGCGTTGGGCTCTACGTCGGGATGTGCGTTGGGCTCTACGTCGGGACGTGCGTTGGGCTCTACGTCGGGACGTGCGTTGGGCTCTACGTCGGGATTTAGCTTACTTTCAGCTCTACGTCGGGACGTGCGTTGGGCTCTACGTCGGGACGTGCGTTGGGCTCTACGTCGGGACGTGCGTTGGGCTCTACGTCGGGATTTAGCTTACTTTCAGCTCTACGTCGGGACGTGCGTTGGGCTCTACGTCGGGACGTGCGTTGGGCTCTACGTCGGGACGTGCGTTGGGCTCTACGTCGGGACGTGCGTTGGGCTCTACGTCTGTAGTTAGCTAACTTTCGGCTCTACGTCGGGACGTGCGTTGGGCTCTACGTCGGGACATGTGTTTCTAAGCAGAGAATAGAAACGCTTCCGCAAGTCTATTAAGATTCCTGATAAGATGGTAAAAGGAAAAGCAAAGAAAGAAGTCTGTCTTATTTGATGGGGACAGGAAATAACACCGTATTACATAACCCATTAAATGTTCCAAGCTTTACTTCACACTAAAGCTCAATGCCAATGGTTTTATATATGTGTGTGTGTGTTTTTGTAAAAACCTGTGTAGCTGTTCTGGCAGATCTGCACTGATCCATTGCCATAATTTTTTTTTCCCAGTGGTTCAAATCTCTGACACCAACCCAGTGCTCTAGTACAAAAATACTAGAGTACAATAGTTCAATTTCTAGTGCTAAGGTCTAAATTGTTTTCCCTGTGGTTTGAGAGTGAAAATTTGGCACATCAAACAGGCCACAAGATCATCCAAATTAAACTTCATCCAAACAATTGAACCCACTCCTGTAAACACAGTAAGCAAATTTATATCCAAGCATTTGGCTTTACATTGTTTCGAATTATTTGCTAGCATATATGGAACGTGATAAAACAGGTGATTACTCAATCACTGGCATAAAATGCACCAAAAATAAATATAAGCTAATATTAGTTGGCAAGTTCTGAATGATCCAGAGGTTCCCTTTAACATGCGCATTTGAGCTTCAGATTTGGGAAAGAAAAAGTTTTCTTTTAGTCTTGAGTGTTCACGGATTACGTCCACTGCATAGTAAACTGCTTTTCATGGTATTTTAATAGCACTGTGGTGTTAAAAATACGCGCGTAACTATAGTATCATTTTGCCAGAATGCATTTAAAGAGTATGCTGAAAGATATATTTCAATGGCAAATGGTGACAGAACAAGAATATATTGGGGGTGCTTTCTTTGGAGATTTAATGGGTCACTTCTTAAATATACATGAAGTGGTAAAGCCGCAAAGGACCGGCTACATTGAATGAGGGTCTCACTCCAAAATCACTGAGGGAATTTTTTAACACTTTGGATCTGATCTAAATGTTCACTTGGTGTAAACATCTGGAAGATGTTTACTTTCTACAGTTACAGCCCAGGCCAACCGAGGAGAGAGGAGTGATGGCCTGTAGTGAGTTATGTGCTCAGCATTGTTGCCCAAAGGCCAGTGTAGTTGAAGGGACACCGGCCTAACTGCATCTGTGCTGAGGAGTAGCCAGAGAAGGCGTGCCGTTTAAGTAGGTCTTTAATTTGAAGGAGCCCAACTGAAAGGCATCCTGTCTCTGGATGCAGCCATTGACTGTTCCCTGCTGCAAGGCATTGGCATACACATGCATGGCCCTGTTACACAGTCTGACGCATGGCTTCTCATAGGATAGGACCCAGAAATGCTTGAGCTGCCTGCCTTTTCTCAAAGGGGCTCTACGCACACAGATGCTAGCATACCTCCATGGAGCTCCCCCTAAGAAGTCTGTGGCAATGCTGCATACAGCAATTGCCTGTGATTTTCTCGTGGTTCTTCCCTTTAGTTGCAAAAGGATTTGAGCAAAGCTAGTTTGTTCCTTCCAGCATGGGCCACGTTCTCTGTGCAGGTGCACCACTGTAATTAAAACTGGAGTAACTCTAATGACTCCCATTTACTCAGGTTACTGCAAGCTGGTCCTGAGATGAAGCATAGATCTTGCTGCCTCCTCCTCCTAACATAATTGTTAAGGACATAAACTACAACTGCGTTCACTGTGACTACTGAACTAGAGGGTAAACAGGCTTAGCACAGTAATATAGAGGATTTAAAGTCATGGGTTCTTATGCCTGTTAACGGTCTAGTTCCAAAGATCTGATCCAGGTTCTGTTTATCTGTGGTGTAAATCTAGACTAATTCGATGTGCTCAGTGGAATTGTGGCTGTATAAAGCTGAATGAGAAGAGAATCAGCATGTAGGTATCAAACGTGGTGGACAGATGTCCCCTTCAGGATTCTTCTGTTTCAGTGGTAGGGGATATCACCTCCAGCTTTTCTTCAGTCACCTGCAACAATCTGGCAAACTCGACTGCAGAAAAAGCAGTCTTTCTGCTACCTAGGAGAGATATTCTACCGTTATACTTCAACCCTGTGTGAAGAAGGGACATCCGTTCATTGCTTGAAAATAGGACTTGGAGGCAGCTCCTCAGTAAAATTTAAGCCAAATATAGTTTCTGCCCTTCTGAAATATTTTGAAGGGAAGGAAAGAAGCGGAGGACTGTCATACTAAGAACTTCTACCTTCATGTTTTTATAAAACTCGTGGGTCACTGCCCTTGTTTTTCACCTGGACAGCTGCATCTAAAGGCCTGTAAGGCTCGAGAGATTAAATGCATTGCAAGTATAAGAGCGGAAAGACACCTAAAGACAGCATAACCTGGATTCCATCTTTCAGTTTTTAAGAAATGCTGAATTTTGGTAATGACATTACATAAGGTAAATTAGGAGTTATTTTTTGGTATCCATCCAAACCTTCCTGGGTAAGATGTGATTTGACCTAAAGAGGAGACAGGCTCAAGAAGAAAACCAGACATGCAAAATTGTTTGGCTGTTCTTGCTTGCTCTGATAAATACCACGGCCGGAGCTAGGGTAGCTTCTCTGAAAAGATGACTGTATTTATCATGCTATCAGATGTTTACTAAAAAGAATTATGCTCTTACTCAGTGGTATTGTAATAGAGGACATAAATTAACACAGTGTTTTGGAACTATGCATATTTTTTTCAGCCAAACATTTGGCCTGCGGCCCAGATAACAATGAGGTTTAGGGCAAAGCTGTGCACTCTGAGTAACCCATGGGATCAACAGCTCCCTTTCCCAACACACATTTTATTTTTACCTTTCCATTCTGTCTCTTCCTTCCCAATTGGAAAAGCAAAATTGAGACAGTAATGAAAACAATGAGACACAATACATTGATTCAAGGATTCCAAGTGCTCCTTGCCCATATACATCTTCCGTGTCCTTTTTGGTCATCAAAATGCCTTTGAATTAAGGAGGAACTTAGAGCAATGCTCTCAGGCAAGAGAAAGAGAGACCATGTGAGGTGGAAAGATGGGTCTGCAAGACAGGGACAACTTGGAAAGCCATACTCTAAGACTGCAAACCCTCTTTCTTCAGTGAAAAGATACATACTGATCATTTCCTCATTGGTTACTGCCATCACACACAAGGCAACTCGCTTCTCCTGTTCCGGCGTAAAACTGGCCAGTTTTTTTTTCCTTCTCTTTTAGGGCTCAAACTGGCAAAGTGCATGTTAAGGTTCAAGGCCTTGAGAAACTCTGGAGCAACTGGAAAGTTCTCCTGGGTTATAGTATCATTTACTGATAGAGCTTTACCTCTGCTGATGCCCCTATTACTGTCCACAAAGTCAGACTCCTCTGCTTACGGATTTGTTAAGAGCAGTCTTCTAAAGGACACACTCCCTTGGCCTTTAGGGACCAGCATAAAACTCGCATACAGTGCCCGTGTTTTCAGGAGACTAAGACTCTGGCTGGTTGCCAACACAAGTGAGAAAAGGATAATGGATCTTATCCCTTTGAAGAACAGACACAATATAGCAGCCTTTCTCCTCCATCCCCTTTGAAGTACACGACAACACAGAGGAGACAATGAAAAAGACGGAAATTTAATGTGAATGCACCTAGGAGTAATCAAAAAAAGATCCTCTTCTGCAATTTGACCAGAAAAGCACACCCTTCTCGAAGGAAGGAACTCCCATCTAAAAGGAAGTTCATTCAGAGTGAGGGAGGTCATGAATGTGCAGCATACGGCATATGCTACACCTGTTCCTTATACAGACACTCATGGGGTTAAGAGAGATGATATGGTTGATCTAATCTAATGGTACACTGTGGCCAAGACGGAAAGCCAAGTCTCCTGTTACCATCCTCACTCCCACTGTTTGTGTCATGCCATTTCTGGGTTCATCAGAACACTTCATGAGGCAATTCAATCATTCAACCCAACAGAAAACCAGTCCAAGCAAAAAAGAAATGGATTTGCCCTCTTCTGGGCTAGTAAGCTCAGTCAGCAACGGACAGAGCAGGAAAGAACTGGTAGCACTGAGAGTGACACTGAGAGTGGCGACTGGAAAGGAAGAAGACCACTCTCACTGGGCAGCAGTGTGTGGCTAGTCTGGTTCTTGGCATGCAGTAAGACTACCCTTGAATGGAATCAGTTCCTCAGTCTCACTCTTCACAAAGCATGCTGATTAATTAGTGCACAGCAAATTTGTATCATACCTTATTGCGCAGTAACTTCCAATGGCAGACATAGCTCTTCTCACGCTGGCAAAGCTTCATAAACCAATAGGGCAGCAGGGATCAATGCCAGCAGGGAAGCTGTCTCTGCTTTGACAGGGAAAAAAAAAAATCTAAGAAGAGATGCTTTCCTTCCAGAAAGGCAGTGAGACACAACTGCTGTATTCTCTCATAGGTACCCACTGGGGTGGAAAATGTTTTCCCTGTGGGAATGCTGCTTTCAGCAAGGTGTCAGAGAACAATGCTGTCACCAGCCCCAGCCACATATGATTTCCATGTCTCTTTCTATCTTTTCTTCTCACATAGTTACTTGTGCGCTTTATCTGGCTGGAGCAGGGCCATTTATCTCCTATGGTACATTGCTTCCCAGGTCAAGTCTGCCTCTCCCTTCCCCCTTCTCTCCTCAACATGCTTGAAAAACATACCTTAAATTCTGTAAAGTAATCGAAGGCCTTGTTCTCTGCCATCAAAAGAGTCTAAAGGGCTTGCTGTGAAAGATGCTGGACAGTTCTGGTACTGGCAACCTCCGTACTCCTGCCAGCCAAAATTCTGCTCGTGACGAGACTAAGACTATATCTCTCCACTACCGCTCTCTTCTGCCACTGCCAAAAGAGGAGTGAGAATAAAGCAGGATCCTCAGGGTCTCTGTACTGAAAGCAACTAAGGAGCAAAGAAGTGAGAATAGAAGCTGAAATGAAGGACTGAAGAGCACGCAGTAGGAGGAATGGATATGTGTGATTTGTGGTGTTGTATGAGCACCTGGAGTTTCAGTATGCCTGGGTCTATCCCATCTACACTCCACTTACTCTTAAACTGGGCTGTGAGAATAAATTTAGTGTTGCCTGCAGATGTGTAACCACTTCTCATACTGTACCTTTTCCGCTTGGCAAGAAAGCACTATCTCTAGCTAAAAGCTGAAAGTAAAGCTGTCTCTGTTTTTTGTGCACAGACTGACAGGTCAGTCTGTGTTGCTTCCCTCTGGTGAGGAAACTCCTGAGAGTATTGAGTCATTGGTTTCCTGCCATTGCTGGGGCAGAGCAGAAGCACAGTGTCTGACCTCAAAGAGGACTCAGTTCAGGGCTCCTACTTCTGCAACATTAACGACTGAATTTTGCAGATACTGACATTTCACCTCAGCAAATGGTAGTCTGACAAGGACTGGCAAATAGGGAAGCTCAGAGAGGAGCCAACACATACCTGATTCCCACAGAGTCTGTTGTCTTCCTGCAAACAGATGACCTTCACAGACAGCCAGGTGGCAAGCACGTGGGAACACTTGGAATTTTTAGAGGAAAAATGTGGCAGGCTTTTTTTTGCAGCAGGTATTTGCTCATCCTCTTGCTGACTCTCCATTTCCCAATTACCTGCAAAATGCCTTCTTTTAGAGAAGACTCCCATAGAAAGGTTTACTGCACGAGTGTTTACTGTTTAAGAGTTTCAGTCCAGAGCAAGTATGTCACAAATTCTGTCCCTTCTGGCAATTGGCCCTTAGCAAAAGATTTCTCTAAGGTTTAAACTGAATGGCGGCATGCGTGTGCATTTCGTACTGACAAGTAAGAGGTTACGGCTGTCGGGGGCAGTTTGTTCATGAGCCAGCCAATTTTGTAGCAAGGATGCATTGGATCTGCGATGGAGGAACATTATGGTTTCTATTCCTCTGACAAACGTGCACGCTTCAAATGATGCCAGTCCTTCCTCAGCTTATCCTAGTGCTCACTGCAATTTATATGCCAAAACCATTGCTATTCCTCTCCCTGGCATCCCAGCTGGGAGAGCTCTGGGAAGGGAGAGAATCAATTTTCCTGGCAAGCAGTAGGTCACATGGCAGCATGTTTTGCCCATTTTTTCTCTGCCAAGCCCCATCCTAACATACCCTTGTCCTCTGCCGATTCTGATAGGCTGGTCTTTTTCCAGAGTGGACTGGGAAACTAGCTAAAAAAATAAAACAATCAACCAGCTTCTGCTCAATGCCAGATGCTGTGCTTTGTAAAAATGGCTCAGGTGAGATCCTGCTGGCCAAGTCAGTAGGAGATTTGCCAGTGGTGTACAGGATGCCACATCAGGCTTTTCCAGCAAGAAGCAGTCTTGGAATTTATTACAGAAAGTATCCTTTCATACTAACAACAACCACCCGCAAGATTTGGTTCCAAAGGAGTCCAAAATGCAGTGTACAGACTGGATGTAGAGGTGTAATGGATTAAGGATGGGAAATGTTTCTTTCGGATTCATTTTCAAGACAGCAGTTTTCCTATTTTTTTATGCCAGGCCAGACACTTCAAAAACTACAGGCATAACTGCTTCATGCTGTAGCCTGAATCGCTTCAACCATTCTGTCAGAGACATCCTCCCTGCACTAGTAATTTTCATCCCTCCTCTACCTCAGTTCACCTATATGCAGAATACAGCTAATAACATCCCCTCAAGTAAAGCACCTTCCATTGACTGTCTTGCTGAATATCGTGGTCAGCTGTTTTGGTCGTGGACTATTTTTTACCCCATGAATTACTGGGCAGCATCCAGCATAACTGGGAACTCTCAGTACTCCTATAATAAAAGAAGTACTTGTAACACTGGCACCATTCATAAGGCAGCATGCCATCCTAACCACCAGCTTAACCCATCAGCTCTCGGCACATTCCCAGGTTTAGGCTTGGAATCTTGATGACTATGACAGACCACCAGGATACATGTCCAGCTGTTAGGATGTGCTTCTTTCCCCTTCCTCTGACAGGTACCAGGCTACCAGAGTCTAAGCAGCAACCTGCAAGATGGCTCAAGGCTTCCACTGGGAGACCATTTCCTATGCCAGCAAGCAGTGCCTGGCATCTTCCATGGCTCACTCCTGCTCACTGTCATTTGTATTCCAAAATTAAGCCTCAAAATTAATGAGGAGATTAAGTTAGAGAATAAGATTCAAAGTTCTAGGTTGCTGCAAACAAGACACCTTGGATTAATCAGCATACATGTTTAAAACAGATTATAATGACTGGTGGTGTCAAAGTGGAGCTGAAAAATACAGTTTATAAAAGTGCTGGATTAAGCAGGCAGCTTCATGGCATCAGGCAAAGCAGAGGGAATAACTGCATCACTGAAAAGCATACACGTCTGCTTAACTCTGACTCAAAAAGATGCATATGCCTGTGTCCAAATTTGCATCTGATTGGCTTTGTTCTTAAAAAAGATACTCGAGTGTTTTGCTGTACTTCAGCATGACACAAGAAACAGGCGTGCAGTACCAAAGCAAGCACAAGCCACATCAATGCACGTGCAAAAGACCAAAGGCTTTGCACTTATTGTGTGAAATATGATTATTACCAAAAGGCAAGTGCACATGCAAAAAGATTTCTAGTGCACTCAATGTGATTTGCCAGTGTGTCGCATGCTGATCAACACAGCACACTGCAGTCCTAATTCTGGAGTCCTTAAAATCAACTGTGCACTACAGCTGCATATGATAAGTGCTTCACTGTCGGATTTTCCTTACTTCAGATTTGTTCCTCTTTGGACATCTTTCTAAGTTGGTTTTATTTTATGAACTGTTTTAGTTGCTTGAGTCTCTTTTCATTCATGTTAGCAGACCAGTCAGAGCAGGGACTAGCAATGGGGCTCTGGTCTTCCCTATGACACTGACTTTCCAGCAATCATTGGGCAAGCTCCTGAAACTCTGGGACTACTGAGGATTAAAGGCCCTTTATGCTCTCCTGCCAAAACTGGGGTGACAGGAAGTGGATGTGACTTCAGTTTGCTGTAAAGTTTCTTTTGCTTGTGAAAAGGGCATTTCTAGGTCTCCCTCTCTCCCTGCCTCCATTTATCCAGGTCCCTGTTGATTGTGGGAAGTGTGGTGGGTTTCCACTGGCGCTTTTGTTGTATTTTCTTCCTCTGGTTGAGGAAAGGAAGTGATGGAGCACCTTGGTGGGCACTCAACAGCCAGCCAAGGTCAACCCATGGCAGTTTGCTTCTACTGGGCTCTCTGTTCCTGTTTTTTCCTTCTTGCATGTTTCTTGTACCCCATCGCTTTTGAAAGTTTCTACCTCTCCGTTCCTGTCTTTTAACTTCTCACTTAAGTCTCTTGAACCCAGTCGCTTTTTAAATTTTCTTGCAACCTCTCTCTTGCTCTCCCCCTCCCTGACCTAATTTTAATTTCTTGCCTATGTTTCTCGTCTCCTGTTGTTTTTCACATTTTTGCCTGCATCCCTTTACGCAGGTCCATATACCTATTCTTTTAATTCTTGTACCCTTTCACATTTAAAATATTCTTTCTGCTTTTCCCTCTGTCCATCTCCCTGTCTCTAGTTCTTAATTCTTCCCTCTGTGTCCTCTACCCAACCACTTCTTCAGTTTTGCTTCTTCCATCTGTCACCCTGCCCCCATGTGTTATTTCTTGCCTGTGTTTCCCGTACTCCATCGCTTTTTGAAATATTTGTTCTACATGTGTTTCTATTTGGCTCCCTGTTTCTATTTTTAATTTCTTGCCTATGTTTCTTTTCCCCTGTTGCTTTAGAATTTGTCCCTGGCCCTTGTTTTGCCTCTGTCTCGTCAGTCCCTTCTGCCTCACTCCCCATCTCTCCCATTTGTCTCTCAGTCCCTATTTTCTGGTGCAATCTCTCAGCTCTCCTCTCTACACCCTTGTCCCCCTCTCCATCCCTCTCTTGTTCATGGTGTCCCATTTTCTGGCTCCCTCTCCCAATTTCTTAATGCTTTCCCGTGTTTCTTGTGCCTCACTGCATTGCAATTTCTCTTTCTCATTTTCCCTCCCTCTGGCACCCTGTCCCTCCTTTTTTAATTCCTCTCTCTGTCCTGTATGCTCTCACTTAAAAAAAAAAAAAAATTCTTCCTCAATTTTCTTCTATCCACCTCCCCAACCCTATTTTTAAATTATTTCTGTTTCTTGTACCCTGTTGCTCTTAAAGATTTCTATCTACTTTTATCCCACATCCTGTCTTTATTTTTTAATTATGCCTTATCTTTCCTTACCACCATCCTTTTAAATTTTTCTTTCTCTGTCTCCATTTTTGTTGGCTGTCACTTTCTGTATTTTTATATCTTTCCCCTTTATTTCCCTAATCCCTATTGCTTACACTGTATTTTCTACATCTACTCTTTGCTTTTTGATATCTTAAGTTTTAACTTTTTCTTTTTCTTCAGTGCCTTTGCTTTATAGATTTTTCTTTCTACTTCTCCATTACTATTTTTATTTTTTTCCCTTATTTCCTTAATCCCCATCACTTTTAAAAGTTTCTGTCTACAGACTTGCTTGTCTGTGTTTCACTGTCACGGTTTGGCTGGTCCAGAATCACAGCCCAGCAATGCTCAGCAGGCTGTTAGCAGTTTGAGTCAGCTACAGGTGTAGCCCGGACCATTGTGTCATGCTCAGTATAAAGCGGGAAGGTTTGCTGAGGAAGGGGATCTCCCGCGGGGCTCCTGCAGGGCTCTCTCCTTTCCCTGCTTCTCCTTGCTCCCGAGGACCCCTCTCCTGTCGATCGTGGCTGCTGCACGTTCATTTGGCCCAGTGTAACTTTGCATGCCTCTGTTGGTAGTGGTGCTGTCTCGTTAAACCCGATTTCACTTCGACCCGCAGGTCTCCTCCCCTTTTCTCGACGCCCCTCCCTGGCTAGTGAGGGGTCATCGGGGGACAGGGCAGCTGTTGCCGTGTAGCCCCGGACACGGGCTGGAGGGGCACGTTCGCTGCCTTTTCTGTCCATCGCCCCCGGATTTCCTCAGAGCCCGCGCTTCTTAAATGGGCTTTCTGCGCGTTTCAGTTCGCTTTGCGGCGCTCTGCTGCCACCATGCGGCCAAGGGCAGGTACTGCAGCCCCGACCCGCGCATGCGCGGTGTCGCTCGCTGTTTCCACGCTGCCGTTCGCCCGCAGCGGCCATGCGAGACCGCGGGGGCTGCCTGGCGCCGTCTGCTGCCTCCCGGTAAGGCAGCCCCGCTGCCGCTCCGCGGGCGCGGGGCCGGCGCTGCCGTTCTGCCCCTCGCCCTCTGCCCGTTCGCGCGCCGGCTCCGGCCCCTCCGGCGCGTCGGTGGTGGGCGGGGCAAGCGCGTGCCGGGCAAACGCGTGCCCGGCAGCAGCACGGCGGCGCGCCGGGGGAGGGCCGAGGCCACCGGTGAGGCGAGCGAGTCATCCCTTTCGGCGGGTGCGCGGGGTCTCCTGGTCGGCGGCGGCCCGGAGGTGCCGTCCCGCTCCCTTCTCCCGCCCCTGGTGCGCGTGCTTTGGCGCTGCCCAGCGGTGCTCCCGCCCGCCCAGGGGTGTGTCTTCCATGCTCCCCCCACCCGGCAGGGGGCGCGCTTTGCCGCATCCCCCCGTCCTGGTGGGCGCGTGTTCCTGCATCCTGTCGCGCCGCCGGAAGCGTCACTTCCGCCTCTCTCCCCGCCCCTCCGGGGCGCGTGGCTTCCTGCACTCTGCGGTGCACCGCCCGGCAGTGCGAGTCGCGGCAGGAGCGGCGCGGTCACCGAACGTTGCGGGGCTGGGGCTGCGGCTGGGGCTCTTCTGGCTCGGGCTCCGCCGGGGGAGCGGGTGAGTGGGGAGCGGGCGATCGACCGGTGGGTCCCGGGGAAAGCCGTGAGGCGGGCGGCCAGGCCGGCGGGGCCCGTGTCGGAGGCGCGGAGCGGGGGGGGGCTGCGGGCGGAGCCGCGCCGTGTGGGAAGGAGCGGGGGGGAGCCGCGCCGTGGGGGGGAGGGTGGGGAGGGCGATGTCCCCGCAGGGCCGGAAGCCGGGCAGGCGCCTCTCGCGACACGGCGGGAGCGGCGGTCCCGGGGCGCGGCGCTGCCGGGCTGCCCTGCCGGTGCGCCGGAGCGGGCCGGGCGGTGCTCGCCGGTGTCTGGGGCGGGGCGGCGGGGCCTGCTCGGTGCCGGGCAAAGGGGACGGAAAGGGGCCGGCTGGGGCTCCAGGGGGCCCTGCCCGGCCCCTCGGGCAGAACCTTGCTCGGTCTTCTCGCCGCTGGCCGGGCGACCTGACCAAGAGGTTCCTGTTCCGCCGCCTCTTCCCGGCGTCGCGTTCCGCGTCCCACGAGGGAGATCCCGCGCGGGCGGATGCGGTCGGTGCTTGGGCGATGGCCCACGTGGGGCTGGGGGAGCGCGGAGGGGCCAGGGCGAGTGGAAGGGCCCCGCCGCCCCTCCCCACCCAAGCCCGGGGCAGAGAAGCTGGAGACAAAACGCCGTTAATGGAGCACGGTTCGTTCCCCGGGAGGTCTCTTGGGAGTCGAGAGTGGGTTTTTTTTCCGGGCCGAGGAACAGACTTTCCTCCGTGGTAAGTGCAGAGCTGCCTGTTGCCGCCTTGAGAGTTTCTCTTCTCGTGGTTCACCCTGATTTTATGGGTGGGGTGGAGATGGCTTTTTATTTTTAGATGCCCGAGTACATTGTCAGTAACCTGTGGTGTGAGGACAGTGAACTCTTGAGCACCTAGATGCCGGTAGAAATGTAACCAAAGACACAGGATGGACAGTGATGTTTAAACTTGGTTTATAGTCGATTTGGTTTTTTCATTAGAGTGTTGATGACTGCTTGTCCTGTGGTTCAGTCCACATGCTATTCCGTGGAGCCCTCAGTCTGGGACTTTTATGTGTTAAAAAAAAAAAAGCTTGTCCTTCAAAAAAAAGAACTAGTCCTTCGTAGGACTGAGGTATAGACTTGGGGAGTCTCTTAAAGACGTGATCAGAATTAAAGCTGGATTTCACTTAACGTTGCTGCTGTTTGTCTTTGCTTTTGTTACTGTCCCCACCGCTCCGTCATGATTGGGAGCTCCGAATCATGCCCTTTTTTTTTTTTCCAATTTGTAATGCCTTTCTCCCCCCTGCCCCTCTCCTAGGACTGTAGCGTACAGACCCTTCATTTAAACGTTAGTTTGTTTCCTCACAATTGAGTTCTGATGATTGAAATCACAGAAATGACACCTGTCTGTCTTACAGATTCGGAGTATTTCTGAACATGTACCCTCACAGACAAATGCTGTGGGGATACGCATCTTCTGCACTTCATCCTCCAGCAGGACAATCCGCCGAGACGGGGACGAGCTGTGAAGGGGCAGTTTCTGCAAGGAGGCGGTTGACAAGGACAGGTGGGTCGCTGTACATTTTAAGGATAGTATTCGATTTGGGATGTCTAGGGTGAGGAAACCCTGGCTCTGTGTAGGCTTGAGAAAAGGTGCGTAGTTATCTGTGTCGATCTAAGGAAGGGAGTTCTGGTGAGACTGAAGCTGCCAATGAGTCAGAAGGAGGAAAAAAAAGAAAAAAAAAAAAAAGGCAGAAAGCACCCAGTTTTCTATGAAAACCAAAATCTCTAGTGGCCTGTCTCAACAGCTGTACCAAAGATGATGCAAAATGCTTTTTCCTCCACTCGGTTGTAGTCATTGCAAACCTTCGCCGAAATAGGAAGCTTTTGATTCCTAGCCCGCTTTGTGCTAAAAGGTGGCTTGTTTTTTTTTTTTTTCCTCTCTCAGCAGACTATCAACTGGCATCATTTCACCATGGTGACCCTTTCTTCTGCCCTGGAGGTACAAGACTGGCCCAGAGGATCCTGAGTGGCCTGCAAGGACAAGGTACATCTGCCCCGTGCGTCTGCATTTTTCCCCAGGTACTTGTAGTACGGACTTTAAAGTGAACGTGAAGAACGTGCCAGCTCTCCTTCTCTAGTTTTGATAGGAAGTGCTTCAGCAGAAACACTCAAAATAAGATCTGTTCTGGAGCACGTTGTGCCTGTGTGAAGTGTACTCCCCTCCGTTTATTTGCTCTTCCTGAGAGCGTGCGTAGCTTTCTGTTTTGTGTGCTTGCTGAGAAACGATTCTGTGAGAATCGTGTGGTGCTGAAAGGGGAAAGAAACTGTGTGTCAGAGTTTGGATGTTCTGAAGAAATGGACTGTGTTCCAGATAAAAGCTTTCTCCTTTTTCAGTCCTTAAGTGTTTAAAATATCTCATAGGGGTACGTGAAAACCTGACTGAGATACTGACATCTGTACTAAGAGCAATCAAGGTCGTGGGTTGGGGTTTTTTTTGTGTTGTGTTGTTTTGTTTTGTTGTTTGGGGTTTTTTTGCTTGTTTGGTGGGTTTTTTCCCCCCACCTCTCTCTGGCAAATCTTCCAGTCCTGTTTGGTAGCCTTAAGCATTGCAGAACTGGGTAGTTGATTTCTGCATTGTGTCGTCATCCCTGTCCGTCATCGTCCCGTCCGTGTGTGTGTCGTGTGTGTGTGTGTCCCCCAAAGTAAAATAGTATGGGGATCTCTTATCTTACTAATTTTTTATAAGTTTCATTTCTGATAGGAAAAAACCCCAAACAGTTCATGTTGTGTAATATACAAATGAACTTGCCTTGTTTAAACTGTAACCGCCCGCGAGCTTCAGGGTACGATTGAAGAGGGTGTTTAAGCAATTTGGTATTTCTTCTATGTGTTTAAAAAGAGAGGCTGCTGAATGTTATGGGTGGTTTTCCCCATATTTGGAGGGAGCACTCCAAAGTACTTTATTTCTGTCTGGCTTTCGGTGGTGCATTTCCCTGGCCATTTGGTGGCATCTCTCCTGGGCGGTGCAGCTGCCCAGATGTCCCTCCTAATGGTGTAATGCACAAGAAACCCCCCAGTCGGATGGGAACGGTGTATTTTGGAGACAGGTGATTTAATGGTATCTGCTTGCAGCTGGGTGAGTGCAGTTAACGCAAACATCAAATCAAATACTTTGGTAGTGTAAGCGTTTTTGTTGGATGTACATGAACATCCACGTGCTTTTTCGGTATAAAGTGAACGACTGAGATTTGTTCTTTCTTTAAAGAACGTTTTAAACATGACTTTGTTATGTTTATTTAGAGTTTTACACTTCACTCTGCAGATTTATTGACTGAGCAAGCGAGACGTGCAGCAGCAGCGGCGGTGGCGCAAGGGCTGTAGCTGTTATGGTGAGTCCGAGGATGGTACGAGGTCTTCATGCGGTCTCACGGGCGGGGGGGGGGGGGGGGGTGTGTATCTCCCCCCAGGGGTGCTGTGAGAAAGGGACGAGACGTTTTCCAGCACTATCAAGGGTGTTTGCTTTTATGCTGAGAATGCTTTCAAAATTGTATTGATGAGTCTTAGTATTGATTTTTTTTTTTAAATTTTTTTTTAAGCGTACCGATGGCTCTGGCTTTGAACAGATGTGTTGTAGTTTGAGCTGACCTCCTTTAGCTCAACTGCTATCCTATCCCTCATTCTCACTGAATTCTTCTGCTTTCTCCTGTGTTACTTTTCTCATATGCTGAGACATAACTTGGGATTTTTGTTCTTGAGCTGCCGTGTTGTGTCTGGTGCTGCTCGGCAGCTCCCCCTGCCCAGGTTTGCCTGCCGGCCGTTCAGCGTGCTCGCCCGGCGGCGCCAGCCCTGCGGCCGGAGGCTCCTGGCTCTGTCTCCAGCGGGGACCTGCGGGTGCTGCAGCCGGGGCTGTCCGGTGGGGAGAGTCCGGGGCCCAGAGGGTCTCCTCCCCGCTGTTCTGCCCGCCCCCGCCCCCCCCATCCCTGTCGTCCGTCGTGTCGTCCCGTCCCGTCCCCCCCCCCCCCCCCCCCCAAGTGATTCCCATGGAGATGTTGCCCCATGCGAGGTTTTTGCGGGACGTGCCCCCGAACCCCCTGCCCTCCGACCTTGTGCCCCCTCCGCCCCACCATGCTCGGCACCGCCCTCCCACCGCCCCTCGGGTGCCGCCTGCACCCGCCGACTTGCCCCTCGCCCCCAGCCCAAGCTCAGACCCGCCCCTTCCCCGCTCCCGCCCCGCCGGGGGCGTGTCCTCCCGCCCCAGGGGCGCGGGGCCGGCGGGCGCTCGGCGCGCAACGCGCGGGGCTGCAGCGTCGGGGCCGCCCCGGGCACGCGCCGCCCGGCGGGCGCTGCTGCCGCGCGGCCAAAGCGCGGTCCCGCAGCGCGGCGGTCGCGCGCCGGGCGTGGACCTTCCGGCGCGCCGGCGGCGGCTCGCGCATGCGCGGTGCGCGAGAGCAGCATGGCGGCGGGTGAGGGGCGAGGCCGGCGGTGAGGCGAGCGAGCTCCTTCGGCTGGTGCGGGAGTCTCTGCTGGCCGCTGGCCGCCGGGGGTGGCGGGACGGGAAGCCTCAAGGCCCGTGCTGCGGCGGGCAGCCCCGGGGAGCTCCCGGGAGCTGGTGGGAGGGAAGAGGGGAAGGAGGCGGACGCCCCTCCAGGCGCCGGGTGCCTTCCCAACTCGCCAGAGCTCCCCTTGAGCCTTCCCCGGCCCCGCTGGCCCCGCGCAGCTGCCTCCAGCTCCAGCACCTCCCCTGCAGCCTGTCTCCCCAGGTCATCCTGTTGTGATGGCAGCAAGCTGGCCCTCGGATGCACTTGATTCTGCCTTAACGTGGATGCCATTAGCTGCAGTGCAGGGAAAAAGTGGCATCTCCAGAAGCTGCTGTGGAAGGAGGCGATTTGGCCGGGGATGATCGACGGTCATAATGGTCACTGATTCTCCTTGTCTCCCAGAGGCTGCACTGAGGGCACAGGTGTCCCTTCCTCCCCTGAGGATGCTGTTGTCTGCACCCGCCTCGGTCTTGCCTGGGTTGTCTCTGCCTGACCTCGCTCTCGTCGCGGCGTGGGGGCAAAAAGGGGCGGGCGGAGTGCTTGCTGGCTGTGGGCAGTGGACAGGAGCTGCTGCGGCTGAAGCTGGAGAGGCCAGAGAAAGGTAAAGAAGAAGGAATCAGAGGCCGGCCGGCCGGCAGCTGCCTCCCACCGCAGGCAAGCGGAGAGTCCATGTGCGTAACCCACGGCGTGGTACGGCCGTGTGACGCATGAACGAGCGAGGCTACATGTCTAGGAAGCCTTGTCTCGCAAGAGTTGAGACAGCCATGTAATCTTTTAGGTGGAGAACCACCATGTGACCGGAGCTGCAGAAGAGGAAGGGAGGAGAGGAAGAGAAGGAAGCGTCTGAACGGGCAAATTCTCCTGGCAGCACTGAGAACAAGGGATGCGGTGAGTCCTGGGCCCTCGGGGCCCCATCGCCCCACTTGTGTGTCCCAGGCCCTCCCTATCCCCCTCCCCTGGCCCCCTGTCTTTCACATGGTGCTGTGATTTCCCCCTTGCCCGCCCCCGTCTTTTTTTTTTTTTTTTTTTTATCCCTCCCCTGTCTCAGTCTCTCTCTGTCCAGCTCCTGGTCTCTAATTTTAAATTCCCCTCTCTCTCTGGAAGCCTGTCAGGACTTTTCTCTGTCTGGCTCTCTGTCCCTGTTGTTTAATTCCTTCCTGTGTGCCCTTTTAGGCCTCACCATTTTTATTTGCTCGGTCTCTCTTGGTCCAGCACAAGATCCGGATTTTTTAAAATTCCTCCCTCTCTGCCCTGCAGCCTGTCGCTTTCGAAGTTCGTGTTGCGATTTCATTCCTTTTGCCGTCTCTCCCTGCTGGGATTTTTCAATTCCTCCCTGTCTGTCTCGCAGCCCGTTGTTGCTTTCTTGTTCTCTCTGTCTCTGTTGGGCTCCCTGTCCCTGTCTTGACCCACTTCTAAAAATGCCTTCCTCTCTGCCTCGTATGCATTGTTCTTGAAACTTCCGTTTCCCGACGTCTCTCTGTAGGTTGCTCCTGGTCCCAGATGTTTATTTCTTCCCTCTCTGTCCTGTGGCCTGTTGCGATTTGGTGTTTCTGCGTGTCTCCTGTTCCCGGCTCTCGGTCCCCGTTTTTCAGTTTCTCTCTCTCAGCCCTGTAGCCCACTGCTGTTATCTGTCTGTCCTCATCTCTCTCTGGCCAGTTGCCTCTCCCCACATATGTGGTTCCTCCCTCTGCCCTGTGGCCCGTCACTGGTTTTCCGTTCTCTGTCCTGCTCCTTTTCCCCGAGTCTTCAGTTGCTCCCTCTCTGTCCTGTAGCCCATCAAGGGGCTTTGTTTCTTTCTCCATCGCTCCCTGTCCGTCTCCCTGCCCCATCTTTTTAATCCTTCCCTTGCTGCCGTGTGGCGGCTCCCCGCTATCTTCCCTTTCTTCATATCTCTCTCTGGACGGCTCCCGCTTCCCTGTTTTTCAGTTTCTTCCTTCTGGGCCCTGTAGCCTGTGGTGATTGTGCTGCTTTCTCCTTCTCTCTGTCCGGCTGTGGATCCCATTTCTTTAATTCCTCCTGCTTCTCCCTGTAGCCTGTCTTTCTGTCTGCCCTCTCCCCCTTTATCTGTCTCCCCACTCCACCTCTGGCGCCCTGTACCTGTGTTTTAATTCTTCCCTTTCTGCCCTCCAGCTGTTGCTGTGCTTCCTGCGTGTGTCACACTGGGTCCGGCCCCTCATCTCTGTCTTTTCATTCCTCCCGCTCCTCCCTGGAGCTTGTCGCTGTCATTTTCTTTTGCTGTTGCTCTGTCTGGCTCCAGATCCTCGCAGCTTCCCCCCACCCCTGTCCCGCCTCGTTGCTCCTGGCTGTTTTTTCTGTCTCGATCTCTCTGTGCCTGGCTCTGGCTCCCTGTTGTTTCACTCCTCCCTCTCTGTCCTGTAGCCCATCGGCACATTTTCTTTCGTTGGGCTCTCTTTGGCCGTTTCCCTGTCCCTGTTGTTCAGTTTCTTCCTTCTCAGCCCTGTAGTGTGCCGTGATTCTTTTTCTTTCTCCCCCTCTCCCAGCTCCCAGTCCCTCCCTTTTAATTCCTCCCTCTCTGTCCTGTTGCCTGTCAGGAGTCGTGTGTCCTGGAGTCCCCGGCCCACCCCCCCCCCCCCAGCCCCTTCTCACTTTCGCACTTCCTGTCCGTGTTTTTTAATTCCTCCTCCTTTGCTGTGTAGCCTGTTGCTTTTTTCTTTTCTCCATCTCTGTGTCTCAGTGCCCCCATTTTTTAATTCTTACTCTCTGCCCTCTACCCTACCCCTATTTTCACCTTTCTCTGACCCTCTGTATCCAGCTCCCTGTCCCTATCGATTATTTTCTCCCTCTTACTCCTGCACCCGCTGCTATTCCCTGCTGTCGCCATCCCTCTCTGTTCAGCTCTCTGTCCCCAGATTTTAATTCCTTCTTCTGCCCCTCCGTAGCCTGTCTGGATTTTCCCCCTGCTCTCTGTCTGGCTCCCTCTCTCTGCCTTTTCATTCCACATTCTCTGTCCCATAGCCCCAGGCTATTTGTCTGTGTTTCTCAGTCTCTTCTGTCTGGCTCCCTGCTGCTGTTTTTTCTTTCCTCCTTATTTGTCTCATAGCCCATCACTGTTTCGTGGTTTGTTTTTTTTTTTTCTGTCTCTTTGTCCAGCTCCCAGTCCCTGCTCTTGAATTCCTCTTCCCTGTAGCCCGCTGCTGTTTTTTTCTGTTCTCGATCACGCTCTGTCTGGTCCCCTGTCCCTGTTGGTCAATTCTTCCTTCTCTGCCCTGCAGCCCCTGCAGTCTTGTACTTTTTTCTGTCTCTCTCTGGCCGGAGCTCTGTTGCTGCTCATGAGTTCCTCCCTCTCTGCCCTGTAGCCTGTTGCTTTTGTCCTTTCTCCGTCTCGCTTTCTCTGGCTCCCTGATGACGCTATTTTAATATTCCCTCCCTTTTTGTATGAATCGCTATACTTTTTGCTCTCCAGCTTTTTTTTTTTCCTGGCTCCCCGGCTCTATTTTTTAATTCTTCCACCTGTAGTGTGTAGCTCTGTGGTTTGTACCGTGTTGTTGTTCCCCCCACCCCCGCCCCTTCCCTCCATCGTTGGCTGTCTTGGCTCCCTGTCCCTGTTGTTTCATCCTCCCTCTCTGCCCTGTTCTTTGTTGTCTTTCTCCATGTGTCTCGGTCCAGCTTCCTGCCCCTGTTCTTCTTTCCTTCCTCTCTGTCGTGCTGCCTGTCCCAGTTTTGTCCTGCGTCTCCGTCCTCCTTTGTCAGTCTCTGCCCTGCTCCCTTCTCCCTCTATCTGCTGCCTCTCTTCTTCTCTCCCTGCTGCTTCTTTCTCCACCTGTCGGGCTCCCTGTCCCTGTCTTTCTCTCGCCATCCTGTTCCCTGCCTCAGGCGCTCTCGCTGCATCCGCTACCTGCGTGACTGAAGAAACGTTCGCAGTCTCCTTTGCCCTCCCAGCTGCGTTTGCAGTCCCTTCACAGCAGGCGAGGGGCTGTGAGGGAGCCCAGGGGAGGAGGTGCTGCGCTGCGGGGGTCGAGTGATGGCCCCCCGCTCCTGCGGCACGGCCCAGCCCTCGCCACAGCCGCCGCACGAGCTGTGGGCTCGTTGCCAGGGCCGCATGGCTGCCTGCGGGCGTCCGGCTCGGGCACCATGCTCAGCGCTGCATCCGGCGAGCAGCAGGCTGTCCTGCCGGCGGGCGCCGCCGGTAACGGCCGCGCGATGCTGCAGGGCCTGTGGGATGGGGCCGCCGTGCCCGCTGCCACTTCCCCGTGAGGAAAGGCCGCTGCTGCCCCCTGGGCACAGGGCTGGTGGGCGTGCTCTTTTCACCCGCCTGGCTCCCTGACCCCGTTTTCCTTCCACAGACCAGGACTCTGTGTCCTTTCTTTATCTGTGTCTCCCCCTCTCTGTTCTTTTCCCGGTACCTCTCTTTCTCTGCTCCTCAGTTCCTCTCCCTCACCTTATTTTTCTCTTTCTGTTCCTCTGCCCAGCTCCCCATGGCTGTGTTTTCGTTCTCCGTACCTGCTGCCCCAGCGTGGACTGCCGAGCGGTCCCAGGGAAGGGTGAGTGGACGGGCTCTGAGCCCCAGAGCAGGCGTGTTCCTCGCACTTAGATGGGTTTGCAAATAAACCCTCGCTCTGTCTCCTTTGTACTTGCTGAGCAGCGGTCAGAGAGTCCAGGGGAGCAGGTACACAGCGGGGGTAAGGGGCCATGGCTGCAGCTGCGGGCTGGTGCCGGAGGAGCCCCGGAGGGAGCCAGCGAGGCTGATGGCGATGGCCGCTCTGTGTCATGGGGCCGCAGCCCCAGGGGATGGTGCTGCTAGGGCACGCCTGCCCGAGAGTGCCGACAGCAGACGTCGGGCCCCGTCAGGGCAGCTCCCAGGGGTTTTGTGAGCTGGTGGAGAGGAAGGAGGAAGAGGGGCAGATGGCTGCCTCCGGGCACCTGGAGGCCTTCCCACCCCCTGGAAAAGTGCTCCAGCCTGCGCGCCCCATGCAGCTGCCCACAGCTCCAGCACCTGTCCCGTAGCCCCTGACCACCCCAGACCCTGCCCTCGCAGCAGCAAGCTGACCCGCGAACGTGCTTTATTGCCCCATAAGCACGGGTGCCGTTGGCAATGGTCTGGGGCAGGAGGGGGCGTCTCCAGGAGCTCCTGCAGAAGGAGGGGTTCCTGCCTGGGGAAAGGGGTGGCCGTCGCTGTGGACAACAGTTGGCCGTTCTTTGTGTCTCCCAGGGGCAGCGCTGAGGACTTGGTTGCCGGTTCCTCCCCGGGGATGTTGCTGACTGCACCTGGCTCAGGTTTGTGTCCTTATTCTCCCAGTTAAAGCGGTTCCGTTAGTTTAATTCCCTGCCCGGTCACGTTGCTGGTGCCGCAGATACCTGCAGTAGAAGAGCAGGTGTCGGCCTTTGCGGTACGGGTCGCTGTCTTTGCTCAGTGCTTTGTACCCCGTGACACGGAGGCAGGTGAGGAAACTCCCCGCTGCTCCTCCGGCCGCCCTTGTGTCTGCTGGGGGTCGCCCCAGCCCCTTTCCCAGGGGATTGCAGGAAGGGTGGTGAGCAGGGCCCCGGGTGTACGAGCCCTGGCCTCTGCACAGGGAGCCCGTTCTGCTCCGGGGCTGCTGCGGTGCGGGCGCTCCGCTGGTCTGGTCGCTGGCGGCAGCTCTTGGAGCCGGCTGGGCTGCGCGGGCGTCGGGGGTTTGCTCACGGCAAGAAGCGGAGGCGTCGGTGTGAGGGAAGAGTTTCGAGACCGGCCGAGGTTCGGCTGTAGGCATAGTAGGAAGTACCCTTTTATGCAGTTGTTTTTGTTGTTTCAGGCTGGCGGTTTTCCGCTGAGGGTTTGGGGGTGGCAAAATGGTTTAATAGCCTGCCATTTTTTTTTTTTAAATTTTAGATGCATTGCATTTTTTTGGAATTCCTGACTATGGGAGATGGAACCTTGTTTTTTTTCCCCACCGTTTTTACTGTGTGCTGTGTAAGTTGCTGATGTCTTGATCTATGCTCTTTTTTCTCTCTTAATAGGACTGATGGTGAAATTGTCCAGCGAGGGTTAGGGTGAGCATCTTGTACTCGCCTGTATACGGAGCTTGAGAGTTTCTCGAGAAGGCATCTTCCCCAGAACTTCTCAGAGAAGAGGGTCTGCGTTCTTTGCGCTGGTAACAGTCTCCAGCCAGGGTCTGTCTTCTGTCGTAGGCCCGGGCACGCGAGCCTTCCCATTACTCCGTTTCTGACTTTTTCATGACGCGCCTGATGAGACGTGTCGTAGTGCCGGTCACAGCAGTTACGTTTCCGTGTAGTTTTTCACCTGTTGTGTGTTTAGCACCGGTTTCTGTGGTTGTAAGGTGCCTGTGTTAGATCTTTCAGCCGCCGTGGTTTTTCCGTCAGCTGACCGCCGCTGTGATTCCTTGAGGGGTTCAGTGGTAAGGAGGCGGTCGGTGGTGCTTGTTCCGTGTGCGCTATACTGCACATTAATGAGGTCTCGATGCTCCGGAGGTTTATTCTTTTGCGGTAGGCGGGCGCATCGGTAGCCGCACCGAGGGTCTCGTGCTCCTCGACTCACCGGGGTACCGCCGACCGAGCGCTCCCCGTCTCGCGCGAGAAGCTCCACACACAGATCTGTCCAGCACGTCTCGTGTCCGAGAAGGTGACGAGTGGTCCAGGATGCGCTGGGGTATCCGCTGTCGAGCGGTCTGTTCTCACGGAGCCCTCTTCTGGGACGACGACTTCTCCGTGTCCTGTGGATGTTGGGTCTTGGGGCCCGGCTTCTCGCGCGTCCACCGTTGCGGTTGCGGCCGCGGCCGTATCTTTTCGTCAGGGGCCGTGGCATTTGACTTCCGGGGTGGAAGGTGCTAAGGGTCGTACGCGTAGGGCCAGGTGTTGCTTTGGCTTTGGTTTTCTGTGATGGCTGGCTGGCTGTTGTTGGAGTCTAGAGGGTATTCCTACATGGAAAGGAGATCTCCGGAACCGTTAAGCTGTTGCTCCGCAGCCGGGTGACTCGTTCGATGCCGTTTTCAGATGCAGTGAGACGAGCCGTGCACCAAAGGGTTAGAGGAGGGGCGGGGGAGCGGCCATAAGAAGGTGGGTTGGCACGCAGTGTCAGCGGGCAGATGCGGCCGATGGCTGTGTGAGCAGCTGACAGGTCTTGGTAGGTTTGTTGTATTCCAAAGGCACGAAGTAGCGAGCGAAGCAGGGTATCGGCACTGCGGGTGGCTGGGGCGAGGTGAGCTGGGACTGGTGGGCTGCAGCAGAGAAGTTACTTTTCAGGCGTTGTGTCGTTTGTGAAGTTTATAAGCATCCCTTATGGGTTGTGTTTTACAGGTGGTACCGGAGCCTCAACGCGGCAGCTGGCAGAGGTAGGGTGGGTGGGCGGCCGAGGTAGAGGAGGAGGAGAGGGGAATGGGCACGGGCAGGCTGTGGTTTCGGGCGGTATCTCAGCACGTGCCTTTTGTTTTGGCTTTCGCAGGTCACGCACGTAGCCTCGGAGGGGCGAAGCTGCGCGCCGACCAGCGGCCTGAGGAGGCGAGGCGGTTGTCAGCCGGGCCGGCGTCCAAGAGCGGAGCATCCTGCGGCAGCTCGGTCAAGCGTTTCTGTGCGTTTGTGCAGGTGTTACGCAGCTGCCTTTGGAGTTGGGTGAGCTTTTGAGGTGGTGAGCTAAGGAGCAGCAAGGAGGAGCGTGGGGCTGGTGATTTCTCCCAAGCGTGACGGTATTTCTCTGTCTGTTGCTACCTTAGGGGGGCCGCAAGCGATGACAGCTGCAGCGTCCAACACGGGAATCGGTGCGGAGCAGTTGAGCGGAAGACCACGTTCCTTTTGAGGAGGAGGGTGTTTCGAGGAGGTCTGTGGTGACCCGTGTGACAGCTACCACTGTCAGCGGTGTGTGTGGTTTTTTTTTTTTCTTTTCTGTAGGCGATGAGGAGGAACGTGGCAACTGCAGGAGTAATCAGGTTAGTTGATGTGGTTTCTGCTGAGGATGGACGCGGATCCCCAGCCCTCTGGAAGCGAAGCTGAGGGACCAGGGACCGTTGTCCTGCAGTGCGTAACTTTGATTTCAGTTGGAAAAGGGATTTTCCTGGAATGGAAATCTTTCTCCTTCAAAGAAATTGCGTTGTACGAACTGCCTGTCGGACTCTGTGTGCTTGGCTGTAGAAGTCATGAGCAGTGAGACTTTTTGCCCTCTTTTGAAAAACAAAACAACAGCAAAGTCAATTTGTTTCCAAAGACTGAAGCACAGCAAGTGTTCCAAAAGTGGATGGCGTCGCTGGTCTTTACATTCTTGGTTGCAACGGTCGAGATACGATTAAAAAATGTTCCTCTGCGTGCTTTGGTACAGCCAGAAGCCTTAGTGCATCTGCCAGTCCTGTTCGGTGGCCTTACCTGTTGCAGCCCTGGGGATTTGAATTTCTTTTTTTTTTTTTTTCTTTTTAATGAGTAAAACCATGTGGGGGATCTATTATTTCACTGATCTTTTCCTGTCATATATGAAACTCTAGAGAAAGTTAAAATTGTATAATTGGCAGAATGACTAACGCGGTTTAAACTCGCTGCCGAATCAGTACAGCATGTAATGTATGAGGTGTACTTAAGCGGTCAGGGGTTTCTCTAACTCTTTCCAAGCCAGAGGCAGCTGCATGTTACTGAGTTTCTTCCCTGTGTTTTGACAGAGCGCTCTGAAGTACTTGGTTTCTAATCATGTGACATGATAGAACAAGGTGGGGCAGGAGCAGAGTCAATTAACAACTGTGTATTTTGGAGACAGGTGTAAGCATAGATCTAGATGGGGGTGTACAGCCTTGTTCTGCAGCAGCGCTCTAAGGAAGGGCATCAAACATGAGCAAGAGCAGTTGCTTTTCTGCTAAGAAGGGGTTGGAAATCGTATCTGTTTGTCTTTCTATGGAGTGTTAAGTATTCAAATCACTCTGGTTTGTAGAGGATGTGTCTGTATTTCGGGCTGGTCTCCTTCAGTTCGACTGCTCTCCTGTCCCTCGTTCTATTGAATTCCTCTCCTTGCTTCTGTGTTGTTCTTCTAATGTGCTGAACTATGGCTGGGGCCTTTTGTTTCCCGATGTCTTGCTGTGAGTGTCCGGTGCTGCGCAGCAGCTCGCCCCCCCCCCCAGGTTTGCCTGCCGGTGGCTCAGCACTCTCGCCCCGCGGGGCCAGCTCTGTCTCTGTCCAAGCTTTCTGCCACGGCTGTCCGGTGGGGAAAGGGGCAGTTGTTGCTCTGGGGAGCCCGTCCGGGCGTGGTCCGAGACGGGGAACGTGGCAGAGCCGAGTGCGAGCAAGAGCCATGGCACCGTCCTTTGGCGGACGCCCTGCCACCCCTCTGCTGTGCGGCAGCCGGCGTCGATGATCTGGCGGGGGGCAGGCATCGAGCATGGATTCTGTCTCGTGGGCTGTGGCAGGTGAGTGCTCGTCTGTGGGTTATGCCGGGGAGAGCCGTTGGTGTCGGTCATCCCCCACCCCTCTCCGGGTCCCCCTGTACCCCCAGTGTCAGAGAAAGACGCAGGTGCTGCTGCGCCGCTGTGACCGCACGGGGGTGCTGCGTGAAACGGCGCTTTGTGCTGCCTGCGCGTGGGGGGTGTGCGGTACTGCAGGCCGGGGTACGCGCATGCGCGCTGGCGGCCGCCCGCGGCGCGCTCTGCTACCACGATTTGACTAGGGTTGGGTACTGGGGCGTGGTACACGCGCGTGTGCGGTGACACCGATTTGTGGCGCTCTCTGCTGCCACCCTGTGACCAAAAAGCAGTACTGCAGCCCCGAAGGCGCTGCCGCGCTCCCTGCTGCCACCCTGTGACCGAAAGTCGGTACTGCAGGCCCAGCGGAGCTTTCCGCGCTCCCTGCTGCCACCCTATGACCAAAAAGCGGTTATGCAGCCCCGGCGGCGCTGCCGCGCACCCTGCTGCCACCCTGTGACCAAAAGACGGTACTGCAGCTCCGGGTGCGCGCTGCCGCGCTCTCTCCTGCTACCGCCTACAGTGAGTGGGCTACGCACCGGACGCTCTCACCTTTGTGCCCCGCGGCGGCCCCTTCCCCTGGGGATGTTTGGAAAGGCAGTGGGCGGGGCCTGGGGTAGATGAGTCCCGGGCTCTGCCCAGGGAGCTCCTTCCGTGCGAGGTGAGAGCTGTGGGATTGGGCAAGCTCCAGCAGCACCCACAGTAGAGAGAGCCCTGGGATGCAGCTTGGGCTTTTTTTTTTTATTATTTGTCAGCAGTTTCATACGGAGTGTTAAGGGGTGATGAGAGGGTTCTAAAACACACAGCTTTTTTAACTGACAGTTTTGCTGTGGTTTTGTTCTAGGTTGTCCTGGGTTACAGTGCAAAATGTGCCAAAAGAAAAAAATATTCTATTACCATCTTCAGGAGCTGTTGAGACCAGGTGGGGCGGTGCTCTCTGCCTCCCCCCCCCCCCCCCGGACTATCTCCTGTTACTGGGCACAACAATGCCTTATCGCCTGACTCATCGATAACTCGCTCCTGGACTATCTCCTGTTAATGGCCCATCAAGGAACTGCCTCACGACTCCCCATCCCATTGTGAGATGCTCCGCCCGGGGGGGGGGGGGGGGGGGGGGGGGGGGGCGGGGGGCGGGGGGGAAGGAGCCAAGCAGTCCATGCCAAATAAAAACAGAGATTTTGAACACCCTAGCAGCCTTCTTCCAGTGGATTCCCAGAGGAGCTTTTCCCCCCACTGGAGTTCCAGAGGACAAGAGCTACCTACCTACCACTGGACCTTCGGAGGAAGACCAGACTCTTTTACCTGATTGCTGCTTCCACAGAACTACATCCATCGCTTCAGGAGGACTGCAGCCAGCATCTTATCGGACTGCTACTGCCACCCTAACAGGGTGTCAGGTTGTATTCCTGACTCTGTCAGTGTAAACCAGTGGGTTGTTTGTTTTTTCCCTGCCTTGTGTTATATATATATATATATATATATATATTTATATATATATATATTAGTAAAGAACTGTTATTCCTATTCCCCATATCTTTGCCTGAACGCCCGTTAATTTCAAAATTATAATAATTTGGAGGGAAGGGGGTTGCACTTTCCATTTCAAGGGAGGCTCCTGCCTTCCTCCACAGACACCTGTCTTTCAAACCAAGACATAGGTGCACTGGATTTTCCTGGAATTCTGAACTTCCTGCAGGATGGCAACTTGTTTTTTGTGACAAGGGTTTGTGATCCCATTTCCTTTCCTAGGACTGAAGGTGAGATTATCGAGTAGCATGAGGATGTGCACCACATCTGCACCTGTCTATGCCCCCCCATACCCCTGTCTCTGCCTTCAGGTGGGGTTTTTCCCATGCCACCCCGATCTTTGTGGCCTTGACTCCCGTGTGTGTGCCTGGCCCTACTTGTCATGTCCCTGCCTCCCATGGGCCTGCCTTGCCTGCTTTTTTTCATGGTAGGGATGGACAACGACAAGAGTATATGTAAGAAGGCAGTCTTTATTAAGTTGCAAAAACCAAGATGGCTGAGATGGTGCAGCAGAAAAAGCGTACCCTTTTATAACCTTTCTTATCTGTCCACCTGTTCATGCACTAAGGCTGCTAAAATGATTCGCTCAATAGCTTTGTCCATTCACCTCCATTCACATAATGATTGGCTGGAGCTCCTACTGTATTTCTCACTGTACCTACTGTTCTCTTGCCAAGTTTCTGCTCTGTGGTATTACTTGCTCAGTCTCTTCTTGCTCAATCTCTTATAACTTCCTCAAACTTGTTTACAACATTCTTCATCCACTTCTTCTGTCTTTTCAAGGGTATACTGGAATGCTGTCAAGGTCAACTTCATCTTCCTCAATCAGGTTATCCCTGACAGATTTTTGTACCCACTTTATGGGTGTGCATAGCTCACACCCTATCCTCCCCCTGTGCACCTGCCTTCCTCCCCCCCCCCCCCGCCCCCCCACCATGGGTGTGCCTTGCACCTGCCTCCCATTACCATGTTTTGTGTCCCCCCCCCCCTTGTCCCTGCTCCATGCACCTGCCTTGCCCCCACCGCTACAAGAAGTGCTGCTCCAGATGCAAACTGTTTTAAACAAACTGTTTGCATTCCAAACTTCGCTCTGGCACTTCCTTGGGCCCAAAATGCCATCACCAGTAGATATCAGGGGGAATGAGGGGCACCCAGCAGGGACACCCTGAAGTCTCATGGTTTCCATCAGGCTTTCCCAAGGGCAGGGGTGGGTGGGAGAGTGGAAAAGCAGTATCGCTTTTTACATTTTCTTCCTACATCTCCCTCTTCAGAGCTCCTTGTCCCTGGGTGCTTGTTCTTGCCTGTGGCCCCTGTTCCTGATGGGCTCCAGGTGTGGCCAGTGGGGCTAATAACAGGGCCGGCCCTCCTGTGGGCTATAAAGGGGCTGCCTGAGGGAGCTGATAAAGGGGAACTGGTTGAGGAGGTAGCTGGAGGTACCTCCAGAATGGAATGGCTGGTCCCTGTGGTAAGGAAGGATCCCCCTGAGCTGTCCATGATGGAGCAGACCACCAGCACACGTTGCTGGCAGCTTGGTGCCTGCATCGGCTGTGTGTGTGAGCCGCTGGCCAGCCTGGCGGTGGAGGGGAGTTGAGAGAAAAGTGTTGGGGTGCTGAAGATCTGAGCTGGTGCCAGGAGCTGGGGTGAGTCACACGTTCTCCTGTGTGTGTCCCGGTCCACCTCTGCTGCCCTGCCTGCCGCTCCTTCTGCTGCCTGGGAAAGGGCTGCCCAGGGATGGGGAGGGCCAGCAATGGCTTTCTGTCCTGGCCCCTTTGCTGTGGGAGCCTGATGGACAGCCTAACACCTTCCTGACTGCACTGGGGCTTCCCCTCAAGCCAGGGGGAGAGGCAGGGCTGGAAGAAAGTGGAGGCTGAGATGGGGTGCGAAGTCAGGGAAAATGTGGAAGTCAAGATGGGGGTGGAAATGGTGTCACTTTTTACATTGTCTTTGTAAGGCTCCCTCTTTTTGTCTTCCTGACCCTATGTGTTAGTTCTTGCCTCTGTTTCTTTTCCCCTATTGCTTTACAATATTCCGCTGTCCCTTGTCTTGTCCCTGCTTTGTGGTCCTGCTGGTCCCTTTGGCCTCTCTCTCCTGCTCCTCCTCGCTCTTATGTATTCCTCCATCTCTCCCTGGGTTTTTTGCTCAGTGTCCCAGTACTCCTCTCTCTATGCTACTGTCCTGCTCCCTGTCCCTCTCCTGTTTGCAGCATCCCGTTTACTGGCTGCCTGTCCCCCACCTCTTCTCTACCTTCCTCCTGCTTTTTCCCTTCTCTCCTGCTGCGTTTGTTGTGTTTGCACATCGAGCCTTGTAGCCAGCTAAGTGCCAGGATTTGTTCTGGGCAGAGGTGAGTAAACTTTTCCTGCCTCCTCTGTGCCCCTGGATGGTATTCAAGCCCCTGGGTGCAGAGCTCGTGGCTGTGGGCAGGTGCCGGGGAGGGGGCCATGTGCTGTGGGGCTTTGCCCAGGCCCCTGTTCCTGATGGGCTCCAGCTGGGGCAGGTGTGGCCAGTGAGGCTAATGATGGGGCTGGCCCTACTTTGGGCTATGAAGGGGGCTGCCTGGGCATGCCTGCCTGCAGGAGCTGGCTGAGGAGTCAAACCAAGGGGCTTCCACAGGCAACTGTCTCCAGCTGGTCCCTGTGGCAAGGAATGATCCCTCCCACCCATCCACAACAGAGAATGCCACCATAACACAGCACCAGGACCTTGGCGCCTCTGTTGGCTGCACACGTGTGAGCTGCTGCATGTCCAGGAAACCTCGTGAGAGAAGTGCATTGAGTCACCCACCGCCTGCTCCTAAGGTCAGGCAGCTGGCACTGTGGAGGAGGAAGGGGCAGAGACAGAGAGAAAAGCCTCGGGGCGGTGAAGGTCTGCCGTTGTCACCAGGAGCCACGTGTCCCCTCGTGTGTGTCCAGGGCCATCCCTGCCCTGGTTCTCTGGATCTCTGCCTGCCTCCTTGCCTGTCCCTGCCTCTGTCTGCCTTTCAGGCTGTCTAGTTCCCCAAAGCTTTTTGCTCTTTTGCTAGCATTGCCCTGTAAAGTGTCACCTTCTACCTTTCCTTTCTATGTCGTTTCCTTTCTGGCACCCCACCAGCTCTGATTTCATTCTTCCTCATTGCTTGTGAAACTGGCATTTCTAGGTCCCCTCTCTCCGTGTCTCAGTTTACCCAGTTGCCTATGATTGTGGGAAGGGTGGTGGTTGGGGCCTGGGGTAGATGAGCCCTGAGCTCTCCCAGGAAGCTCCTTCTTACGTGTGAAGCAAGAACTCTGGGACTAGGCAGGGTCCAGCAGCACCCACAGTAGAAAGTGCCCTGGGATGAAGCTTGGGTTTTTTTTTTTTCTTGTTTTTATGTCAGCAGTTTCCTAGGGGGTGTTCAGGGGTGACAGGAGGGTTTTAAAACACACAGCCTTTTTTTTAACTGATAGTTTTGGTGCTGTTTTGTTCTAGGTGCACTGGATTTTCCCGGAATTCTGAACTTCCTGCAGGATGGCAACTTGTTTTTTGCGAGGAGTGTTTGTGACCGCATTTCCCTTCCTAGGACTTGAAGGTGAGACTATCGAGCAGCCGTGAGGATGCGCCCCACGTCTGCACCTGTCTATGCCCCCCCGTACCCCTGTCTCCGCCTTCAGGTGGGGTTTTTCCCATGCCACCCCCAACTCGGTGGCCTTGCTAAGGGTGGGTGTGCCTGGCCCCAAATCCACCCGGCGCCTCCCCCCCGCCGTGAGCGTGCCTTGCTGCTGTTCTTCGGCACTGGCCACTGTAGGCGTGCCCTGCTTGCCCCCCCCCCCCGACCCCCCCCCCCCGTGTGCCTTTTCTGCCCCGGCACCGCCCCCCCCCCCGTGGGCGTGCCCTGCTTCCCCGCGCCCCGCCCCGGCACCGTTCCCCCCGTGGGAGTGCCTTGCTGCTTTGCACCTCGCCCCAGCACCGCCCCCCCCCCCATGGCCTCGCCGACAGTGGCTGTGCCCTGCCCGGCCCCCACCCCCTCCCCTTCCCGGGTTTGCCTTTGTTATTCTGCACCCCACCCCAGCACCGCCCCCCCCGGGCGTGACTTTTTTGCCCCATGCCCCACCCTCCTGTTGGCGTGCCTTGCTGCCCCCCCCCCCCCCCCGGCCCCGCCCCCCCTTGTGTCCCATCCCCACCACTTGCCCGGGGGCGGGGCCTGGGGTATATGAGCCTCGGCCTCTGCTCAGGGAGCTCATTCTGCTCTGGGGCTGCTGGCGCTGGCAGCTCCAGACCCAGCTGCCTCTGCGGGCATGGGGCTTCGGGCGCGGACAGGAGCGCAGGCGGCTGCGGCAGGGAAGAGCTGCGGCCGGGGACACCAGGCCACCCCTGTACTCCTCAGGCCCCCATCGGCTCCAGCCCCTCAGCGAGGACCAGATGTGCTCCTGGGCCTGGCCAGGCCCTGCCGGGACGCGTTCCACCCCGTCGGGCCCCCTGCCACCAGCTACGCCCAGCGCTGCTGCCTCTGCCCGGCCCCGGGGGCGCCGGGGCCAGAGGTTGTCGTCCCCAAGTGGGGTCACAGCATCTTTTGGGGGGGGTCGATGGCACCGACGCCGAGCCATCCTGCAGCCTGGCTTTGCACCGCAGGCATCTCCGTAAGCTGTCCGAGTTCCTCCCTCCCCTTCGTGTGCCCCTCAGTCCCCTCCATTTCCCATCCAGGCACCAGAATCAATCTGCGTGACAAGTGGCCTTCTCAGAACCACAGGCCTTCAAAGGGCCTTCTCTCACCTGCCTAGTCCTCTCAGAAGGACACGGGCGTTGCTCTGTGTGGACTCATTTGTCTTTCCTGGCACCTCTCCTGAGGTGCCTTGTCACTTGTTTTGGTTCGAGTCGCTTCAGTGTTACTTAAGGTGCTTGGTACAGTTCCTGATGCTGTGGGGTTCTTTTCCCCGACGGTTTTTCCTTGGTTTTGGTTTTTGGTTTGGGTTCGGTTTGGTTTCAACCCTATCCTGGGGTTTTCTGTCCTTTGGGACTTATTTCTGTTGAGGGAGGCAGATGGAGAAAAGTAGGAGTCTCAGTGTCTTACAACTGCTGGTGATCTACAATATTCCCTTTGCAACCAGAGAGCTCTGAGAGGAGGATTCTTGCAGGCTGTCATTCGGCTTTGTCATTCGGTCCCGTCCAGAATGTAGCGCTGGTACAAGTTCTGCAACAGACAGGAACGGGTCTAGCCTTGTTACGCGGGCTTTCTTTTTCCTTGCAGGTCGGACTTGAGACTTGCAATGGCCTTTTCCTTCGCTAAAAAAACACGCCCCAGACTCGCCGCAGACTCGGCAGCGTCGCGGATTTCGCCGGACCGCGCCGCTGGCAGAGCCGGCGGCCGACGGGGTCGCGGGCGCTCGGCACTGCGTCGGCCGGAGGCTCCCGTTGGCGCAGCAGCGACGGTCGGGGGCGGCGCAGCTGGACAGCCGGAGGTTTGGTGTCGCGGCGTATCTGCTGTGCGCGGGTTCGCTTCCCCGGGATTTTGGGCTGCTCTGGAAAAACGGGTGGCGGAGCCGGAGAGAAGAGCGGGCGGTGGCTACAGGCCGAGTCGCCGCTCGGGGAGGTTGCGCTCCGCGGAGCTTCAAGCTTTGGAGACGGAGTGCAAAACCGTCGAGCGTCCCAAGTGGACCGCGGCAGGCGTCCTGGCTCCGGTCGCGTCGAGGCGCTCCGGTGGTTTTTCCTGGGGAATTCCAAAGTGGTCAGTTTCTATTAGTTTAATTTTTACCGCTCGTTTACGTCAAAACGTTTAAAATAAAAATGTCCGTCACAGTAACCAGAATAGTCTTTGGGAGCAAATACTGCCCGTCGTCCGCTCTAGCTATTGCTTCCCGCTTTGCAGACAGTACTTACTCCCCATTGATGTAATCAAAGGGCAAGCAGCAGAATATCAACAACAGAGCGCTAACTGGAAGTAATAGCTGTAGCGAAACAACTCTAACAGGAAAAGAAAAAAATCACGCGTCCTAGTTAATCCACTTCGTGGTAAAGTCACAAAATATTAGAGCGCGCCTAAAGAGAAGAAATATTACCTAGGGTTGAGTAATGACTAAATTTAGTGGCAGATGTTACTTAATGAACCGGGCAGTAATGATTCCCGGTCCGTACTGCAATTCAAAAAATGAATAGTTTAGAGACCCTCTTGAAGTGATAAAGACAGAAAACTAATTGGGAGTCGTTAACAGCTCCATTTAAACATAACCACTGCTAAACCAATTGAACTGGAAACTAATTGGGAGGCTCTAACGCTTAAACGATCACACCGCTGTAAGCAAGCTGGGAGGCAACAGTGACTCCTGCTTAGAACCAAAAGAGTAATCGAAGCTTTAGATTTTTAGATAAAGAGAAATAAAAAAAGGAATCGTTCAATAACGGCTACGTTTAAACGTAGGTACTAAAAGAATTCCCGGGCGGTGGTGAACTAACATAACGCTAAAAGATTTAGATTTAAAATAAAAGGAAAATTAGAAAACCAACAGGGAGTCACGACTGCCAAAATTTAAACATAGCCGTTGGGGGGGGGAGGAGGGGACGGGTACCAATTCCTTCCAAGTAGAGCTAAAAGAAAAAACCGACGCCCATTAAATCCGACGAACAAAAACTTAGATTTCATTTTAGAAACAGATCGAATGCTAACTGGGCATCATGAATGCCCGTTTAACAATACTAGCCATCTTAAACTGATGCATTAAAGATACCCCCGCAGCACCATCAGATGAAAATTTTCTCCTTGGGAAGCAGAAATAGAATACCAATTGGGAGCAGTTTAGGGTAACGGTCGTCGTGAACGTACCCCTAATTTGAGTCCTAATTCACAATCCGAAACCGTGATTTCCAACGGTAATGAACCTTTTCCTCTTGTGTCAGTCGGGTGCCTGCGCTTTGCTCCTGCTCCCTTCAGCAGCGGTACACGGAGTGCTCGCTGGCTGTGAGCCGTTCGTTCAGCGGCTTTTTGTACCAGTCAACTCTTCAATCGGGCCATTTAAATAACAGACTATTCTCTCAAATTCCAGCTCAAACGCGTGGCACGAATTAACGGCGCCCGAGGACCACGCCATTTACTAGTGCCGCCCCGGAGCTGAGCCTGCTTATTGTGAGGCTCTTCTCGCAAGAGCCCCTCACGCACGCCCGCAGGTCCCGTCACCGGTGCTCCGCGCCGGCCTAACCGCGGACCGGCAGGGCGGGCGGAGAAACTGCCCGGAAGCCGTGGAGAGCGAGACGGATTTGAGAGCGAGACGGATTCAACAGCGATTCCTGCCGAAACACGCAAGGAACGCAGCTCTGCACGGCGGGGCGGCGGCCTGTCCCCTCCTGCCCGCGCGGCCCCATCCCCGCCGTGGGCAGCCTCAGCCTTCAGAAGATGGCGGCGCCATACCCCCCCCCCCCCGCCCCCCTCCAAGCACCGGCTGCAGCTCCGGAGAGAAACGACGCGGATGCGGCCCCGAGACAGCGGCGCCGCCACCGCGGCCGCCGTCGGCACTCGTTTCGCGGGGGACTCACCGGCTCCTCCGGGGCTCCGGCAGGCTCCCGCCGCTTCCCCGCGGTCCTCCATGATGCCGGAAGTGCCCCTCAGTCCTCCGAACTTGCGCTCTATGGGCCCGCAGTCCTCCAGGATGCCCAAGTGCCGGTTCGGTGCGGGGGGCCCTGGAGTAGATGAGCCCCGGGCTCTGCCCAGGGAGCTCCTTCTGGGCGAGGCGAGAGCTGTGGGACTGGGCAGGGTCCAGCGGCACCCACAGGAGAGAGCGCCCTGGCTGGGATGCAGCTTGGGTTTTGGGGTTTTTTTGGTTTGTTTTTTTTTTTTTTACGTCAGCAGTTTCCTAGGGGGTGTTCAGGGGTGACAGGAGGGTTTTAAAACACACAGCCTTTTTTTTAACTGATAGTTTTGGTGCTGTTTTGTTCTAGGTGCACTGGATTTTCCCGGAATTCTGAACTTCCTGCAGGATGGCAACTTGTTTTTTGCGAGGAGTGTTTGTGACCGCATTTCCCTTCCTCGGACTTGAAGGTGAGAATATCGAGCAGCCGTTAGGATGCGCACGTCTGCACCTGTCTATGCCCCCCCATACCCCTGTCTCTGCCTTCAGGTGGGGTTTTTCCCATGCCACCCCCAACTCGGTGGCCTTGCTAAGGGTGGGTGTGCCTGGCCCCAAATCCACCCGGCGCCTCCCCCCCGCCGTGAGCGTGCCTTGCTGCTGTTCTTCGGCACTGGCCACTGTAGGCGTGCCCTGCTTGCCCCCCCCCCCCGACCCCCCCCCCCCCGGTGTGCCTTTTCTGCCCCGGCACCACCCCCCCCGTGGGCGTGCCCTGCTTCCCCGCACCCCGCCCCGGCACTGATTCCCCCCCCCGGTGGGTGTGCCTTGCTTTTCCGCGCCCCGCCCCGTCACCGCCCCCCCCGTGGGCGTGCCCTGCTTCCCCGCGCCCCGCCCCGGCACCGCTCCCCCCGTGGGAGTGCCTTGCTGCTTTGCACCTCGCCCCAGCACCGCCCCCCCCATGGCCTCGCCGACAGTGGCCGTGCCCTGCCCGGCCCCCACCCCCTTCCCCTTCCCGGGTTTGCCTTTGTTATTCTGCACCCCACCCCAGCACCGCCCCCCCCCCGGGCGTGACTTTTTTGCCCCATGCCCCACCCTCCCGTTGGCGTGCCTTGCTGCCCACCCCCCCCCCCTCACCGGCACCGCCCCCCCTTGTGTCCTATCCCCACCACTTGCCCGGGGGCAGGGCCTGGGGTATATGAGCCTCGGCCTCTGCTCAGGGAGCTCATTCTGCTCTGGGGCTGCTGGCGCTGGCAGCTCCAGACCCAGCTGCCTCTGCGGGCATGGGGCTTCGGGCGCGGACAGGAGCGCAGGCGGCTGCGGCAGGGAAGAGCTGCGGCCGGGGACACCAGGCCACCCCTGTACTCCTCAGGCCCCTATCGGCTCCAGCCCCTCAGCGAGGACCAGATGTGCTCCTGGGCCTGGCCAGGCCCTGCCGGGACGCGTTCCCCCCCGTCGGGCCCCCTGCCACCAGCTACGCCCAGCGCTGCTGCCTCTGCCCGGCCCCGGGGGCGCCGGGGCCAGAGGTTGTCGTCCCCAAGTGGGGTCACAGCATCTTTTGGGGGGGGTCGATGGCACCGACGCCGAGCCATCCTGCAGCCCGGCTTTGCACCGCAGGCATCTCCGTAAGCTGTCCGAGTTCCTCCCTCCCCTTCGTGCGCCCCTCAGTCCCCTCCATTTCCCATCCAGGCACCAGAATCAATCTGCGTGACAAGTGGCCTTCTCAGAACCACAGGCCTTCAAAGGGCCTTCTCTCACCTGCCTAGTCCTCTCAGAAGGACACGGGCGTTGCTCTGTGTGGACTCATTTGTCTTTCCTGGCACCTCTCCTGAGGTGCTTTGTCACTTGTTTTGGTTCGAGTCGCTTCAGTGTTACTTAAGGTGCTTGGTACAGTTCCTGATGCTTTGGGGTTCTTTTCCCCGACGGTTTTTCCTTGGTTTTGGTTTTTGGTTTGGGTTCCGTTTGATTTCAACCCGATCCTGGGGTTTTCTGTCCTTTGGGACTTATTTCTGTTGAGGGAGGCAGATGGAGAAAAGTAGGAGTCTCAGTGTCTTACAACTGCTGGTGATCTACAATATTCCCTTTGCAACCAGAGAGCTCTGAGAGGAGGATTCTTGCAGGCTGTCATTCGGCTTTGTCATTCGGTCCCGTCCAGAATGTAGCGCTGGTACAAGTTCTGCAACAGACAGGAACGGGTCTAGCCTTGTTACGCGGGCTTTCTTTTTCCTTGCAGGTCGGACTTGAGACTTGCAATGGCCTTTTCCTTCGCTAAAAAAACACGCCCCGGACTCGCCGCAGACTCGGCAGCGTCGCGGATTTCGCCGGACCGCGCCGCTGGCAGAGCCGGCGGCCGACGGGGTCGCGGGCGCTCGGCACTGCGTCGGCCGGAGGCTCCCGTTGGCGCAGCAGCGACGGTCGGGGGCGGCGCAGCTGGACAGCCGGAGGTTTGGTGTCGCGGCGTATCTGCTGTGCGCGGGTTCGCTTCCCCGGGATTTTGGGCTGCTCTGGAAAAACGGGTGGCGGAGCCGGAGAGAAGAGCGGGCGGTGGCTACAGGCCGAGTCGCCGCTCGGGGAGGTTGCGCTCCGCGGAGCTTCAAGCTTTGGAGACGGAGTGCAAAACCGTCGAGCGTCCCAAGTGGACCGCGGCAGGCGTCCTGGCTCCGGTCGCGTCGAGGCGCTCCGGTGGTTTTTCCTGGGGAATTCCAAAGTGGTCAGTTTCTATTAGTTTAATTTTTACCGCTCGTTTACGTCAAAACGTTTAAAATAAAAATGTCCGTCACAGTAACCAGAATAGTCTTTGGGAGCAAATACTGCCCGTCGTCCGCTCTAGCTATTGCTTCCCGCTTTGCAGACAGTACTTACTCCCCATTGATGTAATCAAAGGGCAAGCAGCAGAATATCAACAACAGAGCACTAACTGGAAGTAATAGCTGTAGCGAAACAACTCTAACAGGAAAAGAAAAAAATCACGCGTCCTAGTTAATCCACTTCGTGGTAAAGTCACAAAATATTAGAGCGCGCCTAAAGAGAAGAAATATTACCTAGGGTTGAGTAATGACTAAATTTAGTGGCAGATGTTACTTAATGAACCGGGCAGTAATGATTCCCGGTCCGTATTGCAATTCAAAAAATGAATAGTTTAGAGACCCTCTTGAAGTGATAAAGACAGAAAACTAATTGGGAGTCGTTAACAGCTCCATTTAAACATAACCACTGCTAAACCAATTGAACTGGAAACTAATTGGGAGGCTCTAACGCTTAAACGATCACACCGCTGTAAGCAAGCTGGGAGGCAACAGTGACTCCTGCTTAGAACCAAAAGAGTAATCGAAGCTTTAGATCTTTAGATAAAGAGAAATAAAAAAAGGAATCGTTCAATAACGGCTACGTTTAAACGTAGGTACTAAAAGAATTCCCGGGCGGTGGTGAACTAACATAACGCTAAAAGATTTAGATTTAAAATAAAAGGAAGATTAGAAAACCAACAGGGAGTCACGACTGCCAAAATTTAAACATAGCCGTTGGGGGGGGAGGAGGGGACGGGTACCAATTCCTTCCAAGTAGAGCTAAAAGAAAAAACCGACGCCCATTAAATCCGACGAACAAAAACTTAGATTTCATTTTAGAAACAGATCGAACGCTAACTGGGCATCATGAATGCCCGTTTAACAATACTAGCCATCTTAAACTGATGCATTAAAGATACCCCCGCAGCACCATCAGGTGAAAATTTTCTCCTTGGGAAGCAGAAATAGAATACCAATTGGGAGCAGTTTAGGGTAACGGTCGTCGTGAGCGTACCCCTAATTCGAGTCCTAATTCACAATCCGAAACCGTGATTTCCAACGGTAATGAACCTTTTCCTCTTGTGTCAGTCGGGTGCCTGCGCTTTGCTCCTGCTCCCTTCAGCAGCGGTACACGGAGCGCTCGCCGGCTGTGAGCCGTTCGTTCACCGGCTTTTTGTACCAGTCAACTCTTCAATCGGGCCGTTTAAATAACAGACTATTCTCTCAAATTCCAGCTCAAACGCGTGGCACGAATTAACGGCGCCCGAGGACCACGCCATTTACTAGTGCCGCCCCGGAGCTGAGCCTGCTTATTGTGAGGCTCTTCTCGCAAGAGCCCCTCACGCACGCACGCCCGCACGCCCGCAGGTCCCGTCACCGGTGCTCCGCGCCGGCCTAACCGCGGACCGGCAGGGCGGGCGGAGAAACTGCCCGGAAGCCGTGGAGAGCGAGACGGATTCGAGAGCGAGACGGATTCAACAGCGATTCCTGCCGAAACACGCAAGGAACGCAGCTCTGCACGGCGGGGCGGCGGCCTGTCCCCTCCTGGCCGCGCGGCCCCATCCCCGCCGCGGGCAGCCTTAGCCTTCAGAAGATGGCGGCGCCATACCCCCCCCCCCCCCCCCGCCCCCCTCCAAGCACCGGCCGCAGCTCCGGAGAGAAACGACGCGGATGCGGCCCCGAGACAGCGGCGCCGCCACCGCGGCCGCCGTCGGCACTCGTTTCGCGGGGGACTCACCGGCTCCTCCGGGGCTCCGGCAGGCTCCCACCGCTTCCCCGCGGTCCTCCATGATGCCGGAAGTGCCCCTCAGTCCTCCGAACTTGCGCTCTATGGGCCCGCAGTCCTCCAGGATGCCCAAGTGCCGGTTCGGTGCGGGGGGCCCTGGAGTAGATGAGCCCCGGGCTCTGCCCAGGGAGCTCCTTCTGGGCGAGGCGAGAGCTGTGGGACTGGGCAGGGTCCAGCGGCACCCACAGGAGAGAGTGCCCTGGGCTGCAGCTTGGGTTTTGGTGGGGTTTTTTTCGTTTGTTTTTTTTTTTTTTTTTTACGTCGGCAGTTTCCTACGGGGTGTTCAGGGGTGACAGGAGGGTTTTAAAACACACAGCCTTTTTTTAACTGATAGTTTTGGTGCTGTTTTGTTCTAGGTGCACTGGATTCTCCCAGAATTCTGAACTTCCTGCAGGATGGCAACTTGTTTTTTGCGAGGAGTGTTTGTGACCGCATTTCCCTTCCTGGGACTTGAAGGTGAGAATATCGAGCAGCCGTGAGGATGCGCACCACGTCCGCACCTGTCTATGCCCCCCCATCCCTCCGTCCGTGGCTGCAGGTGGGATTTTTCCCATGCCACCCCCAACTCGGTGGCCTTGCCAAGGGTGGGTGTGCCTGGCCCTACTTCTCGTGTCCCTGCCTCCAATGGGTGTGCTTTGCCTGCTTTGTGTTCCCTCTTTATGGGTGTGCATAGCTCACACTGTTGTCCTCGCCCTGTGCTTCTGCCTTGCACCTGCCTCCCATGGGCATGCATTGTCCCCCCCTTGTCTCTGCTCCATGCAGCTGCCTTGCCCCCACCTCTCCAAGTATTGCTGCTCCAGGTTTACAGCACGAATAAACTGTTAGCATTCCGAACTTTGCTCTGGCACTTCCTTGGGCCCCAAATCCCTAAGACTACCGCAAAATGCCATCACCAGTAGATGTCAGGGGGAATGAGGGGCACCCAGCAGGGACACCCTGAAGTCTCATGGTTTCCATCAGGCTTTCCCAAGGGCAGAGGTGGGTGGGAGAGTGGAAAAGCAGCATTACTTTTTACGTTTTCTTCCTACATCTCCCTCTTCTGAGCTCCTTGTCCCTGGGTGTTTGTTCTTGCCTGTGGCCCCTGTTCCTGATGGGCTCCAGGTGTGGCCAGTGGGGCTAATGGCATGACTGGCCCTGCTGTGGACTATAAAGGGGCTGCCTGAGGGAGCTGGTAAAGGGGAACTGGCTGAGGAGGAGCTGGAGGTGCCTCCAGCATGGAATGGCTGGTCCCTGTGGTGAAGAAGGGTTCCTCTGAGCTGTCCGTGATGGAGCAGACCACCAGCATGTGTTGCCAAGAGCTTGGTGCCTGCATCGGCTGTGTGTGAGCCGCTGGCCAGCCTGGCAGTGGAGGGGAGTTGAGAGAAAAGTGTTGGGGCACTGAAGGTCTGAGCCGGTGCTGGGAGCTGGGGTGAGTCACATGTTCTCCCATGCACATCCTGGTCCATCTCTGCTGCCCTGCCTGTCGCTCCTTCCGCTGCCTGGGAAAGGGCTGCCCAGGGATGGGGAGGGCCAACGATGGCTTTCTGTCCTGGCCACTTTGCTGTGGAAGCCTGCCAGGCACCCTGCTGCCATTCCGATGGCACTGGGGCTTCCCCTCAAGCCAGGGGGAGGTGGCAGGGCTGGAAGAAAGTGGAGGCTGAGATGGGGTGCGAAGTCAGGGAAAATGTGGAAATCAAGAGTGGGTGGAAATGGTGTCACTTTTTACATTGTCTTTGTAAGGCTCCCTCTTTTTGTCTTCCTGACCCTATGTGTTAGTTCTTGCCTCTGTTTCTTTTCCCCTATTGCTTTACAATATTTGCCTGTCCCTCGTCTTGTCCTTGCCTTGTGGTCCTGCTGGTGCCTTTGGACTCTTTCTCCTGCTCCTCCTCTCTCTTATGTATTCCTCCACCTCTCCCTGGGTTTTTTGCTCAGTGTCCCAGTACTCCTCTCTCTATGCTACTGTCCTGCTCCCTGTCCCTCCCCTGTTTGCAGCATCCCGTTTACTGGCTGCCTGTCCCCCACCTCTTCTCTATCTTCCTCCTGTTTTTTCCCTTCTCTCCTGCTGTCCTGCTGCGTTTGAGCACTGAGCCTTGTAGCCAGCTCAGTGCCAGGATTTGTTCTGGGCAGAGGTGAGTAAACTTTTCCTGCCTCCTCTGTGCCCCTGGATGGTATTCAAGCCCCTGGGTGCAGAGCTCATGGCTGTGAGCAGGTGCCAGGGAGGGGGCCATGTGCTGTGGGGATTTGGCCAGGCCCCTGTTCCTGACGGGCTCCAGCTGGGGCAGGTGTGGCCAGTGAGGCTAATGATGGGGCTGGCCCTGCTTTGGGCTAGGAAGGGGGCTGCCTGGGCATGCCTGCCTGCAGGAGGTGGCTGAGGAGTCAAACCAAGGGGCTTCCACAGGCAGCTGTCTCTAGCCGGTCCCTGTGGCAAGGAAGGATCCCTCCCAGCCGTCCCCAACAGAGCACGCCACCAGCACACGACACCAGGACCCTGGCGGCTCTGTTGGCCACACGTGTGAGCTGCTGCATGTCCAGGAAACCTCGTGAGAGAAGTGCATTGAGTCACGCACCGCTTACTCCTAAGGTCAGGCAGCTGGCACTGTGGAGGAGGAAGGGGCAGAAGCAGAGAGAAAAGCCTCGGGGCGGTGAAGGTCTGCCGTTGGCACCAGGAGCCACGTGTCCCCTCGTGTGTGTCCGGGCCCATCCCTGCCCTGGTTCTGCAGGTCTCTGCCTGCCTCCTTGCCTGTCCCTGCTTCTGTCTGCCTTTCAGGCTGTCTAGTTCCCCAAAGCTTTTTGCTCTTCTGCTAGCATTGCCCTGTAAAGTATCACCTTCTACCTTTCCTTTCTATGTCTCTTCCTTTCTGGCACCCCACCAGCTCTGATTTCATTCTTCCTCGTTGCTTGTGACAATGGCATTTCTAGGTCTCCCTCTCTCGGTGTCTCCGTTTATTCAGTTCCCTGTGATTGTGGGAAGGGTGGTGGTCGGGGTCTGGGTCTCTGCTCAGGGAGCTCATTCTGCTCTGAGGTTGCTGTGGTGTGGGTGCTCTGTTGGTGCTATCAGCGGTGGCAGTTTGGGAGCTGGCTGGGCTGTGTGGGTATTGCGGTTTGGACACGGAGAGAAGCAGAAGCATCTGAGGTAAGAGTTGTGGGACTGGGCAAGGTCCAGCAGCACATAGAGAGTGCCATTGGATGCCGGTTTGTTGGTTTTGATGTCAGCAATTTTATACTGAGTGTTCAGGGGTGGCAAGATACTTTAAAAACACAGAATTTTTTTTAACTGAATTTTTTTTGTTCTAGCTGCACTGGATTTTCCTGGAACTCTGGACTTCATGCAGGATGTAACCTTGTTTTTTTCCCTAGTTTGGCTGACAGCTTTTCCCTTAATAGGACTGAAGGTGAGATTATTAGGTATTAGAATGTGCAACATGTATGCACCTGTATATGCCACTCCCTATCCACCTGTCCATGCCTCATTCAGAAGATGGCGGCGCCATACCCCCCCCCCCCCCAAGCACCGTCCGCAGCTCCGGAGAGAAATGACGCGGATGCGGCCCCGAGACGGCGGTGCCGCCACCGCGGCCGCCGTCGGCACTCGTTTCGCGGGGGACTCACCGGCTCCTCCAGGGCTCCGGCAGGCTCCCGCCGCTTCCCCGCGGTCCTCCATGATGCCGGAAGTGCCCCTCAGTCCTCCGAACTTGCGCTCTATGGGCCCGCAGTCCTCCAGGATGCCCAAGTGCCGGTTCGGTGCGGGGGGCCCTGGAATAGATGAGCCCCGAGCTCTGCCCAGGGAGCTCCTTCTGGGCAAGGCGAGAGCTGTGGGACTGGGCAGGGTCCAGCGGCATCCACAGGAGAGAGCGCCCTGGGATGCAGCTTGGGTTTTGGGTGTGGTTTTTTTTTTTTTGTTTTTTTTTTTTTTTTTTTTTTTACGTCGGCAGTTTCCTAGGGGGTGTTCAGGGGTGACAGGAGGGTTTTAAAACACATAGCCTTTTTTTTAACTGATAGTTTTGGTGCTGTTTTGTTCTAGGTGCACTGGTTTTTCCCGGAATTCTGAACTTCCTGCAGGATGGCAACTTGGTTTTTGTGAGGAGTGTTTGTGACCGCATTTCCCTTCCTGGGACTCGAAGGTGAGACTATCGAGCAGCCGTGAGGATGCGCACCACGTCTGCACCTGTCTATGCCCCCCCATCCCTCCGTCTTGCGGCTATACGTCGGGTCATCTTCTGAGCTATACGTCGGGACGTCTGTTGGTCTCTACGTCGGAACGTATGTTGGTTTCTACGTCTGGCTTGACGTTAATTTCAGCTCTACTTCGGAATGTCTTTTGGGATATACGTCGGGACGTGTGTTGGGCTCTATGTCGGGACATCTCTCGGGCTCTACGTCAGGACGTCTTTTAGGCTCTACGTCCGGCTGTAGCTCACTTTTGGCTCTACGTCGGAACGTCTGTTGGTCTCTACTTCGATATGTCTGGCTTGAGCTCGCTTTCGGCTCTATGTCGGGACGTATGTTGAGTTCTACAACTGGACATGTGTTGGGCTCTGCGTCGGGACGTCTGTTAGGCTCTATGTCGGGACATCTCTTGGGCTCTACGTCGGGACATCTGTTGGGATCAACGTCGGGACGTTTGTTGGGTTGTAGGTCGGGAAGTCTGGCTTGAGCTTGCTTTCGCCTCTAAGTCGGGACGTCTGTTGGGCTCTACATCTGGTTTAGCTTACTTTCAGCTCTGCGTCGGGACGTGCGTTGGGCTCTGCGTCTGTAGTTAGCTTACTTTCAGCTCTGCGTCGGGACGTGCGTTGGGCTCTGCGTCGGGACGTGCGTTGGGCTCTGCGTCGGGACGTGCGTTGGGCTCTGCGTCGGGACGTGCGTTGGGCTCTGCGTCGGGATTTAGCTTACTTTCAGCTCTACGTTGGGACGTGCGTTGGGCTCTAATTTTATTGTTAGCTCACTTTCAGCTCTACTTCGGAACTTCTCTTGGCCTCTGCGTCGGGACGTGCGTTGGGCTCTGCGTCGGGACGTGCGTTGGGCTCTGCGTCGGGACGTGCGTTGGGCTCTGCGTCGGGACGTGCGTTGGGCTCTGCGTCGGGACGTGCGTTGGGCTCTGCGTCGGGACGTGCGTTGGGCTCTGCGTCGGGACGTGCGTTGGGCTCTGCGTCGGGACGTGCGTTGGGCTCTGCGTCGGGACGTGCGTTGGGCTCTGCGTCGGGACGTGCGTTGGGCTCTGCGTCGGGACGTGCGTTGGGCTCTGCGTCGGGACGTGCGTTGGGCTCTGCGTCGGGACGTGCGTTGGGCTCTGCGTCGGGACGTGCGTTGGGCTCTGCGTCGGGATTTAGCTTACTTTCAGCTCTGCGTCGGGACGTGCGTTGGCCTCTGCGTCGGGACGTGCGTTGGCCTCTGCGTCGGGACGTGCGTTGGCCTCTGCGTCGGGACGTGCGTTGGCCTCTGCGTCGGGATTTAGCTTACTTTCAGCTCTACGTCGGGACGTGCGTTGGGCTCTACGTCGGGATTTAGCGTACTTTCAGCTCTACGTCGGGACGTGCGTTGGGCTCTACGTCGGGATTTAGCGTACTTTCAGCTCTACGTCGGGACGTGCGTTGGGCTCTACGTCGGGATTTAGCGTACTTTCAGCTCTACGTCGGGACGTGCGTTGGGCTCTAATTTTATTGTTAGCTCACTTTCAGCTCTACTTCGGAACTTCTCTTGGCCTCTGCGTCGGGACGTGCGTTGGGCTCTGCGTCGGGACGTGCGTTGGGCTCTGCGTCGGGACGTGCGTTGGGCTCTGCGTCGGGACGTGCGTTGGGCTCTGCGTCGGGACGTGCGTTGGGCTCTGCGTCGGGATTTAGCTTACTTTCAGCTCTACGTCGGGACGTGCGTTGGGCTCTGCGTCGGGATTTAGCTTACTTTCAGCTCTACGTCGGGACGTGCGTTGGGCTCTGCGTCGGGATTTAGCTTACTTTCAGCTCTACGTCGGGACGTGCGTTGGGCGCTACGTCGGGACGTGCGTTGGGCGCTACGTCGGGACGTGCGTTGGGCGCTACGTCGGGACGTGCGGTGGGCGCTACGTCGGGACGTGCGGTGGGCTCTACGTCGGGACGTGCGGTGGGCTCTACGTCGGGACGTGCGGTGGGCTCTACGTCGGGACGTGCGGTGGGCTCTACGTCGGGACGTGCGGTGGGCTCTACGTCGGGACGTGCGGTGGGCTCTACGTCGGGACGTGCGGTGGGCTCTACGTCGGGATTTAGCTTACTTTCAGCTCTACGTCGGGACGTGCGTTGGCCTCTACGTCGGGACGTGCGTTGGCCTCTACGTCGGGATTTAGCTTACTTTCAGCTCTACGTCGGGACGTGCGTTGGCCTCTACGTCGGGACGTGCGTTGGGCTCTACGTCGGGATTTAGCTTACTTTCAGCTCTACGTCGGGACGTGCGTTGGGCTCTACGTCGGGACGTGCGTTGGGCTCTACGTCTGTAGTTAGCTAACTTTCAGCTCTAAGTCGGGACGTGCGTTGGCCTCTAAGTCGGGACGTGCGTTGGCCTCTAAGTCGGGACGTGCGTTGGCCTCTAAGTCGGGACGTGCGTTGGCCTCTAAGTCGGGACGTGCGTTGGCCTCTAAGTCGGGACGTGCGTTGGCCTCTAAGTCGGGACGTGCGTTGGCCTCTAAGTCGGGACGTGCGTTGGCCTCTAAGTCGGGACGTGCGTTGGCCTCTAAGTCGGGACGTGCGTTGGCCTCTAAGTCGGGACGTGCGTTGGCCTCTAAGTCGGGACGTGCGTTGGCCTCTAAGTCGGGACGTGCGTTGGCCTCTAAGTCGGGACGTGCGTTGGCCTCTAAGTCGGGACGTGCGTTGGCCTCTAAGTCGGGACGTGCGTTGGCCTCTAAGTCGGGACGTGCGTTGGCCTCTAAGTCGGGACGTGCGTTGGCCTCTAAGTCGGGACGTGCGTTGGCCTCTAAGTCGGGACGTGCGTTGGCCTCTACGTCGGGACGTGCGTTGGGCTCTACGTCGGGATTTAGCTTACTTTCAGCTCTACGTCGGGACGTGCGTTGGCCTCTACGTCGGGACGTGCGTTGGCCTCTACGTCGGGACGTGCGTTGGCCTCTACGTCGGGACGTGCGTTGGCCTCTACGTCGGGACGTGCGTTGGCCTCTACGTCGGGACGTGCGTTGGCCTCTACGTCGGGACGTGCGTTGGCCTCTACGTCGGGACGTGCGTTGGCCTCTACGTCGGGACGTGCGTTGGCCTCTACGTCGGGACGTGCGTTGGCCTCTACGTCGGGACGTGCGTTGGCCTCTACGTCGGGACGTGCGTTGGCCTCTACGTCGGGACGTGCGTTGGCCTCTACGTCGGGATTTAACTTACTTTCAGCTCTACGTCGGGACGTGCGTTGGGCTCTACGTCGGGATTTAACTTACTTTCAGCTCTACGTCGGGACGTGCGTTGGGCTCTACGTCGGGACGTGCGTTGGGCTCTACGTCTGTAGTTAGCTAACTTTCTGCTCTACGTCGGGACGTGCGTTGGGCTCTACGTCTGTAGTTAGCTAACTTTCTGCGCTACGTCGGGACGTGCGTTGGGCGCTACGTCTGTAGTTAGCTAACTTTCAGCTCTACGTCGGGACGTGCGTTGGGCGCTACGTCGGGACGTGCGTTGGGCTCTACGTCGGGACGTGCGTTGGGCTCTACGTCTGTAGTTAGCTAACTTTCTGCTCTACGTCGGGACGTGCGTTGGGCTCTACGTCTGTAGTTAGCTAACTTTCTGCTCTACGTCGGGACGTGCGTTGGGCGCTACGTCTGTAGTTAGCTAACTTTCAGCTCTACGTCGGGACGTGCGTTGGGCGCTACGTCGGGACGTGCCTTGGCCTCTACGTCGGGACGTGCGTTGGGCTCTACGTCGGGACGTGCGTTGGGCTCTACGTCGGGACGTGCGTTGGGCTCTACGTCGGGACGTGCGTTGGGCTCTACGTCGGGATTTAGCTTACTTTCAGCTCTACGTCGGGACGTGCGCTGGGCTCTACGTCGGGACGTGCGCTGGGCTCTACGTCGGGACGTGCGCTGGGCTCTACGTCGGGACGTGCGCTGGGCTCTACGTCGGGACGTGCGCTGGCCTCTACGTCGGGACGTGCGCTGGCCTCTACGTCGGGACGTGCGCTGGCCTCTACGTCGGGACGTGCGCTGGCCTCTACGTCGGGACGTGCGCTGGCCTCTACGTCGGGACGTGCGCTGGCCTCTACGTCGGGATTTAGCTTACTTTCAGCTCTACGTCGGGACGTGCGTTGGCCTCTACGTCGGGACGTGCGTTGGCCTCTACGTCGGGACGTGCGTTGGCCTCTACGTCGGGATTTAGCTTACTTTTAGCTCTACGTCGGGACGTGCGTTGGCCTCTACGTCGGGACGTGCGTTGGCCTCTACGTCGGGACGTGCGTTGGCCTCTACGTCGGGACGTGCGTTGGCCTCTACGTCGGGACGTGCGTTGGCCTCTACGTCGGGACGTGCGTTGGCCTCTACGTCGGGACGTGCGTTGGGCTCTACGTCGGGACGTCTGTTGGGCTCTACGTCGGGACGTCTGTTGGCCTCTACGTCGGGACGTGCGTTGGCCTCTACGTCGGGATTTAACTTTCAGCTCTACGTCGGGACGTGCGTTGGCCTCTACGTCGGGATTTAACTTTCAGCTCTACGTCGGGACGTGCGTTGGGCGCTACGTCGGGACGTGCGTTGGGCGCTACGTCGGGACGTGCGTTGGGCGCTACGTCGGGATTTAGCTTACTTTCAGCTCTACGTCGGGACGTGCGTTGGGCTCTACGTCGGGACGTGCGTTGGGCTCTACGTCGGGACGTGCGGTGGGCTCTACGTCGGGACGTGCGGTGGGCTCTACGTCGGGACGTGCGGTGGGCTCTACGTCGGGACGTGCGGTGGGCTCTACGTCGGGATTTAGCTTACTTTCAGCTCTACGTCGGGACGTGCGTTGGGCTCTGCGTCGGGATTTAGCTTACTTTCAGCTCTACGTCGGGACGTGCGTTGGCCTCTGCGTCGGGACGTGCGTTGGCCTCTACGTCGGGATTTAGCTTACTTTTAGCTCTACGTCGGGACGTGCGTTGGCCTCTACGTCGGGACGTGCGTTGGCCTCTACGTCGGGACGTGCGTTGGGCTCTACGTCGGGACGTCTGTTGGGCTCTACGTCGGGACGTCTGTTGGCCTCTACGTCGGGACGTGCGTTGGCCTCTACGTCGGGATTTAACTTTCAGCTCTACGTCGGGACGTGCGTTGGCCTCTACGTCGGGATTTAACTTTCAGCTCTACGTCGGGACGTGCGTTGGGCGCTACGTCGGGACGTGCGTTGGGCGCTACGTCGGGACGTGCGTTGGGCGCTACGTCGGGACGTGCGTTGGGCGCTACGTCGGGATTTAGCTTACTTTCAGCTCTACGTCGGGACGTGCGTTGGGCTCTACGTCGGGACGTGCGTTGGGCTCTACGTCGGGACGTGCGGTGGGCTCTACGTCGGGACGTGCGGTGGGCTCTACGTCGGGATTTAGCTTACTTTCAGCTCTACGTCGGGACGTGCGTTGGGCTCTGCGTCGGGATTTAGCTTACTTTCAGCTCTACGTCGGGACGTGCGTTGGGCGCTACGTCGGGACGTGCGTTGGGCGCTACGTCGGGACGTGCGGTGGGCGCTACGTCGGGACGTGCGGTGGGCGCTACGTCGGGACGTGCGGTGGGCTCTACGTCGGGACGTGCGGTGGGCTCTACGTCGGGACGTGCGGTGGGCTCTACGTCGGGACGTGCGGTGGGCTCTACGTCGGGACGTGCGGTGGGCTCTACGTCGGGATTTAGCTTACTTTCAGCTCTACGTCGGGACGTGCGTTGGCCTCTACGTCGGGACGTGCGTTGGCCTCTACGTCGGGACGTGCGTTGGCCTCTACGTCGGGATTTAGCTTACTTTCAGCTCTACGTCGGGACGTGCGTTGGCCTCTACGTCGGGACGTGCGTTGGCCTCTACGTCGGGATTTAGCTTACTTTGAGCTCTACGTCGGGACGTGCGTTGGGCTCTACGTCGGGACGTGCGTTGGGCTCTACGTCTGTAGTTAGCTAACTTTCAGCTCTAAGTCGGGACGTGCGTTGGCCTCTAAGTCGGGACGTGCGTTGGCCTCTAAGTCGGGACGTGCGTTGGCCTCTAAGTCGGGACGTGCGTTGGCCTCTAAGTCGGGACGTGCGTTGGCCTCTAAGTCGGGACGTGCGTTGGCCTCTAAGTCGGGACGTGCGTTGGCCTCTACGTCGGGACGTGCGTTGGCCTCTACGTCGGGACGTGCGTTGGCCTCTACGTCGGGACGTGCGTTGGCCTCTACGTCGGGACGTGCGTTGGGCTCTACGTCGGGATTTAGCTTACTTTCAGCTCTACGTCGGGACGTGCGTTGGCCTCTACGTCGGGACGTGCGTTGGCCTCTACGTCGGGACGTGCGTTGGCCTCTACGTCGGGACGTGCGTTGGCCTCTACGTCGGGACGTGCGTTGGCCTCTACGTCGGGACGTGCGTTGGCCTCTACGTCGGGACGTGCGTTGGCCTCTACGTCGGGACGTGCGTTGGCCTCTACGTCGGGACGTGCGTTGGCCTCTACGTCGGGACGTGCGTTGGCCTCTACGTCGGGACGTGCGTTGGCCTCTACGTCGGGATTTAACTTACTTTCAGCTCTACGTCGGGACGTGCGTTGGGCTCTACGTCGGGACGTGCGTTGGGCGCTACGTCGGGACGTGCGTTGGGCGCTACGTCGGGACGTGCGTTGGGCTCTACGTCTGTAGTTAGCTAATTTCTGCTCTACGTCGGGACGTGCGTTGGGCTCTACGTCTGTAGTTAGCTAACTTTCAGCTCTACGTCGGGACGTGCGTTGGGCGCTACGTCGGGACGTGCGTTGGGCTCTACGTCGGGACGTGCGTTGGGCTCTACGTCGGGACGTGCGTTGGGCTCTACGTCGGGATTTAGCTTACTTTTAGCTCTAAGTCGGGACGTCTGTTGGGCTCTACGTCGGGACGTCTGTTGGGCTCTACGTCGGGACGTCTGTTGGCCTCTACGTCGGGACGTGCGTTGGCCTCTACGTCGGGATTTAACTTTCAACTCTACGTCGGGACGTGCGTTGGGCGCTACGTCGGGACGTGCGTTGGGCGCTACGTCGGGACGTGCGTTGGGCTCTACGTCGGGCTCTACGTCGGGACGTGCGTTGGGCTCTACGTCGGGACGTGCGTTGGGCTCTACTTCGGGACGTGCGTCGGGACGTGCGTTGGGCTCTACGTCGGGACGTGCGTTGGGCTCTACGTCTGTAGTTAGGTAACTTTCAGCTCTACGTCGGGACGTGCGTTGGGCTCTACGTCTGTTGTTAGCTAACTTTCAGCTCTACGTCGGGACGTGCGTTGGCCTCTACGTCTGTAGTTAGCTAACTTTCAGCTCTACGTCGGGACGTGCGTTGGGCGCTACGTCGGGACGTGCGTTGGGCTCTACGTCGGGACGTACGTTGGGCTCTACGTCGGGACGTACGTTGGGCTCTACGTGGGGACGTGCGTTGGCCTCTACGTCAGGATTTAGCTTACTTTCAGCTCTACGTCGGGACGTGCGTTGGCCTCTACGTCGGGACGTGCGTTGGCCTCTACTTCGGGATTTAGCTTACTTTCAGCTCTACGTCGGGACGTGCGTTGGGCTCTACGTCGGGTTTTAGCTTACTTTCAGCTCTACGTCGGGACGTGCGTTGGGCTCTACGTCGGGACGTGCGTTGGGCTCTATGTCTGTAGTTAGCTAACTTTCTGCTCTACGTCGGGACGTGCGTTGGGCTCTATGTCTGTAGTTAGCTAACTTTCAGCTCTACGTCGGGACGTGCGTTGGGCGCTACGTCGGGACGTGCGTTGGGCGCTACGTCGGGACGTGCGTTGGGCTCTACGTCGGGATTTAGCTTACTTTCAGCTCTACGTCGGGACGTTCGTTGGCCTCTACATCGGGACGTGCGTTGGCCTCTAGGTCGGGATGTGCGTTGGCCTTTACGTCGGGATTTAGCTTACTTTCAGCTCTACGTCGGGACGTGCGTTGGGCGCTACTTCGGGACGTGCGTTGGGCGCTACGTCGGGATTTAGCTTACTTTCAGCTCTACGTCGGGACGTGCGTTGGGCTCTACGTCGGGACGTGCGTTGGGCTCTACGTCGGGACGTGCGTTGGGCTCTACGTCGGGACGTGCGTTGGGCTCTACGTCGGGACGTGCGTTGGGCTCTACGTCGGGACGTGCGTTGGGCTCTACGTCGGGATTTAGCTTACTTTCAGCTCTACGTCGGGACGTGCGTTGGCCTCTACGTCGGGACGTGCGTTGGCCTCTACGTCGGGATTTAGCTTACTTTCAGCTCTACGTCGGGACGTGCGTTGGCCTCTACGTCGGGACGTGCGTTGGCCTCTACGTCGGGACGTGCGTTGGCCTCTACGTCGGGACGTGCGTTGGCCTCTACGTCGGGACGTGCGTTGGCCTCTACGTCGGGACGTGCGTTGGCCTCTACGTCGGGACGTGCGTTGGCCTCTACGTCGGGATTTAGCTTACTTTTAGCTCTACGTCGGGACGTGCGTTGGCCTCTACGTCTGTAGTTAGCTAACTTTCAGCTCTACGTCGGGACGTGCGTTGGGCTCTACGTCTGTAGTTAGCTAACTTTCAGCTCTACGTCGGGACGTGCGTTGGGCTCTACGTCGGGACGTGCGTTGGGCTCTACGTCGGGACGTGCGTTGGGCTCTACGTCGGGATTTAGCTTACTTTCAGCTCTACGTCGGGACGTGCGTTGGCCTCTAGGTCGGGACGTGCGTTGGCCTCTAGGTCGGGACGTGCGTTGGCCTCTAGGTCGGGACGTGCGTTGGCCTCTAGGTCGGGACGTGCCTTGGCCTCTAGGTCGGGACGTGCCTTGGCCTCTAGGTCGGGACGTGCCTTGGCCTCTAGGTCGGGACGTGCCTTGGCCTCTAGGTCGGGACGTGCCTTGGCCTCTAGGTCGGGACGTGCCTTGGCCTCTAGGTCGGGACGTGCCTTGGCCTCTACGTCGGGACGTGCCTTGGCCTCTACGTCGGGACGTGCCTTGGCCTCTACGTCGGGACGTGCCTTGGCCTCTACGTCGGGACGTGCCTTGGCCTCTACGTCGGGACGTGCCTTGGCCTCTACGTCGGGACGTGCCTTGGCCTCTACGTCGGGACGTGCCTTGGCCTCTACGTCGGGACGTGCCTTGGCCTCTACGTCGGGACGTGCCTTGGCCTCTACGTCGGGACGTGCCTTGGCCTCTACGTCGGGACGTGCCTTGGCCTCTACGTCGGGACGTGCCTTGGCCTCTACGTCGGGACGTGCCTTGGCCTCTACGTCGGGACGTGCCTTGGCCTCTACGTCGGGACGTGCCTTGGCCTCTACGTCGGGACGTGCCTTGGCCTCTACGTCGGGACGTGCCTTGGCCTCTACGTCGGGATTTAGCTTACTTTCAGCTCTACGTCGGGACGTGCCTTGGCCTCTACGTCGGGATTTAGCTTACTTTCAGCTCTACGTCGGGACGTGCCTTGGCCTCTACGTCGGGATTTAGCTTACTTTCAGCTCTACGTCGGGACGTGCGTTGGCCTCTACGTCGGGACGTGCGTTGGGCTCTACGTCGGGACGTGCGTTGGGCTCTACGTCGGGACGTGCGTTGGGCTCTACGTCGGGACGTGCGTTGGGCTCTACGTCGGGACGTGCGTTGGGCTCTACGTCGGGACGTGCGTTGGGCTCTACGTCGGGACGTGCGTTGGGCTCTACGTCGGGACGTGCGTTGGGCTCTACGTCTGTAGTTAGCTAACTTTCAGCTCTACGTCGGGACGTGCGTTGGGCTCTACGTCGGGACGTGCGTTGGGCTCTACGTCGGGATTTAGCTTACTTTCAGCTCTACGTCGGGACGTGCGTTGGCCTCTACGTCGGGACGTGCGTTGGCCTCTACGTCGGGACGTGCGTTGGCCTCTACGTCGGGACGTGCGTTGGCCTCTACGTCGGGACGTGCGTTGGCCTCTACGTCGGGACGTGCGTTGGCCTCTACGTCGGGACGTGCGTTGGCCTCTACGTCGGGACGTGCGTTGGCCTCTACGTCGGGACGTGCGTTGGCCTCTACGTCGGGACGTGCGTTGGCCTCTACGTCGGGACGTGCGTTGGCCTCTACGTCGGGACGTGCGTTGGCCTCTACGTCGGGACGTGCGTTGGCCTCTACGTCGGGATTTAACTTACTTTCAGCTCTACGTCGGGACGTTCGTTGGGCGCTACGTCGGGACGTGCGTTGGGCGCTACGTCGGGACGTGCGTTGGGCGCTACGTCGGGACGTGCGTTGGGCTCTACGTCGGGATTTAACTTACTTTCAGCTCTACGTCGGGACGTGCGTTGGCCTCTACGTCGGGACGTGCGTTGGCCTCTACGTCGGGACGTGCGTTGGCCTCTACGTCGGGACGTGCGTTGGCCTCTACGTCGGAACGTGCGTTGGCCTCTACGTCGGAACGTGCGTTGGCCTCTACGTCGGAACGTGCGTTGGCCTCTACGTCGGAACGTGCGTTGGCCTCTACGTCGGAACGTGCGTTGGCCTCTACGTCGGAACGTGCGTTGGCCTCTACGTCGGAACGTGCGTTGGCCTCTACGTCGGAACGTGCGTTGGCCTCTACGTCGGAACGTGCGTTGGCCTCTACGTCGGAACGTGCGTTGGCCTCTACGTCGGAACGTGCGTTGGCCTCTACATCGGGATTTAGCTTACTTTCAGCTCTACGTCGGGACGTGCGTTGGGCTCTACGTCGGGACGTGCGTTGGGCTCTACGTCGGGATTTAGCTTACTTTCAGCTCTACGTCGGGACGTGCGTTGGCCTCTACGTCGGGATTTAGCTTACTTTCAGCTCTACGTCGGGACGTGCGTTGGGCTCTACGTCGGGACGTGCGTTGGGCTCTACGTCGGGACGTGCGTTGGGCTCTACGTCGGGACGTGCGTTGGGCTCTACGTCGGGACGTGCGTTGGGCTCTACGTCGGGATTTAGCTTACTTTCAGCTCTACGTCGGGACGTGCGTTGGCCTCTACTTCGGGATTTAGCTTACTTTCAGCTCTACGTCGGGACGTGCGTTGGCCTCTACGTCGGGACGTGCGTTGGCCTCTACGTCGGGACGTGCGTTGGCCTCTACGTCGGGACGTGCGTTGGCCTCTACGTCGGGACGTGCGTTGGCCTCTACGTCGGGACGTGCGTTGGCCTCTACGTCGGGATTTAGCTTACTTTCAGCTCTACGTCGGGACGTGCGTTGGGCTCTACGTCGGGACGTGCGTTGGGCTCTACGTCGGGACGTGCGTTGGGCTCTACGTCGGGACGTGCGTTGGGCTCTACGTCGGGACGTGCGTTGGGCTCTACGTCTGTAGTTAGCTAACTTTCAGCTCTACGTCGGGACGTGCGTTGGGCTCTACGTCGGGACGTGCGTTGGGCTCTACGTCGGGATTTAGCTTACTTTCAGCTCTACGTCGGGACGTGCGTTGGCCTCTACGTCGGGACGTGCGTTGGCCTCTACGTCGGGACGTGCGTTGGCCTCTACGTCGGGACGTGCGTTGGCCTCTACGTCGGGACGTGCGTTGGCCTCTACGTCGGGACGTGCGTTGGCCTCTACGTCGGGACGAGCGTTGGCCTCTACGTCGGGACGAGCGTTGGCCTCTACGTCGGGACGTGCGTTGGCCTCTACGTCGGGACGTGCGTTGGCCTCTACGTCGGGATTTAACTTACTTTCAGCTCTACGTCGGGACGTGCGTTGGGCGCTACGTCGGGACGTGCGTTGGGCGCTACGTCGGGACGTGCGTTGGGCGCTACGTCGGGACGTGCGTTGGGCTCTACGTCGGGATTTAACTTACTTTCAGCTCTACGTCGGGACGTGCGTTGGCCTCTACGTCGGGACGTGCGTTGGCCTCTACGTCGGAACGTGCGTTGGCCTCTACGTCGGAACGTGCGTTGGCCTCTACGTCGGAACGTGCGTTGGCCTCTACGTCGGAACGTGCGTTGGCCTCTACGTCGGAACGTGCGTTGGCCTCTACGTCGGAACGTGCGTTGGCCTCTACGTCGGAACGTGCGTTGGCCTCTACGTCGGAACGTGCGTTGGCCTCTACATCGGGATTTAGCTTACTTTCAGCTCTACGTCGGGACGTGCGTTGGGCTCTACGTCGGGACGTGCGTTGGGCTCTACGTCGGGATTTAGCTTACTTTCAGCTCTACGTCGGGACGTGCGTTGGCCTCTACGTCGGGATTTAGCTTACTTTCAGCTCTACGTCGGGACGTGCGTTGGGCTCTACGTCGGGACGTGCGTTGGGCTCTACGTCGGGACGTGCGTTGGGCTCTACGTCGGGACGTGCGTTGGGCTCTACGTCGGGACGTGCGTTGGGCTCTACGTCGGGATTTAGCTTACTTTCAGCTCTACGTCGGGACGTGCGTTGGCCTCTACTTCGGGATTTAGCTTACTTTCAGCTCTACGTCGGGACGTGCGTTGGCCTCTACGTCGGGACGTGCGTTGGCCTCTACGTCGGGACGTGCGTTGGCCTCTACGTCGGGACGTGCGTTGGCCTTTACGTCGGGACGTGCGTTGGCCTCTACGTCGGGACGTGCGTTGGCCTCTACGTCGGGACGTGCGTTGGCCTCTACGTCGGGATTTAGCTTACTTTCAGCTCTACGTCGGGACGTGCGTTGGGCTCTACGTCGGGTTTTAGCTTACTTTCAGCTCTACGTCGGGACGTGCGTTGGGCTCTACGTCGGGACGTGCGTTGGGCTCTACGTCGGGACGTGCGTTGGGCTCTATGTCTGTAGTTAGCTAACTTTCTGCTCTATGTCGGGACGTGCGTTGGGCGCTACGTCGGGACGTGCGTTGGGCTCTACGTCGGGACGTGCGTTGGGCTCTACGTCGGGATTTAGCTTACTTTCAGCTCTACGTCGGGACGTGCGTTGGCCTCTAGGTCGGGACGTGCGTTGGCCTCTAGGTCGGGACGTGCGTTGGCCTCTAGGTCGGGACGTGCGTTGGCCTCTAGGTCGGGACGTGCGTTGGCCTCTAGGTCGGGACGTGCGTTGGCCTCTACGTCGGGACGTGCGTTGGCCTCTAGGTCGGGACGTGCGTTGGCCTCTACGTCGGGACGTGCGTTGGCCTCTGCGTCAGGATTTAGCTTACTTTCAGCTCTACGTCGGGACGTGCGTTCGGCGCTACGTCGGGACGTGCGTTGGGTGCTACGTCGGGATTTAGCTTACTTTCAGCTCTACGTCGGGACGTGCGTTGGCCTCTACGTCGGGACGTGTGTTGGCCTCTACTTCGGGATTTAGCTTACTTTCAGCTCTACGTCGGGACGTGCGTTGGCCTCTACGTCGGGACGTGCGTTGGCCTCTACGTCGGGACGTGCGTTGGCCTCTACGTCGGGACGTGCGTTGGCCTCTACGTCGGGACGTGCGTTGGCCTCTACGTCGGGATTTAGCTTACTTTCAGCTCTACGTCGGGACGTGCGTTGGGCTCTACGTCGGGACGTGCGTTGGGCTCTACGTCGGGACGTGCGTTGGGCTCTACGTCGGGACGTGCGTTGGGCTCTACGTCGGGACGTGCGTTGGGCTCTACGTCGGGACGTGCGTTGGGCTCTACGTCGGGACGTGCGTTGGGCTCTACGTCGGGACGTGCGTTGGGCTCTACGTCGGGACGTGCGTTGGGCTCTACGTCGGGATTTAGCTTACTTTCAGCTCTACGTCGGGACGTGCGTTGGCCTCTACGTCGGGATTTAACTTACTTTCAGCTCTACGTCGGGACGTGCGTTGGGCTCTATGTCGGGACGTGCGTTGGGCTCTACGTTGGGACGTGCGTTGGGCTCTACGTCTGTAGTTAGCTAACTTTCTGCTCTACGTCGGGACGTGCGTTGGGCTCTACGTCTGTAGTTAGCTAACTTTCAGCTCTACGTCGGGACGTGCGTTGGGCGCTACGTCGGGACGTGCGTTGGGCGCTACGTCGGGACGTGCGTTGGGCGCTACGTCGGGACGTGCGTTGGGCTCTACGTCGGGACGTGCGTTGGGCTCTACGTCGGGATTTAGCTTACTTTCAGCTCTACGTCGGGACGTGCGTTGGCCTCTACGTCGGGACGTGCGTTGGCCTCTACGTCGGGACGTGCGTTGGCCTCTACGTCGGGACGTGCGTTGGCCTCTACGTCGGGACGTGCGTTGGCCTCTACGTCGGGACGTGCGTTGGCCTCTACGTCGGGACGTGCGTTGGCCTCTACGTCGGGACGTGCGTTGGCCTCTACGTCGGGACGTGCGTTGGCCTCTACGTCGGGATTTAGCTTACTTTCAGCTCTACGTCGGGACGTGCGTTGGCCTCTACGTCGGGATTTAGCTTACTTTCAGCTCTACGTCGGGACGTGCGTTGGGCTCTACGTCGGGATTTAGCTTACTTTCAGCTCTACGTCGGGACGTGCGTTGGGCGCTACGTCGGGATTTAGCTTACTTTCAGCTCTACGTCGGGACGTGCGTTGGCCTCTACGTCGGGACGTGCGTTGGCCTCTACGTCGGGACGTGCGTTGGCCTCTACGTCGGGACGTGCGTTGGCCTCTACGTCGGGACGTGCGTTGGCCTCTACGTCGGGACGTGCGTTGGCCTCTACGTCGGGACGTGCGTTGGCCTCTACGTCGGGACGTGCGTTGGCCTCTACGTCGGGATTTAGCTTACTTTCAGCTCTACGTCGGGACGTGCGTTGGGCTCTACGTCGGGACGTGCGTTGGGCTCTACGTCGGGATTTAGCTTACTTTCAGCTCTACGTCGGGACTTGCGTTGGCCTCTACGTCGGGATTTAGCTTACTTTCAGCTCTACGTCGGGACGTGCGTTGGGCTCTACGTCGGGACGTGCGTTGGGCTCTACGTCGGGATTTAGCTTACTTTCAGCTCTACGTCGGGACGTGCGTTGGCCTCTACGTCGGGACGTGCGTTGGCCTCTACGTCGGGACGTGCGTTGGCCTCTACGTCGGGACGTGCGTTGGCCTCTACGTCGGGACGTGCGTTGGCCTCTACGTCGGGACGTGCGTTGGCCTCTACGTCGGGACGTGCGTTGGCCTCTACGTCGGGACGTGCGTTGGCCTCTACGTCGGGACGTGCGTTGGCCTCTACGTCGGGACGTGCGTTGGCCTCTACGTCGGGACGTGCGTTGGCCTCTACGTCGGGACGTGCGTTGGCCTCTACGTCGGGATTTAGCTTACTTTCAGCTCTACGTCGGGACGTGCGTTGGCCTCTACGTCGGGACGTGCGTTGGCCTCTACGTCGGGATTTAGCTTACTTTCAGCTCTACGTCGGGACGTGCGTTGGGCTCTACGTCGGGATTTAGCTTACTTTCAGCTCTACGTCGGGACGTGCGTTGGGCTCTACGTCGGGACGTGCGTTGGGCTCTACGTCGGGACGTGCGTTGGGCTCTACGTCGGGACGTGCGTTGGGCTCTACGTCGGGACGTGCGTTGGGCTCTACGTCGGGACGTGCGTTGGGCTCTACGTCGGGACGTGCGTTGGGCTCTACGTCGGGACGTGCGTTGGGCTCTACGTCTGTAGTTAGCTAACTTTCAGCTCTACGTCGGGACGTGCGTTGGGCTCTACGTCGGGACGTGCGTTGGGCTCTACGTCGGGATTTAGCTTACTTTCAGCTCTACGTCGGGACGTGCGTTGGGCTCTACGTCGGGACGTGCGTTGGGCTCTACGTCGGGACGTGCGTTGGCCTCTACGTCGGGACGTGCGTTGGCCTCTACGTCGGGACGTGCGTTGGCCTCTACGTCGGGACGTGCGTTGGCCTCTACGTCGGGACGTGCGTTGGGCTCTACGTCGGGACGTGCGTTGGGCTCTACGTCGGGATTTAGCTTACTTTCAGCTCTACGTCGGGACGTGCGTTGGCCTCTACGTCGGGACGTGCGTTGGCCTCTACGTCGGGACGTGCGTTGGCCTCTACGTCGGGACGTGCGTTGGCCTCTACGTCGGGACGTGCGTTGGCCTCTACGTCGGGACGTGCGTTGGCCTCTACGTCGGGACGTGCGTTGGCCTCTACGTCGGGACGTGCGTTGGCCTCTACGTCGGGATTTAACTTACTTTCAGCTCTACGTCGGGACGTGCGTTGGGCGCTACGTCGGGACGTGCGTTGGGCGCTACGTCGGGACGTGCGTTGGGCGCTACGTCGGGACGTGCGTTGGGCGCTACGTCGGGACGTGCGTTGGGCTCTACGTCGGGATTTAACTTACTTTCAGCTCTACGTCGGGACGTGCGTTGGCCTCTACGTCGGGACGTGCGTTGGCCTCTACGTCGGGACGTGCGTTGGCCTCTACGTCGGGACGTGCGTTGGCCTCTACGTCGGGACGTGCGTTGGCCTCTACGTCGGGACGTGCGTTGGCCTCTACGTCGGGACGTGCGTTGGCCTCTACGTCGGGACGTGCGTTGGCCTCTACGTCGGGACGTGCGTTGGCCTCTACGTCGGGACGTGCGTTGGCCTCTACGTCGGAACGTGCGTTGGCCTCTACGTCGGAACGTGCGTTGGCCTCTACGTCGGAACGTGCGTTGGCCTCTACGTCGGGATTTAGCTTACTTTCAGCTCTACGTCGGGACGTGCGTTGGCCTCTACGTCGGGATTTAGCTTACTTTCAGCTCTACGTCGGGACGTGCGTTGGGCTCTACGTCGGGACGTGCGTTGGGCTCTACGTCGGGACGTGCGTTGGGCTCTACGTCGGGACGTGCGTTGGGCTCTACGTCGGGATTTAGCTTACTTTCAGCTCTACGTCGGGACGTGCGTTGGCCTCTACTTCGGGATTTAGCTTACTTTCAGCTCTACGTCGGGACGTGCGTTGGCCTCTACTTCGGGATTTAGCTTACTTTCAGCTCTACGTCGGGACGTGCGTTGGCCTCTACGTCGGGACGTGCGTTGGCCTCTACGTCGGGACGTGCGTTGGCCTCTACGTCGGGACGTGCGTTGGCCTCTACGTCGGGACGTGCGTTGGCCTCTACGTCGGGATTTAGCTTACTTTCAGCTCTACGTCGGGACGTGCGTTGGGCTCTACGTCGGGTTTTAGCTTACTTTCAGCTCTACGTCGGGACGTGCGTTGGGCTCTACGTCGGGACGTGCGTTGGGCTCTACGTCGGGACGTGCGTTGGGCTCTACGTCGGGACGTGCGTTGGGCTCTACGTCGGGACGTGCGTTGGGCTCTATGTCTGTAGTTAGCTAACTTTCTGCTCTATGTCGGGACGTGCGTTGGGCGCTACGTCGGGACGTGCGTTGGGCTCTACGTCGGGACGTGCGTTGGGCTCTACGTCGGGATTTAGCTTACTTTCAGCTCTACGTCGGGACGTGCGTTGGCCTCTAGGTCGGGACGTGCGTTGGCCTCTAGGTCGGGACGTGCGTTGGCCTCTAGGTCGGGACGTGCGTTGGCCTCTACGTCGGGACGTGCGTTGGCCTCTACGTCGGGACGTGCGTTGGCCTCTACGTCGGGACGTGCGTTGGCCTCTAGGTCGGGACGTGCGTTGGCCTCTACGTCGGGACGTGCGTTGGCCTCTGCGTCAGGATTTAGCTTACTTTCAGCTCTACGTCGGGACGTGCGTTCGGCGCTACGTCGGGACGTGCGTTGGGTGCTACGTCGGGATTTAGCTTACTTTCAGCTCTACGTCGGGACGTGCGTTGGCCTCTACGTCGGGACGTGTGTTGGCCTCTACTTCGGGATTTAGCTTACTTTCAGCTCTACGTCGGGACGTGCGTTGGCCTCTACGTCGGGACGTGCGTTGGCCTCTACGTCGGGACGTGCGTTGGCCTCTACGTCGGGATTTAGCTTACTTTCAGCTCTACGTCGGGACGTGCGTTGGGCTCTACGTCGGGACGTGCGTTGGGCTCTACGTCGGGACGTGCGTTGGGCTCTACGTCGGGACGTGCGTTGGGCTCTACGTCGGGACGTGCGTTGGGCTCTACGTCGGGACGTGCGTTGGGCTCTACGTCGGGATTTAGCTTACTTTCAGCTCTACGTCGGGACGTGCGTTGGCCTCTACGTCGGGATTTAACTTACTTTCAGCTCTATGTCGGGACGTGCGTTGGGCTCTATGTCGGGACGTGCGTTGGGCTCTACGTTGGGACGTGCGTTGGGCTCTACGTCTGTAGTTAGCTAACTTTCTGCTCTACGTCGGGACGTGCGTTGGGCTCTACGTCTGTAGTTAGCTAACTTTCAGCTCTACGTCGGGACGTGCGTTGGGCGCTACGTCGGGACGTGCGTTGGGCGCTACGTCGGGACGTGCGTTGGGCGCTACGTCGGGACGTGCGTTGGGCGCTACGTCGGGATTTAGCTTACTTTCAGCTCTACGTTGGGACGTGCGTTGGCCTCTACGTCGGGACGTGCGTTGGCCTCTACGTCGGGACGTGCGTTGGCCTCTACGTCGGGACGTGCGTTGGCCTCTACGTCGGGACGTGCGTTGGCCTCTACGTCGGGACGTGCGTTGGCCTCTACGTCGGGACGTGCGTTGGCCTCTACGTCGGGATTTAACTTACTTTCAGCTCTACGTCGGGACGTGCGTTGGGCGCTACGTCGGGATTTAACTTACTTTCAGCTCTACGTCGGGACGTGCGTTGGCCTCTACGTCGGGACGTGCGTTGGCCTCTACGTCGGGACGTGCGTTGGCCTCTACGTCGGGACGTGCGTTGGCCTCTACGTCGGGACGTGCGTTGGCCTCTACGTCGGGACGTGCGTTGGCCTCTACGTCGGGATTTAGCTTACTTTCAGCTCTACGTCGGGACGTGCGTTGGGCTCTACGTCGGGACGTGCGTTGGGCTCTACGTCGGGATTTAGCTTACTTTCAGCTCTACGTCGGGACTTGCGTTGGCCTCTACGTCGGGATTTAGCTTACTTTCAGCTCTACGTCGGGATTTAGCTTACTTTCAGCTCTACGTCGGGACGTGCGTTGGGCTCTACGTCGGGATTTAGCTTACTTTCAGCTCTACGTCGGGACGTGCGTTGGCCTCTACGTCGGGACGTGTGTTGGCCTCTACTTCGGGATTTAGCTTACTTTCAGCTCTACGTCGGGACGTGCGTTGGCCTCTACGTCGGGACGTGCGTTGGCCTCTACGTCGGGACGTGCGTTGGCCTCTACGTCGGGACGTGCGTTGGCCTCTACGTCGGGACGTGCGTTGGCCTCTACGTCGGGACGTGCGTTGGCCTCTACGTCGGGATTTAGCTTACTTTCAGCTCTACGTCGGGACGTGCGTTGGCCTCTACGTCGGGTTTTAGCTTACTTTCAGCTCTACGTCGGGACGTGCGTTGGCCTCTAGGTCGGGACGTGCGTTGGCCTCTAGGTCGGGACGTGCGTTGGCCTCTAGGTCGGGACGTGCGTTGGCCTCTAGGTCGGGACGTGCGTTGGCCTCTAGGTCGGGACGTGCGTTGGCCTCTACGTCGGGACGTGCGTTGGCCTCTACGTCGGGACGTGCGTTGGCCTCTACGTCGGGACGTGCGTTGGCCTCTACGTCGGGATTTAGCTTACTTTCAGCTCTACGTCGGGACGTGCGTTGGGCTCTACGTCGGGTTTTAGCTTACTTTCAGCTCTACGTCGGGACGTGCGTTGGGCTCTACGTCGGGACGTGCGTTGGGCTCTACGTCGGGACGTGCGTTGGGCTCTACGTCGGGACGTGCGTTGGGCTCTACGTCGGGACGTGCGTTGGGCTCTACGTCGGGACGTGCGTTGGCCTCTACGTCGGGATTTAGCTTACTTTCAGCTCTACGTCGGGACGTGCGTTGGGCTCTACGTCGGGTTTTAGCTTACTTTCAGCTCTACGTCGGGACGTGCGTTGGGCTCTACGTCGGGACGTGCGTTGGCCTCTAGGTCGGGACGTGCGTTGGCCTCTAGGTCGGGACGTGCGTTGGCCTCTAGGTCGGGACGTGCGTTGGCCTCTAGGTCGGGACGTGCGTTGGCCTCTGCGTCGGGACGTGCGTTGGCCTCTGCGTCGGGACGTGCGTTGGCCTCTGCGTCGGGACGTGCGTTGGCCTCTGCGTCGGGACGTGCGTTGGCCTCTGCGTCGGGACGTGCGTTGGCCTCTGCGTCGGGACGTGCGTTGGCCTCTGCGTCAGGATTTAGCTTACTTTCAGCTCTACGTCGGGACGTGCGTTGGGCTCTACGTCGGGACGTGCGTTGGGCTCTACGTCGGGACGTGCGTTGGGCTCTACGTCGGGACGTGCGTTGGGCTCTACGTCGGGATTTAGCTTACTTTCAGCTCTACGTCGGGACGTGCGTTGGCCTCTACGTCGGACCGTGCGTTGGCCTCTACGTCGGGATTTAGCTTACTTTCAGCTCTACGTCGGGACGTGCGTTGGCCTCTACGTCGGGATTTAACTTACTTTCAGCTCTACGTCGGGACGTGCGTTGGGCTCTATGTCGGGACGTGCGTTGGGCTCTACGTCGGGACGTGCGTTGGGCTCTACGTCTGTAGTTAGCTAACTTTCTGCTCTACGTCGGGACGTGCGTTGGGCTCTACGTCTGTAGTTAGCTAACTTTCAGCTCTACGTCGGGACGTGCGTTGGGCTCTACGTCAGGACGTGCGTTGGGCTCTACGTCGGGACGTGCGTTGGGCTCTACGTCGGGACGTGCGTTGGGCTCTACGTCGGGACGTGCGTTGGGCTCTACGTCGGGACGTGCGTTGGCCTCTACGTCGGGATTTAGCTTACTTTTAGCTCTAAGTCGGGACGTGCGTTGGCCTCTACGTCGGGACGTCTGTTGGGCTCTACGTCGGGACGTCTGTTGGGCTCTACGTCGGGACGTCTGTTGGGCTCTACGTCGGGACGTCTGTTGGGCTCTATGTCGGGACGTGCGTTGGGCTCTACGTCGGGACGTGCGTTGGGCTCTACGTCTGTAGTTAGCTAACTTTCTGCTCTACGTCGGGACGTGCATTGGCCTCTACGTCGGGATTTAACTTTCAACTCTACGTCGGGACGTGCGTTGGGCGCTACGTCGGGACGTGCGTTGGGCTCTACGTCGGGACGTGCGTTGGGCTCTACGTCGGGACGTGCGTTGGGCTCTACGTCGGGACGTGCGTTGGGCTCTACGTCGGGCTCTACGTCGGGACGTGCGTTGGGCTCTACGTCGGGCTCTACGTCGGGACGTGCGTTGGGCTCTACGTCGGGACGTGCGTTGGGCTCTACGTCGGGCTCTACGTCGGGACGTGCGTTGGGCTTTACGTCTGTAGTTAGCTAACTTTCTGGTCTACGTCGGGACGTGCGTTGGGCTCTACGTCTGTAGTTAGCTAACTTTCAGCTCTACGTCGGGACGTGCGTTGGGCTCTACGTCGGGACGTGCGTTGGGCTCTACGTCGGGACGTGCGTTGGGCTCTACGTCGGGACGTGCGTTGGGCTCTACGTCGGGACGTGCGTTGGGCTCTACGTCGGGACGTGCGTTGGGCTCTACGTCGGGACGTGCGTTGGGCTCTACGTCGGGATTTAGCTTAATTTCAGCTCTACGTCGGGACGTGCGTTGGCCTCTACGTCGGGACGTGCGTTGGCCTCTACGTCGGGACGTGCGTTGGCCTCTACGTCGGGACGTGCGTTGGCCTCTACGTCGGGACGTGCGTTGGCCTCTACGTCGGGACGTGCGTTGGCCTCTACGTCGGGACGTGCGTTGGCCTCTACGTCGGGACGTGCGTTGGCCTCTACGTCGGGACGTGCGTTGGCCTCTACGTCGGGACGTGCGTTGGCCTCTACGTCGGGACGTGCGTTGGGCTCTACGTCGGGACGTGCGTTGGCCTCTACGTCGGGACTAGCGTTGGCCTCTACGTCGGGATTTAGCTTACTTTCAGCTCTACGTCGGGACGCGCGTTGGGCTCTAGGTCGGGACGCGCGTTGGGCTCTAGGTCGGGACGCGCGTTGGGCTCTAGGTCGGGACGCGCGTTGGGCTCTACGTCGGGACGCGCGTTGGGCTCTACGTCGGGACGCGCGTTGGGCTCTACGTCGGGACGCGCGTTGGGCTCTACGTCTGTAGTTAGCTGACTTTCAGCTCTACGTCGGGACGCGCGTTGGGCTCTTCGTCTGTAGTTAGCTGACTTTCAGCTCTACGTCGGGACGCGCGTTGGGCTCTTCGTGTGTAGTTAGCTAACTTTCAGCTCTACGTCGGGACGCGCGTTGGGCTCTACGTCTGTAGTTAGCTAACTTTTAGCTCTACGTCGGGACGTGCGTTGGGCGCTACGTCGGGACGTGCGTTGGGCTCTACGTCGGGATTTAGCTTACTTTCAGCTCTACGTCGGGACGTGCGTTGGGCTCTACGTCGGGACGTGCGTTGGGCTCTACGTCGGGATTTAGCTTACATTAAGCTCTACGTCGGGACGTGCGCTGGCCTCTACGTCGGGACGTGCGCTGGCCTCTACGTCGGGACGTGCGCTGGCCTCTACGTCGGGACGTGCGTTGGCCTCTACGTCGGGATTTAGCTTACTTTCAGCTCTACGTCGGGACGTGCGTTGGGCTCTACGTCGGGACGTGCGTTGGGCTCTACGTCGGGACGTGCGTTGGGCTCTACGTCTGTAGTTAGCTAACTTTCAGCTCTACGTCGGGACGTGCGTTGGGCTCTACGTCGGGACGTGCGTTGGGCTCTACGTCGGGACGTGCGTTGGGCTCTACGTCGGGACGTCCGTTGGGCTCTACGTCGGGACGTCCGTTGGGCTCTACGTCGGGACGTCCGTTGGGCTCTACGTCGGGACGTCCGTTGGGCTCTACGTCGGGACGTCCGTTGGGCTCTACGTCGGGACGTCCGTTGGGCTCTACGTCGGGACGTCCGTTGGGCTCTACGTCGGGACGTGCGTTGGGCTCTACGTCAGGATTTAGCTAACTTTCAGCTCTACGTCGGGACATGCGTTGGGCTCTACGTCAAGACGTGCGCTGGGCTCTACGTCGGGATTTAGCTTACTTTCAGCTCTACGTTGGGACGTGCGTTGGCCTCTACGTCGGGATTTAGCTTAATTTCAGCTCTACGTCGGGACGTGCGTTGGGCTCTACGTCGGGACGTGCGTTGGGCTCTACGTCGGGACGTGCGTTGGGCTCTACGTCGGGACGTGCGTTGGGCTCTACGTCGGGACGTGCGTTGGGCTCTACGTCGGGACGTGCGTTGGGCTCTACGTCTGTAGTTAGGTAACTTTCAGCTCTACGTCGGGACGTGCGTTGGGCTCTACGTCTGTAGTTAGCTAACTTTCAGCTCTACGTCAGGATGTGCGTTGGGCGCTACGTCGGGACGTGCGTTGGGCTCTACGTCGGGACGTACGTTGGGCTCTACGTCGGGACGTGCGTTGGGCTCTACGTCGGGATTTAACTTACTTTCATCTCTACGTCGGGACGTGCGTTGGCCTCTACGTCGGGACGTGCGTTGGCCTCTACGTCGGGACGTGCGTTGGCCTCTAAGTCGGGACGTGCGTTGGCCTCTAAGTCGGGACGTGCGTTGGCCTCTAAGTCGGGACGTGCGTTGGCCTCTAAGTCGGGACGTGCGTTGGCCTCTAAGTCGGGACGTGCGTTGGCCTCTACGTCGGGACGTGCGTTGGCCTCTACGTCGGGATTTAGCTTACATTCAGCTCTACGTCGGGACGTGCGTTGGGCTCTACGTCGGGACGTGCGTTGGGCTCTACGTCGGGATTTAGCTTACTTTCAGCTCTACGTCGGGACGTGCGTTGGCCTCTACGTCGGGACGTGCGTTGGCCTCTACTTCGGGATTTAGCTTACTTTCAGCTCTACGTCGGGACGTGCGTTGGGCTCTACGTCGGGTTTTAGCTTACTTTCAGCTCTACGTCGGGACGTGCGTTGGGCTCTACGTCGGGACGTGCGTTGGGCTCTATGTCTGTAGTTAGCTAACTTTCTGCTCTACGTGGGGACGTGCGTTTGGCTCTATGTCTGTAGTTAGCTAACTTTCAGCTCTACGTCGGGACGTGCGTTGGGCGCTACGTCGGGACGTGCGTTGGGCTCTACATCGGGATGTGCGTTGGGCGCTACGTCGGGACGTGCGTTGGGCGCTACGTCGGGACGTGCGTTGGGCTCTACGTCGGGACGTGCGTTGGGCTCTACGTCGGGATTTAGCTTACTTTCAGCTCTACGTCGGGACGTGCGTTGGCCTCTACATCGGGACGTGCGTTGGCCTCTAGGTCGGGACGTGCGTTGGCCTCTACGTCGGGATTTAGCTTACTTTCAGCTCTACGTCGGGACGTGCGGTGGGCTCTACGTCGGGACGTGCGGTGGGCTCTACGTCGGGACGTGCGTTGGGCTCTACGTCGGGACGTGCGTTGGGCTCTACGTCGGGACGTGCGTTGGGCTCTACGTCGGGATTTAGCTTACTTTCAGCTCTACGTCGGGACGTGCGTTGGCCTCTACGTCGGGACGTGCGTTGGCCTCTACATCGGGATTTAGCTTACTTTCAGCTCTACGTCGGGACGTGTGTTGGGCTCTACGTCGGGATTTAGCTTACTTTTAGCTCTACGTCGGGACGTGCGTTGGGCTCTACGTCGGGACGTGCGTTGGGCTCTACGTCTGTAGTTAGCTAACTTTCAGCTCTACGTCGGGACGTGCGTTGGGCTCTACGTCGGGACGTGCGTTGGGCTCTACGTCTGTAGTTAGGTAACTTTCAGCTCTACGTCGGGACGTGCGTTGTGCTCTACGTCTGTTGTTAGCTAACTTTCAGCTCTACGTCGGGACGTGCGTTGGGCTCTACGTCTGTTGTTAGCTAACTTTCAGCTCTACGTCGGGACGTGCGTTGGCCTCTACGTCGGGACGTGCGTTGGCCTCTGCGTCGGGATTTAGCTTACTTTCAGCTCTACGTCGGGACGTGCGTTCGGCGCTACGTCGGGACGTGCGTTGGGCGCTACGTCGGGATTTAGCTTACTTTCAGCTCTACGTCGGGACGTGCATTGGGCTCTACGTCGGGACGTGCGGTGGGCTCTACGTCGGGACGTGCGGTGGGCTCTACGTCGGGACGTGCGGTGGGCTCTACGTCGGGACGTGCGGTGGGCTCTACGTCGGGACGTGCGGTGGGCTCTACGTCGGGACGTGCGGTGGGCTCTACGTCGGGACGTGCGGTGGGCTCTACGTCGGGATTTAGCTTACTTTCAGCTCTACGTCGGGACGTGCGTTGGGCTCTACGTCGGGACGTGCGTTGGGCTCTACGTCGGGACGTGCGTTGGCCTCTACGTCGGGACGTGCGTTGGCCTCTACGTCGGGACGTGCGTTGGCCTCTACGTCGGGATTTAACTTACTTTCAGCTCTACGTCGGGACGTGCGTTGGGCGCTACGTCGGGACGTGCGTTGGGCGCTACGTCGGGACGTGCGTTGGGCGCTACGTCGGGACGTGCGTTGGGCTCTACGTCTGTAGTTAGCTAATTTCTGCTCTACGTCGGGACGTGCGTTGGGCTCTACGTCTGTAGTTAGCTAACTTTCAGCTCTACGTCGGGACGTGCGTTGGGCGCTACGTCGGGACGTGCGTTGGGCTCTACGTCGGGACGTGCGTTGGGCTCTACGTCGGGACGTGCGTTGGCCTCTACGTCGGGATTTAGCTTACTTTTAGCTCTAAGTCGGGACGTCTGTTGGGCTCTACGTCGGGACGTCTGTTGGGCTCTACGTCGGGACGTCTGTTGGCCTCTACGTCGGGACGTGCGTTGGCCTCTACGTCGGGATTTAACTTTCAACTCTACGTCGGGACGTGCGTTGGGCGCTACGTCGGGACGTGCGTTGGGCTCTACGTCGGGACGTGCGTTGGGCTCTACGTCGGGCTCTACGTCGGGACGTGCGTTGGGCTCTACGTCGGGACGTGCGTCGGGACGTGCGTTGGGCTCTACGTCGGGACGTGCGTTGGGCTCTACGTCTGTAGTTAGGTAACTTTCAGCTCTACGTCGGGACGTGCGTTGGGCTCTACGTCTGTTGTTAGCTAACTTTCAGCTCTACGTCGGGACGTGCGTTGGGCTCTACCTCTGTAGTTAGCTAACTTTCAGCTCTACGTCGGGACGTGCGTTGGGCGCTACGTCGGGACGTGCGTTGGGCTCTACGTCGGGACGTACGTTGGGCTCTACGTGGGGACGTGCGTTGGCCTCTACGTCAGGATTTAGCTTACTTTCAGCTCTACGTCGGGACGTGCGTTGGCCTCTACGTCGGGACGTGCGTTGGCCTCTACGTCGGGACGTGCGTTGGCCTCTACGTCGGGACGTGCGTTGGCCTCTACGTCGGGACGTGCGTTGGCCTCTACGTCGGGACGTGCGTTGGCCTCTACGTCGGGACGTGCGTTGGCCTCTACGTCGGGATTTAACTTACTTTCAGCTCTACGTCGGGACGTGCGTTGGGCGCTACGTCGGGATTTAACTTACTTTCAGCTCTACGTCGGGACGTGCGTTGGCCTCTACGTCGGGACGTGCGTTGGCCTCTACGTCGGGACGTGCGTTGGCCTCTACGTCGGGACGTGCGTTGGCCTCTACGTCGGGACGTGCGTTGGCCTCTACGTCGGGACGTGCGTTGGCCTCTACGTCGGGACGTGCGTTGGCCTCTACGTTGGGACGTGCGTTGGCCTCTACGTCGGGATTTAGCTTACTTTCAGCTCTACGTCGGGACGTGCGTTGGGCTCTACGTCGGGACGTGCGTTGGGCTCTACGTCGGGATTTAGCTTACTTTCAGCTCTACGTCGGGACTTGCGTTGGCCTCTACGTCGGGATTTAGCTTACTTTCAGCTCTACGTCGGGACGTGCGTTCGGCTCTACGTCGGGACGTGCGTTGGGCTCTACGTCGGGATTTAGCTTACTTTCAGCTCTACGTCGGGACGTGCGTTGGCCTCTACGTCGGGACGTGCGTTGGCCTCTAAGTCGGGACGTGCGTTGGCCTCTACGTCGGGACGTGCGTTGGCCTCTACGTCGGGACGTGCGTTGGCCTCTACGTCGGGACGTGCGTTGGCCTCTACGTCGGGACGTGCGTTGGCCTCTACGTCGGGACGTGCGTTGGCCTCTACGTCGGGACGTGCGTTGGCCTCTACGTCGGGACGTGCGTTGGCCTCTACGTCGGGACGTGCGTTGGCCTCTACGTCGGGATTTAGCTTACTTTCAGCTCTACGTCGGGACGTGCGTTGGCCTCTACGTCGGGACGTGCGTTGGCCTCTACGTCGGGATTTAGCTTACTTTCAGCTCTACGTCGGGACGTGCGTTGGGCTCTACGTCGGGATTTAGCTTACTTTTAGCTCTACGTCGGGACGTGCGTTGGGCTCTACGTCGGGACGTGCGTTGGGCTCTACGTCGGGACGTGCGTTGGGCTCTACGTCGGGACGTGCGTTGGGCTCTACGTCGGGACGTGCGTTGGGCTCTACGTCGGGACGTGCGTTGGGCTCTACGTCTGTAGTTAGCTAACTTTCAGCTCTACGTCGGGACGTGCGTTGGGCTCTACGTCGGGACGTGCGTTGGGCTCTACGTCGGGATTTAGCTTACTTTCAGCTCTACGTCGGGACGTGCGTTGGCCTCTACGTCGGGACGTGCGTTGGCCTCTACGTCGGGACGTGCGTTGGCCTCTACGTCGGGACGTGCGTTGGCCTCTACGTCGGGACGTGCGTTGGCCTCTACGTCGGGACGTGCGTTGGCCTCTACGTCGGGATTTAACTTACTTTCAGCTCTACGTCGGGACGTTCGTTGGGCGCTACGTCGGGACGTGCGTTGGGCGCTACGTCGGGACGTGCGTTGGGCGCTACGTCGGGACGTGCGTTGGGCGCTACGTCGGGACGTGCGTTGGGCTCTACGTCGGGATTTAACTTACTTTCAGCTCTACGTCGGGACGTGCGTTGGCCTCTACGTCGGGACGTGCGTTGGCCTCTACGTCGGAACGTGCGTTGGCCTCTACGTCGGAACGTGCGTTGGCCTCTACGTCGGAACGTGCGTTGGCCTCTACGTCGGAACGTGCGTTGGCCTCTACGTCGGAACGTGCGTTGGCCTCTACGTCGGAACGTGCGTTGGCCTCTACGTCGGGATTTAGCTTACTTTCAGCTCTACGTCGGGACGTGCGTTGGGCTCTACGTCGGGATTTAGCTTACTTTCAGCTCTACGTCGGGACGTGCGTTGGCCTCTACGTCGGGATTTAGCTTACTTTCAGCTCTACGTCGGGACGTGCGTTGGGCTCTACGTCGGGACGTGCGTTGGGCTCTACGTCGGGACGTGCGTTGGGCTCTACGTCGGGACGTGCGTTGGGCTCTACGTCGGGATTTAGCTTACTTTCAGCTCTACGTCGGGACGTGCGTTGGCCTCTACTTCGGGATTTAGCTTACTTTCAGCTCTACGTCGGGACGTGCGTTGGCCTCTACGTCGGGACGTGCGTTGGCCTCTACGTCGGGACGTGCGTTGGCCTCTACGTCGGGATTTAGCTTACTTTCAGCTCTACGTCGGGACGTGCGTTGGGCTCTACGTCGGGTTTTAGCTTACTTTCAGCTCTACGTCGGGACGTGCGTTGGGCTCTACGTCGGGACGTGCGTTGGGCTCTACGTCGGGACGTGCGTTGGGCTCTACGTCGGGACGTGCGTTGGGCTCTATGTCTGTAGTTAGCTAACTTTCTGCTCTACGTCGGGACGTGCGTTGGGCGCTACGTCGGGACGTGCGTTGGGCTCTACGTCGGGACGTGCGTTGGGCTCTACGTCGGGATTTAGCTTACTTTCAGCTCTACGTCGGGACGTGCGTTGGGCTCTACGTCGGGACGTGCGTTGGGCTCTACGTCGGGACGTGCGTTGGGCTCTACGTCGGGACGTCCGTTGGGCTCTACGTCGGGACGTCCGTTGGGCTCTACGTCGGGACGTCCGTTGGGCTCTACGTCGGGACGTCCGTTGGGCTCTACGTCGGGACGTGCGTTGGGCTCTACGTCGGGACGTGCGTTGGGCTCTACGTCAGGATTTAGCTAACTTTCAGCTCTACGTCGGGACATGCGTTGGGCTCTACGTCAAGACGTGCGGTGGGCTCTACGTCGGGATTTAGCTTACTTTCAGCTCTACGTTGGGACGTGCGTTGGCCTCTACGTCGGGATTTAGCTTAATTTCAGCTCTACGTCGGGACGTGCGTTGGGCTCTACGTCGGGACGTGCGTTGGGCTCTACGTCGGGACGTGCGTTGGGCTCTACGTCGGGACGTGCGTTGGGCTCTACGTCGGGACGTGCGTTGGGCTCTACGTCGGGACGTGCGTTGGGCTCTACGTCTGTAGTTAGGTAACTTTCAGCTCTACGTCGGGACGTGCGTTGGGCTCTACGTCTGTAGTTAGCTAACTTTCAGCTCTACGTCAGGATGTGCGTTGGGCGCTACGTCGGGACGTGCGTTGGGCTCTACGTCGGGACGTACGTTGGGCTCTACGTCGGGACGTGCGTTGGGCTCTACGTCGGGATTTAACTTACTTTCATCTCTACGTCGGGACGTGCGTTGGCCTCTACGTCGGGACGTGCGTTGGCCTCTACGTCGGGACGTGCGTTGGCCTCTACGTCGGGACGTGCGTTGGCCTCTAAGTCGGGACGTGCGTTGGCCTCTAAGTCGGGACGTGCGTTGGCCTCTAAGTCGGGACGTGCGTTGGCCTCTAAGTCGGGACGTGCGTTGGCCTCTACGTCGGGACGTGCGTTGGCCTCTACGTCGGGATTTAGCTTACATTCAGCTCTACGTCGGGACGTGCGTTGGGCTCTACGTCGGGACGTGCGTTGGGCTCTACGTCGGGATTTAGCTTACTTTCAGCTCTACGTCGGGACGTGCGTTGGCCTCTACGTCGGGACGTGCGTTGGCCTCTACTTCGGGATTTAGCTTACTTTCAGCTCTACGTCGGGACGTGCGTTGGGCTCTACGTCGGGTTTTAGCTTACTTTCAGCTCTACGTCGGGACGTGCGTTGGGCTCTACGTCGGGACGTGCGTTGGGCTCTATGTCTGTAGTTAGCTAACTTTCTGCTCTACGTGGGGACGTGCGTTTGGCTCTATGTCTGTAGTTAGCTAACTTTCAGCTCTACGTCGGGACGTGCGTTGGGCGCTACGTCGGGACGTGCGTTGGGCTCTACATCGGGATGTGCGTTGGGCGCTACGTCGGGACGTGCGTTGGGCGCTACGTCGGGACGTGCGTTGGGCTCTACGTCGGGACGTGCGTTGGGCTCTACGTCGGGATTTAGCTTACTTTCAGCTCTACGTCGGGACGTGCGTTGGCCTCTACATCGGGACGTGCGTTGGCCTCTAGGTCGGGACGTGCGTTGGCCTCTACGTCGGGATTTAGCTTACTTTCAGCTCTACGTCGGGACGTGCGGTGGGCTCTACGTCGGGACGTGCGGTGGGCTCTACGTCGGGACGTGCGTTGGGCTCTACGTCGGGACGTGCGTTGGGCTCTACGTCGGGACGTGCGTTGGGCTCTACGTCGGGATTTAGCTTACTTTCAGCTCTACGTCGGGACGTGCGTTGGCCTCTACGTCGGGACGTGCGTTGGCCTCTACATCGGGATTTAGCTTACTTTCAGCTCTACGTCGGGACGTGTGTTGGGCTCTACGTCGGGATTTAGCTTACTTTTAGCTCTACGTCGGGACGTGCGTTGGGCTCTACGTCGCGACGTGCGTTGGGCTCTACGTCTGTAGTTAGCTAACTTTCAGCTCTACGTCGGGACGTGCGTTGGGCTCTACGTCGGGACGTGCGTTGGGCTCTACGTCTGTAGTTAGGTAACTTTCAGCTCTACGTCGGGACGTGCGTTGTGCTCTACGTCTGTTGTTAGCTAACTTTCAGCTCTACGTCGGGACGTGCGTTGGGCTCTACGTCTGTTGTTAGCTAACTTTCAGCTCTACGTCGGGACGTGCGTTGGCCTCTACGTCGGGACGTGCGTTGGCCTCTGCGTCGGGATTTAGCTTACTTTCAGCTCTACGTCGGGACGTGCGTTCGGCGCTACGTCGGGACGTGCGTTGGGCGCTACGTCGGGATTTAGCTTACTTTCAGCTCTACGTCGGGACGTGCATTGGGCTCTACGTCGGGACGTGCATTGGGCTCTACGTCGGGACGTGCGGTGGGCTCTACGTCGGGACGTGCGGTGGGCTCTACGTCGGGACGTGCGGTGGGCTCTACGTCGGGACGTGCGGTGGGCTCTACGTCGGGACGTGCGGTGGGCTCTACGTCGGGACGTGCGTTGGGCTCTACGTCGGGACGTGCGGTGGGCTCTACGTCGGGATTTAGCTTACTTTCAGCTCTACGTCGGGACGTGCGTTGGCCTCTACGTCGGGACGTGCGTTGGCCTCTACGTCGGGACGTGCGTTGGCCTCTACGTCGGGACGTGCGTTGGCCTCTACGTCGGGACGTGCGTTGGCCTCTACGTCGGGACGTGCGTTGGCCTCTACGTCGGGACGTGCGTTGGCCTCTACGTCGGGATTTAACTTACTTTCAGCTCTACGTCGGGACGTGCGTTGGGCTCTACGTCGGGACGTGCGTTGGGCGCTACGTCGGGACGTGCGTTGGGCGCTACGTCGGGACGTGCGTTGGGCTCTACGTCTGTAGTTAGCTAATTTCTGCTCTACGTCGGGACGTGCGTTGGGCTCTACGTCTGTAGTTAGCTAACTTTCAGCTCTACGTCGGGACGTGCGTTGGGCGCTACGTCGGGACGTGCGTTGGGCTCTACGTCGGGACGTGCGTTGGGCTCTACGTCGGGACGTGCGTTGGCCTCTACGTCGGGATTTAGCTTACTTTTAGCTCTAAGTCGGGACGTCTGTTGGGCTCTACGTCGGGACGTCTGTTGGGCTCTACGTCGGGACGTCTGTTGGCCTCTACGTCGGGACGTGCGTTGGCCTCTACGTCGGGATTTAACTTTCAACTCTACGTCGGGACGTGCGTTGGGCGCTACGTCGGGACGTGCGTTGGGCTCTACGTCGGGACGTGCGTTGGGCTCTACGTCGGGCTCTACGTCGGGACGTGCGTTGGGCTCTACGTCGGGACGTGCGTCGGGACGTGCGTTGGGCTCTACGTCGGGACGTGCGTTGGGCTCTACGTCTGTAGTTAGGTAACTTTCAGCTCTACGTCGGGACGTGCGTTGGGCTCTACGTCTGTTGTTAGCTAACTTTCAGCTCTACGTCGGGACGTGCGTTGGGCTCTACGTCTGTAGTTAGCTAACTTTCAGCTCTACGTCGGGACGTGCGTTGGGCGCTACGTCGGGACGTGCGTTGGGCTCTACGTCGGGACGTACGTTGGGCTCTACGTGGGGACGTGCGTTGGCCTCTACGTCAGGATTTAGCTTACTTTCAGCTCTACGTCGGGACGTGCGTTGGGCTCTACGTCGGGTTTTAGCTTACTTTCAGCTCTACGTCGGGACGTGCGTTGGGCTCTACGTCGGGACGTGCGTTGGGCTTTATGTCTGTAGTTAGCTAACTTTCTGCTCTACGTCGGGACGTGCGTTGGGCTCTATGTCTGTAGTTAGCTAACTTTCAGCTCTACGTCGGGACGTGCGTTGGGCGCTACGTCGGGACGTGCGTTGGGCGCTACGTCGGGACGTGCGTTGGGCGCTACGTCGGGACGTGCGTTGGGCTCTACGTCGGGACGTGCGTTGGGCTCTACGTCGGGATTTAGCTTACTTTCAGCTCTACGTCGGGACGTGCGTTGGCCTCTACGTCGGGACGTGCGTTGGCCTCTACGTCGGGACGTGCGTTGGCCTCTACGTCGGGACGTGCGTTGGCCTCTACGTCGGGACGTGCGTTGGCCTCTACGTCGGGACGTGCGTTGGCCTCTACGTCGGGATTTAACTTACTTTCAGCTCTACGTCGGGACGTGCGTTGGGCGCTACGTCGGGATTTAACTTACTTTCAGCTCTACGTCGGGACGTGCGTTGGCCTCTACGTCGGGACGTGCGTTGGCCTCTACGTCGGGACGTGCGTTGGCCTCTACGTCGGGACGTGCGTTGGCCTCTACGTCGGGACGTGCGTTGGCCTCTACGTCGGGATTTAACTTACTTTCAGCTCTACGTCGGGACGTGCGTTGGGCGCTACGTCGGGATTTAACTTACTTTCAGCTCTACGTCGGGACGTGCGTTGGCCTCTACGTCGGGACGTGCGTTGGCCTCTACGTCGGGACGTGCGTTGGCCTCTACGTCGGGACGTGCATTGGCCTCTACGTCGGGATTTAGCTTACTTTCAGCTCTACGTCGGGACGTGCGTTGGGCTCTACGTCGGGACGTGCGTTGGGCTCTACGTCGGGATTTAGCTTACTTTCAGCTCTACGTCGGGACTTGCGTTGGCCTCTACGTCGGGATTTAGCTTACTTTCAGCTCTACGTCGGGACGTGCGTTGGGCTCTACGTCGGGACGTGCGTTGGGCTCTACGTCGGGATTTAGCTTACTTTCAGCTCTACGTCGGGACGTGCGTTGGCCTCTACGTCGGGACGTGCGTTGTCCTCTACGTCGGGACGTGCGTTGTCCTCTACGTCGGGACGTGCGTTGGCCTCTACGTCGGGACGTGCGTTGGCCTCTACGTCGGGACGTGCGTTGGCCTCTACGTCGGGACGTGCGTTGGCCTCTACGTCGGGACGTGCGTTGGCCTCTACGTCGGGATTTAGCTTACTTTCAGCTCTACGTCGGGACGTGCGTTGGCCTCTACGTCGGGACGTGCGTTGGCCTCTACGTCGGGATTTAGCTTACTTTCAGCTCTACGTCGGGACGTGCGTTGGGCTCTACGTCGGGATTTAGCTTACTTTTAGCTCTACGTCGGGACGTGCGTTGGCCTCTACGTCGGGACGTGCGTTGGGCTCTACGTCGGGACGTGCGTTGGGCTCTACGTCGGGACGTGCGTTGGGCTCTACGTCGGGACGTGCGTTGGGCTCTACGTCGGGACGTGCGTTGGGCTCTACGTCGGGACGTGCGTTGGGCTCTACGTCTGTAGTTAGCTAACTTTCAGCTCTACGTCGGGACGTGCGTTGGGCTCTACGTCGGGACGTGCGTTGGGCTCTACGTCGGGATTTAGCTTACTTTCAGCTCTACGTCGGGACGTGCGTTGGCCTCTACGTCGGGACGTGCGTTGGCCTCTACGTCGGGACGTGCGTTGGCCTCTACGTCGGGACGTGCGTTGGCCTCTACGTCGGGACGTGCGTTGGCCTCTACGTCGGGACGTGCGTTGGCCTCTACGTCGGGACGTGCGTTGGCCTCTACGTCGGGATTTAACTTACTTTCAGCTCTACGTCGGGACGTTCGTTGGGCGCTACGTCGGGACGTGCGTTGGGCGCTACGTCGGGACGTGCGTTGGGCGCTACGTCGGGACGTGCGTTGGGCGCTACGTCGGGATTTAACTTACTTTCAGCTCTACGTCGGGACGTGCGTTGGCCTCTACGTCGGAACGTGCGTTGGCCTCTACGTCGGAACGTGCGTTGGCCTCTACGTCGGAACGTGCGTTGGCCTCTACGTCGGAACGTGCGTTGGCCTCTACGTCGGAACGTGCGTTGGCCTCTACGTCGGAACGTGCGTTGGCCTCTACGTCGGAACGTGCGTTGGCCTCTACATCGGGATTTAGCTTACTTTCAGCTCTACGTCGGGACGTGCGTTGGGCTCTACGTCGGGATTTAGCTTACTTTCAGCTCTACGTCGGGACGTGCGTTGGCCTCTACGTCGGGATTTAGCTTACTTTCAGCTCTACGTCGGGACGTGCGTTGGGCTCTACGTCGGGACGTGCGTTGGGCTCTACGTCGGGACGTGCGTTGGGCTCTACGTCGGGACGTGCGTTGGGCTCTACGTCGGGATTTAGCTTACTTTCAGCTCTACGTCGGGACGTGCGTTGGCCTCTACGTCGGGACGTGCGTTGGCCTCTACGTCGGGACGTGCGTTGGCCTCTACGTCGGGACGTGCGTTGGCCTCTACGTCGGGACGTGCGTTGGCCTCTACGTCGGGACGTGCGTTGGCCTCTACGTCGGGACGTGCGTTGGCCTCTACGTCGGGATTTAACTTACTTTCAGCTCTACGTCGGGACGTGCGTTGGGCGCTACGTCGGGATTTAACTTACTTTCAGCTCTACGTCGGGACGTGCGTTGGCCTCTACGTCGGGACGTGCGTTGGCCTCTACGTCGGGACGTGCGTTGGCCTCTACGTCGGGACGTGCGTTGGCCTCTACGTCGGGACGTGCGTTGGCCTCTACGTCGGGATTTAACTTACTTTCAGCTCTACGTCGGGACGTGCGTTGGGCGCTACGTCGGGATTTAACTTACTTTCAGCTCTACGTCGGGACGTGCGTTGGCCTCTACGTCGGGACGTGCGTTGGCCTCTACGTTGGGACGTGCGTTGGCCTCTACGTCGGGATTTAGCTTACTTTCAGCTCTACGTCGGGACGTGCGTTGGGCTCTACGTCGGGACGTGCGTTGGGCTCTACGTCGGGATTTAGCTTACTTTCAGCTCTACGTCGGGACTTGCGTTGGCCTCTACGTCGGGATTTAGCTTACTTTCAGCTCTACGTCGGGACGTGCGTTGGGCTCTACGTCGGGACGTGCGTTGGGCTCTACGTCGGGATTTAGCTTACTTTCAGCTCTACGTCGGGACGTGCGTTGGCCTCTACGTCGGGACGTGCGTTGTCCTCTACGTCGGGACGTGCGTTGGCCTCTACGTCGGGACGTGCGTTGGCCTCTACGTCGGGACGTGCGTTGGCCTCTACGTCGGGATTTAGCTTACTTTCAGCTCTACGTCGGGACGTGCGTTGGCCTCTACGTCGGGACGTGCGTTGGCCTCTACGTCGGGATTTAGCTTACTTTCAGCTCTACGTCGGGACGTGCGTTGGGCTCTACGTCGGGATTTAGCTTACTTTTAGCTCTACGTCGGGACGTGCGTTGGGCTCTACGTCGGGACGTGCGTTGGGCTCTACGTCGGGACGTGCGTTGGGCTCTACGTCGGGACGTGCGTTGGGCTCTACGTCGGGACGTGCGTTGGGCTCTACGTCGGGACGTGCGTTGGGCTCTACGTCTGTAGTTAGCTAACTTTCAGCTCTACGTCGGGACGTGCGTTGGGCTCTACGTCGGGACGTGCGTTGGGCTCTACGTCGGGATTTAGCTTACTTTCAGCTCTACGTCGGGACGTGCGTTGGCCTCTACGTCGGGACGTGCGTTGGCCTCTACGTCGGGACGTGCGTTGGCCTCTACGTCGGGACGTGCGTTGGCCTCTACGTCGGGACGTGCGTTGGCCTCTACGTCGGGACGTGCGTTGGCCTCTACGTCGGGACGTGCGTTGGCCTCTACGTCGGGATTTAACTTACTTTCAGCTCTACGTCGGGACGTGCGTTGGGCGCTACGTCGGGACGTGCGTTGGGCGCTACGTCGGGACGTGCGTTGGGCTCTACGTCGGGATTTAACTTACTTTCAGCTCTACGTCGGGACGTGCGTTGGCCTCTACGTCGGGACGTGCGTTGGCCTCTACGTCGGAACGTGCGTTGGCCTCTACGTCGGAACGTGCGTTGGCCTCTACGTCGGAACGTGCGTTGGCCTCTACGTCGGAACGTGCGTTGGCCTCTACGTCGGAACGTGCGTTGGCCTCTACGTCGGAACGTGCGTTGGCCTCTACATCGGGATTTAGCTTACTTTCAGCTCTACGTCGGGACGTGCGTTGGGCTCTACGTCGGGATTTAGCTTACTTTCAGCTCTACGTCGGGACGTGCGTTGGCCTCTACGTCGGGATTTAGCTTACTTTCAGCTCTACGTCGGGACGTGCGTTGGGCTCTACGTCGGGACGTGCGTTGGGCTCTACGTCGGGACGTGCGTTGGGCTCTACGTCGGGACGTGCGTTGGGCTCTACGTCGGGACGTGCGTTGGGCTCTACGTCGGGATTTAGCTTACTTTCAGCTCTACGTCGGGACGTGCGTTGGCCTCTACTTCGGGATTTAGCTTACTTTCAGCTCTACGTCGGGACGTGCGTTGGCCTCTACTTCGGGATTTAGCTTACTTTCAGCTCTACGTCGGGACGTGCGTTGGCCTCTACGTCGGGACGTGCGTTGGCCTCTACGTCGGGACGTGCGTTGGGCTCTACGTCGGGATTTAGCTTACTTTCAGCTCTACGTCGGGACGTGCGTTGGGCTCTACGTCGGGTTTTAGCTTACTTGCAGCTCTACGTCGGGACGTGCGTTGGGCTCTACGTCGGGACGTGCGTTGGGCTCTACGTCGGGACGTGCGTTGGGCTCTACGTCGGGACGTGCGTTGGGCTCTATGTCTGTAGTTAGCTAACTTTCTGCTCTATGTCGGGACGTGCGTTGGGCGCTACGTCGGGACGTGCGTTGGGCTCTACGTCGGGACGTGCGTTGGGCTCTACGTCGGGATTTAGCTTACTTTCAGCTCTACGTCGGGACGTGCGTTGGCCTCTAGGTCGGGACTTGCGTTGGCCTCTAGGTCGGGACGTGCGTTGGCCTCTAGGTCGGGACGTGCGTTGGCCTCTAGGTCGGGACGTGCGTTGGCCTCTACGTCGGGACGTGCGTTGGCCTCTACGTCGGGACGTGCGTTGGCCTCTACGTCGGGACGTGCGTTGGCCTCTAGGTCGGGACGTGCGTTGGCCTCTACGTCGGGACGTGCGTTGGCCTCTGCGTCAGGATTTAGCTTACTTTCAGCTCTACGTCGGGACGTGCGTTCGGCGCTACGTCGGGACGTGCGTTGGGTGCTACGTCGGGATTTAGCTTACTTTCAGCTCTACGTCGGGACGTGCGTTGGCCTCTACGTCGGGACGTGTGTTGGCCTCTACTTCGGGATTTAGCTTACTTTCAGCTCTACGTCGGGACGTGCGTTGGCCTCTACGTCGGGACGTGCGTTGGCCTCTACGTCGGGACGTGCGTTGGCCTCTACGTCGGGATTTAGCTTACTTTCAGCTCTACGTCGGGACGTGCGTTGGGCTCTACGTCGGGACGTGCGTTGGGCTCTACGTCGGGACGTGCGTTGGGCTCTACGTCGGGACGTGCGTTGGGCTCTACGTCGGGACGTGCGTTGGGCTCTACGTCGGGACGTGCGTTGGGCTCTACGTCGGGATTTAGCTTACTTTCAGCTCTACGTCGGGACGTGCGTTGGCCTCTACGTCGGGATTTAACTTACTTTCAGCTCTACGTCGGGACGTGCGTTGGGCTCTATGTCGGGACGTGCGTTGGGCTCTACGTTGGGACGTGCGTTGGGCTCTACGTCTGTAGTTAGCTAACTTTCTGCTCTACGTCGGGACGTGCGTTGGGCTCTACGTCTGTAGTTAGCTAACTTTCAGCTCTACGTCGGGACGTGCGTTGGGCGCTACGTCGGGACGTGCGTTGGGCGCTACGTCGGGACGTGCGTTGGGCGCTACGTCGGGACGTGCGTTGGGCTCTACGTCGGGATTTAGCTTACTTTCAGCTCTACGTCGGGACGTGCGTTGGCCTCTACGTCGGGACGTGCGTTGGCCTCTACGTCGGGACGTGCGTTGGCCTCTACGTCGGGACGTGCGTTGGCCTCTACGTCGGGACGTGCGTTGGCCTCTACGTCGGGACGTGCGTTGGCCTCTACGTCGGGACGTGCGTTGGCCTCTACGTCGGGACGTGCGTTGGCCTCTACGTCGGGATTTAACTTACTTTCAGCTCTACGTCGGGACGTGCGTTGGGCGCTACGTCGGGATTTAACTTACTTTCAGCTCTACGTCGGGACGTGCGTTGGCCTCTACGTCGGGACGTGCGTTGGCCTCTACGTCGGGACGTGCGTTGGCCTCTACGTCGGGACGTGCGTTGGCCTCTACGTCGGGACGTGCGTTGGCCTCTACGTCGGGATTTAGCTTACTTTCAGCTCTACGTCGGGACGTGCGTTGGGCTCTACGTCGGGACGTGCGTTGGGCTCTACGTCGGGATTTAGCTTACTTTCAGCTCTACGTCGGGACTTGCGTTGGCCTCTACGTCGGGATTTAGCTTACTTTCAGCTCTACGTCGGGACGTGCGTTGGGCTCTACGTCGGGACGTGCGTTGGGCTCTACGTCGGGATTTAGCTTACTTTCAGCTCTACGTCGGGACGTGCGTTGGCCTCTACGTCGGGACGTGTGTTGGCCTCTACTTCGGGATTTAGCTTACTTTCAGCTCTACGTCGGGACGTGCGTTGGCCTCTACGTCGGGACGTGCGTTGGCCTCTACGTCGGACGTGCGTTGGCCTCTACGTCGGGACGTGCGTTGGCCTCTACGTCGGGACGTGCGTTGGCCTCTACGTCGGGACGTGCGTTGGCCTCTACGTCGGGACGTGGGTTGGCCTCTACGTCGGGATTTAGCTTACTTTCAGCTCTACGTCGGGACGTGCGTTGGGCTCTACGTCGGGTTTTAGCTTACTTTCAGCTCTACGTCGGGACGTGCGTTGGGCTCTACGTCGGGACGTGCGTTGGGCTCTACGTCGGGACGTGCGTTGGGCTCTACGTCGGGACGTGCGTTGGGCTCTACGTCGGGACGTGCGTTGGGCTCTACGTCGGGACGTGCGTTGGCCTCTACGTCGGGATTTAGCTTACTTTCAGCTCTACGTCGGGACGTGCGTTGGGCTCTACGTCGGGTTTTAGCTTACTTTCAGCTCTACGTCGGGACGTGCGTTGGGCTCTACGTCGGGACGTGCGTTGGGCTCTACGTCGGGACGTGCGTTGGGCTCTACGTCGGGACGTGCGTTGGGCTCTACGTCGGGACGTGCGTTGGGCTCTACGTCGGGACGTGCGTTGGGCTCTACGTCGGGACGTGCGTTGGGCTCTACGTCGGGATTTAGCTTACTTTCAGCTCTACGTCGGGACGTGCGTTGGCCTCTAGGTCGGGACGTGCGTTGGCCTCTAGGTCGGGACGTGCGTTGGCCTCTAGGTCGGGACGTGCGTTGGCCTCTAGGTCGGGACGTGCGTTGGCCTCTGCGTCGGGACGTGCGTTGGCCTCTGCGTCGGGACGTGCGTTGGCCTCTGCGTCGGGACGTGCGTTGGCCTCTGCGTCGGGACGTGCGTTGGCCTCTGCGTCGGGACGTGCGTTGGCCTCTGCGTCGGGACGTGCGTTGGCCTCTGCGTCGGGACGTGCGTTGGCCTCTGCGTCAGGATTTAGCTTACTTTCAGCTCTACGTCGGGACGTGCGTTGGGCTCTACGTCGGGACGTGCGTTGGGCTCTACGTCGGGACGTGCGTTGGGCTCTACGTCGGGATTTAGCTTACTTTCAGCTCTACGTCGGGACGTGCGTTGGCCTCTACGTCGGACCGTGCGTTGGCCTCTACGTCGGGATTTAGCTTACTTTCAGCTCTACGTCGGGACGTGCGTTGGCCTCTACGTCGGGATTTAACTTACTTTCAGCTCTACGTCGGGACGTGCGTTGGGCTCTATGTCGGGACGTGCGTTGGGCTCTATGTCGGGACGTGCGTTGGGCTCTATGTCGGGACGTGCGTTGGGCTCTACGTCGGGACGTGCGTTGGGCTCTACGTCTGTAGTTAGCTAACTTTCTGCTCTACGTCGGGACGTGCGTTGGGCTCTACGTCTGTAGTTAGCTAACTTTCAGCTCTACGTCGGGACGTGCGTTGGGCTCTATGTCAGGACGTGCGTTGGGCTCTACGTCGGGACGTGCGTTGGGCTCTACGTCGGGACGTGCGTTGGGCTCTACGTCGGGACGTGCGTTGGCCTCTACGTCGGGATTTAGCTTACTTTTAGCTCTAAGTCGGGACGTCTGTTGGGCTCTACGTCGGGACGTCTGTTGGGCTCTACGTCGGGACGTCTGTTGGGCTCTACGTCGGGACGTCTGTTGGGCTCTACGTCGGGACGTCTGTTGGGCTCTACGTCGGGACGTGCATTGGCCTCTACGTCGGGATTTAACTTTCAACTCTACGTCGGGACGTGCGTTGGGCGCTACGTCGGGACATGCGTTGGGCTCTACGTCGGGACGTGCGTTGGGCTCTACGTCGGGACGTGCGTTGGGCTCTACGTCGGGCTCTACGTCGGGACGTGCGTTGGGCTCTACGTCGGGCTCTACGTCGGGACGTGCGTTGGGCTCTACGTCGGGACGTGCGTTGGGCTCTACGTCGGGCTCTACGTCGGGACGTGCGTTGGGCTTTACGTCTGTAGTTAGCTAACTTTCTGGTCTACGTCGGGACGTGCGTTGGGCTCTACGTCTGTAGTTAGCTAACTTTCAGCTCTACGTCGGGACGTGCGTTGGGCTCTACGTCGGGACGTGCGTTGGGCTCTACGTCGGGACGTGCGTTGGGCTCTACGTCGGGACGTGCGTTGGGCTCTACGTCGGGACGTGCGTTGGGCTCTACGTCGGGACGTGCGTTGGGCTCTACGTCGGGATTTAGCTTAATTTCAGCTCTACGTCGGGACGTGCGTTGGCCTCTACGTCGGGACGTGCGTTGGCCTCTACGTCGGGACGTGCGTTGGCCTCTACGTCGGGACGTGCGTTGGCCTCTACGTCGGGACGTGCGTTGGGCTCTACGTCGGGACGAGCGTTGGCCTCTACGTCGGGATTTAGCTTACTTTCAGCTCTACGTCGGGACGCGCGTTGGGCTCTAGGTCGGGACGCGCGTTGGGCTCTAGGTCGGGACGCGCGTTGGGCTCTAGGTCGGGACGCGCGTTGGGCTCTACGTCGGGACACGCGTTGGGCTCTACGTCGGGACGCGCGTTGGGCTCTACGTCTGTAGTTAGCTGACTTTCAGCTCTACGTCGGGACGCGCGTTGGGCTCTTCGTCTGTAGTTAGCTGACTTTCAGCTCTACGTCGGGACGCGCGTTGGGCTCTTCGTGTGTAGTTAGCTAACTTTCAGCTCTACGTCGGGACGCGCGTTGGGCTCTACGTCTGTAGTTAGCTAACTTTTAGCTCTACGTCGGGACGTGCGTTGGGCGCTACGTCGGGACGTGCGTTGGGCTCTACGTCGGGATTTAGCTTACTTTCAGCTCTACGTCGGGACGTGCGTTGGGCTCTACGTCGGGACGTGCGTTGGGCTCTACGTCGGGACGTGCGTTGGGCTCTACGTCGGGATTTAGCTTACATTAAGCTCTACGTCGGGACGTGCGCTGGCCTCTACGTCGGGACGTGCGCTGGCCTCTACGTCGGGACGTGCGCTGGCCTCTACGTCGGGACGTGCTTTGGCCTCTACGTCGGGATTTAGCTTACTTTCAGCTCTACGTCGGGACGTGCGTTGGGCTCTACGTCGGGACGTGCGTTGGGCTCTACGTCTGTAGTTAGCTAACTTTCAGCTCTACGTCGGGACGTGCGTTGGGCTCTACGTCGGGACGTGCGTTGGGCTCTACGTCGGGACGTGCGTTGGGCTCTACGTCTGTAGTTAGCTAATTTCTGCTCTACGTCGGGACGTGCGTTGGGCTCTACGTCTGTAGTTAGCTAACTTTCAGCACTACGTCGGGACGTGCGTTGGGCGCTACGTCGGGACGTGCGTTGGGCTCTACGTCGGGACGTGCGTTGGGCTCTACGTCGGGACGTGCGTTGGCCTCTACGTCGGGATTTAGCTTACTTTTAGCTCTAAGTCGGGACGTCTGTTGGGCTCTACGTCGGGACGTCTGTTGGGCTCTACGTCGGGACGTCTGTTGGCCTCTACGTCGGGACGTGCGTTGGCCTCTACGTCGGGATTTAACTTTCAACTCTACGTCGGGACGTGCGTTGGGCGCTACGTCGGGACGTGCGTTGGGCTCTACGTCGGGACGTGCGTTGGGCTCTACGTCGGGCTCTACGTTGGGACGTGCGTTGGGCTCTACGTCGGGACGTGCGTCGGGACGTGCGTTGGGCTCTACGTCGGGACGTGCGTTGGGCTCTACGTCTGTAGTTAGGTAACTTTCAGCTCTACGTCGGGACGTGCGTTGGGCTCTACGTCTGTTGTTAGCTAACTTTCAGCTCTACGTCGGGACGTGCGTTGGGCTCTACGTCTGTAGTTAGCTAACTTTCAGCTCTACGTCGGGACGTGCGTTGGGCGCTACGTCGGGACGTACGTTGGGCTCTACGTGGGGACGTGCGTTGGCCTCTACGTCAGGATTTAGCTTACTTTCAGCTCTACGTCGGGACGTGCGTTGGCCTCTACGTCGGGACGTGCGTTGGCCTCTACTTCGGGATTTAGCTTACTTTCAGCTCTACGTCGGGACGTGCGTTGGGCTCTACGTCGGGTTTTAGCTTACTTTCAGCTCTACGTCGGGACGTGCGTTGGGCTCTACGTCGGGACGTGCGTTGGGCTTTATGTCTGTAGTTAGCTAAATTTCTGCTCTACGTCGGGACGTGCGTTGGGCTCTATGTCTGTAGTTAGCTAACTTTCAGCTCTACGTCGGGACGTGCGTTGGGCGCTACGTCGGGACGTGCGTTGGGCGCTACGTCGGGACGTGCGTTGGGCTCTACGTCGGGATTTAGCTTACTTTCAGCTCTACGTCGGGACGTTCGTTGGCCTCTACATCGGGACGTGCGTTGGCCTCTAGGTCGGGATGTGCGTTGGCCTTTACGTCGGGATTTAGCTTACTTTCAGCTCTACGTCGGGACGTGCGTTGGGCGCTACTTCGGGACGTGCGTTGGGCGCTACGTCGGGATTTAGCTTACTTTCAGCTCTACGTCGGGACGTGCGTTGGGCTCTACGTCGGGACGTGCGTTGGGCTCTACGTCGGGACGTGCGTTGGGCTCTACGTCGGGACGTGCGTTGGGCTCTACGTCGGGACGTGCGTTGGGCTCTACGTCGGGATTTAGCTTACTTTCAGCTCTACGTCGGGACGTGCGTTGGCCTCTACGTCGGGACGTGCGTTGGCCTCTACGTCGGGACGTGCGTTGGCCTCTACGTCGGGATTTAGCTTACTTTCAGCTCTACGTCGGGACGTGCGTTGGCCTCTACGTCGGGACGTGCGTTGGCCTCTACGTCGGGACGTGCGTTGGCCTCTACTTCGGGACGTGCGTTGGCCTCTACGCGGGACGTGCGTTGGCCTCTACGTCGGGACGTGCGTTGGCCTCTACGTCGGGACGTGCGTTGGCCTCTACGTCGGGACGTGCGTTGGCCTCTACGTCGGGATTTAGCTTACTTTCAGCTCTACGTCGGGACGTGTGTTGGGCTCTACGTCGGGATTTAGCTTACTTTTAGCTCTACGTCGGGACGTGCGTTGGGCTCTACGTCGGGACGTGCGTTGGGCTCTACGTCTGTAGTTAGCTAACTTTCAGCTCTACGTCGGGACGTGCGTTGGGCTCTACGTCGGGACGTGCGTTGGGCTCTACGTCGGGATTTAGCTTACTTTCAGCTCTACGTCGGGACGTGCGTTGGCCTCTACGTCGGGACGTGCGTTGGCCTCTACGTCGGGACGTGCGTTGGCCTCTACGTCGGGACGTGCGTTGGCCTCTACGTCGGGACGTGCGTTGGCCTCTACGTCGGGACGTGCGTTGGCCTCTAAGTCGGGACGTGCCTTGGCCTCTACGTCGGGACGTGCCTTGGCCTCTACGTCGGGACGTGCCTTGGCCTCTACGTCGGGATTTAACTTACTTTCAGCTCTACGTCGGGACGTGCGTTGGGCTCTACGTCGGGACGTGCGTTGGGCTCTACGTCGGGATTTAACTTACTTTCAGCTCTTCGTCGGGACGTGCGTTGTCCTCTACGTCGGGACGTGCGTTGTCCTCTACGTCGGGACGTGCGTTGTCCTCTACGTCGGGACGTGCGTTGTCCTCTACGTCGGGACGTGCGTTGGCCTCTACGTCGGGACGTGCGTTGGCCTCTACGTCGGGACGTGCGTTGGCCTCTACGTCGGGACGTGCGTTGGCCTCTACGTCGGGACGTGCGTTGGCCTCTACGTCGGGATTTAGCTTACTTTCAGCTCTACGTCGGGACGTGCGTTGGCCTCTACGTCGGGATTTAGCTTACTTTCAGCTCTACGTCGGGACGTGTGTTGGGCTCTACGTCGGGATTTAGCTTACTTTTAGCTCTACGTCGGGACGTGCGTTGGGCTCTACGTCGGGACGTGCGTTGGGCTCTACGTCGGGACGTGCGTTGGGCTCTACGTCGGGACGTGCGTTGGGCTCTACGTCTGTAGTTAGCTAACTTTCAGCTCTACGTCGGGACGTGAGTTGGGCTCTACGTCGGGACGTGCGTTGGGCTCTACGTCGGGACGTGCGTTGGGCTCTACGTCGGGATTTAGCTTACTTTCAGCTCTACGTCGGGACGTGCGTTGGCCTCTACGTCGGGACGTGCGTTGTCCTCTACGTCGGGACGTGCGTTGTCCTCTACGTCGGGACGTGCGTTGTCCTCTACGTCGGGACGTGCGTTGGCCTCTACGTCGGGACGTGCGTTGGCCTCTACGTCGGGACGTGCGTTGGCCTCTACGTCGGGACGTGCGTTGGCCTCTACGTCGGGATTTAGCTTACTTTCAGCTCTACGTCGGGACGTGCGTTGGCCTCTACGTCGGGACGTGCGTTGGCCTCTACGTCGGGATTTAGCTTACTTTCAGCTCTACGTCGGGACGTGTGTTGGGCTCTACGTCGGGATTTAGCTTACTTTTAGCTCTACGTCGGGACGTGCGTTGGGCTCTACGTCGGGACGTGCGTTGGGCTCTACGTCGGGACGTGCGTTGGGCTCTACGTCGGGACGTGCGTTGGGCTCTACGTCTGTAGTTAGCTAACTTTCAGCTCTACGTCGGGACGTGACTTGGGCTCTACGTCGGGACGTGCGTTGGGCTCTACGTCGGGACGTGCGTTGGGCTCTACGTCGGGATTTAGCTTACTTTCAGCTCTACGTCGGGACGTGCGTTGGCCTCTACGTCGGGACGTGCGTTGGCCTCTACGTCGGGACGTGCGTTGGCCTCTACGTCGGGACGTGCGTTGGCCTCTACGTCGGGACGAGCGTTGGCCTCTACGTCGGGACGTGCGTTGGCCTCTACGTCGGGATTTAACTTACTTTCAGCTCTACGTCGGGACGTGCGTTGGCCTCTACGTCGGGACGTGCGTTGGCCTCTACGTCGGGATTTAGCTTACTTTCAGCTCTACGTCGGGACGTGTGTTGGGCTCTACGTCGGGATTTAGCTTACTTTTAGCTCTACGTCGGGACGTGCGTTGGGCTCTACGTCGGGACGTGCGTTGGGCTCTACGTCGGGACGTGCGTTGGGCTCTACGTCGGGACGTGCGTTGGGCTCTACGTCGGGACGTGCGTTGGGCTCTACGTCGGGACGTGCGTTGGGCTCTACGTCTGTAGTTAGCTAACTTTCAGCTCTACGTCGGGACGTGCGTTGGGCTCTACGTCGGGACGTGCGTTGGGCTCTACGTCGGGACGTGCGTTGGGCTCTACGTCGGGATTTAGCTTACTTTCAGCTCTACGTCGGGACGTGCGTTGGCCTCTACGTCGGGACGTGCGTTGGCCTCTACGTCGGGACGTGCGTTGGCCTCTACGTCGGGACGAGCGTTGGCCTCTACGTCGGGACGAGCGTTGGCCTCTACGTCGGGACGTGCGTTGGCCTCTACGTCGGGATTTAACTTACTTTCAGCTCTACGTCGGGACGTGCGTTGGGCGCTACGTCGGGACGTGCGTTGGGCGCTACGTCGGGACGTGCGTTGGGCGCTACGTCGGGATTTAACTTACTTTCAGCTCTACGTCGGGACGTGCGTTGGCCTCTACGTCGGGACGTGCGTTGGCCTCTACGTCGGAACGTGCGTTGGCCTCTACGTCGGAACGTGCGTTGGCCTCTACGTCGGAACGTGCGTTGGCCTCTACATCGGGATTTAGCTTACTTTCAGCTCTACGTCGGGACGTGCGTTGGGCTCTACGTCGGGACGTGCGTTGGGCTCTACGTCGGGATTTAGCTTACTTTCAGCTCTACGTCGGGACGTGCGTTGGGCTCTACGTCGGGATTTAGCTTACTTTCAGCTCTACGTCGGGACGTGCGTTGGCCTCTACGTCGGGATTTAGCTTACTTTCAGCTCTACGTCGGGACGTGCGTTGGGCTCTACGTCGGGACGTGCGTTGGGCTCTACGTCGGGACGTGCGTTGGGCTCTACGTCGGGATTTAGCTTACTTTCAGCTCTACGTCGGGACGTGCGTTGGCCTCTACGTCGGGACGTGTGTTGGCCTCTACTTCGGGATTTAGCTTACTTTCAGCTCTACGTCGGGACGTGCGTTGGCCTCTACGTCGGGACGTGCGTTGGCCTCTACGTCGGGACGTGCGTTGGCCTCTACGTCGGGACGTGCGTTGGCCTCTACGTCGGGACGTGCGTTGGCCTCTACGTCGGGATTTAGCTTACTTTCAGCTCTACGTCGGGACGTGCGTTGGGCTCTACGTCGGGTTTTAGCTTACTTTCAGCTCTACGTCGGGACGTGCGTTGGGCTCTACGTCGGGACGTGCGTTGGGCTCTACGTCGGGACGTGCGTTGGGCTCTACGTCGGGACGTGCGTTGGGCTCTACGTCGGGACGTGCGTTGGGCTCTACGTCGGGACGTGCGTTGGGCTCTACGTCGGGACGTGCGTTGGGCTCTATGTCTGTAGTTAGCTAACTTTCTGCTCTATGTCGGGACGTGCGTTGGGCGCTACGTCGGGATTTAGCTTACTTTCAGCTCTACGTCGGGACGTGCGTTGGGCTCTACGTCGGGTTTTAGCTTACTTTCAGCTCTACGTCGGGACGTGCGTTGGGCTCTACGTCGGGACGTGCGTTGGGCTCTACGTCGGGACGTGCGTTGGGCTCTACGTCGGGACGTGCGTTGGGCTCTACGTCGGGACGTGCGTTGGGCTCTACGTCGGGACGTGCGTTGGCCTCTACGTCGGGATTTAGCTTACTTTCAGCTCTACGTCGGGACGTGCGTTGGGCTCTACGTCGGGTTTTAGCTTACTTTCAGCTCTACGTCGGGACGTGCGTTGGGCTCTACGTCGGGACGTGCGTTGGGCTCTACGTCGGGACGTGCGTTGGGCTCTACGTCGGGACGTGCGTTGGGCTCTACGTCGGGACGTGCGTTGGGCTCTACGTCGGGACGTGCGTTGGGCTCTACGTCGGGACGTGCGTTGGGCTCTACGTCGGGACGTGCGTTGGGCTCTACGTCGGGACGTGCGTTGGGCTCTACGTCGGGACGTGCGTTGGGCTCTACGTCGGGACGTGCGTTGGGCTCTACGTCGGGATTTAGCTTACTTTCAGCTCTACGTCGGGACGTGCGTTGGCCTCTAGGTCGGGACGTGCGTTGGCCTCTAGGTCGGGACGTGCGTTGGCCTCTAGGTCGGGACGTGCGTTGGCCTCTAGGTCGGGACGTGCGTTGGCCTCTAGGTCGGGACGTGCGTTGGCCTCTAGGTCGGGACGTGCGTTGGCCTCTAGGTCGGGACGTGCGTTGGCCTCTAGGTCGGGACGTGCGTTGGCCTCTAGGTCGGGACGTGCTTTGGCCTCTAGGTCGGGACGTGCGTTGGCCTCTACGTCGGGACGTGCGTTGGCCTCTGCGTCAGGATTTAGCTTACTTTCAGCTCTACGTCGGGACGTGCGTTGGGCTCTACGTCGGGACGTGCGTTGGGCTCTACGTCGGGACGTGCGTTGGGCTCTACGTCGGGACGTGCGTTGGGCTCTACGTCGGGATTTAGCTTACTTTCAGCTCTACGTCGGGACGTGCGTTGGCCTCTACGTCGGACCGTGCGTTGGCCTCTACGTCGGGATTTAGCTTACTTTCAGCTCTACGTCGGGACGTGCGTTGGCCTCTACGTCGGGATTTAACTTACTTTCAGCTCTACGTCGGGACGTGCGTTGGGCTCTATGTCGGGACGTGCGTTGGGCTCTACGTCGGGACGTGCGTTGGGCTCTACGTCTGTAGTTAGCTAACTTTCTGCTCTACGTCGGGACGCGCGTTGGGCTCTACGTCGGGACGTGCGTTGGGCTCTACGTCTGTAGTTAGCTGACTTTCAGCTCTACGTCGGGACGCGCGTTGGGCTCTTCGTCTGTAGTTAGCTAACTTTCAGCTCTACGTCGGGACGCGCGTTGGGCTCTTCGTGTGTAGTTAGCTAACTTTCAGCTCTACGTCGGGACGCGCGTTGGGCTCTACGTCTGTAGTTAGCTAACTTTTAGCTCTACGTCGGGACGTGCGTTGGGCGCTACGTCGGGACGTGCGTTGGGCTCTACGTCGGGATTTAGCTTACTTTCAGCTCTACGTCGGGACGTGCGTTGGGCTCTACGTCGGGACGTGCGTTGGGCTCTACGTCGGGACGTGCGTTGGGCTCTACGTCGGGACGTGCGTTGGGCTCTACGTCTGTAGTTAGCTAACTTTCAGCTCTACGTCGGGACGTGCGTTGGGCTCTACGTCGGGACGTGCGTTGGGCTCTACGTCGGGACGTGCGTTGGGCTCTACGTCGGGACGTCCGTTGGGCTCTACGTCGGGACGTCCGTTGGGCTCTACGTCGGGACGTGCGTTGGGCTCTACGTCGGGACGTGCGTTGGGCTCTACGTCAGGATTTAGCTAACTTTCAGCTCTACGTCGGGACATGCGTTGGGCTCTACGTCAAGACGTGCGCTGGGCTCTACGTCGGGATTTAGCTTACTTTCAGCTCTACGTTGGGACGTGCGTTGGCCTCTACGTCGGGATTTAGCTTAATTTCAGCTCTACGTCGGGACGTGCGTTGGGCTCTACGTCGGGACGTGCGTTGGGCTCTACGTCGGGACGTGCGTTGGGCTCTACGTCGGGACGTGCGTTGGGCTCTACGTCGGGACGTGCGTTGGGCTCTACGTCTGTAGTTAGCTAACTTTCAGCTCTACGTCGGGACGTGCGTTGGGCTCTACGTCGGGACGTGCGTTGGGCTCTACGTCGGGACGTACGTTGGGCTCTACGTCGGGACGTGCGTTGGGCTCTACGTCGGGATTTAACTTACTTTCATCTCTACGTCGGGACGTGCGTTGGCCTCTAAGTCGGGACGTGCGTTGGCCTCTAAGTCGGGACGTGCGTTGGCCTCTAAGTCGGGACGTGCGTTGGCCTCTACGTCGGGACGTGCGTTGGCCTCTACGTCGGGACGTGCGTTGGCCTCTACGTCGGGACGTGCGTTGGCCTCTACGTCGGGATTTAGCTTACATTCAGCTCTACGTCGGGACGTGCGTTGGGCTCTACGTCGGGACGTGCGTTGGGCTCTACGTCGGGATTTAGCTTACTTTCAGCTCTACGTCGGGACGTGCGTTGGCCTCTACGTCGGGACGTGCGTTGGCCTCTACTTCGGGATTTAGCTTACTTTCAGCTCTACGTCGGGACGTGCGTTGGGCTCTACGTCGGGTTTTAGCTTACTTTCAGCTCTACGTCGGGACGTGCGTTGGGCTCTACGTCGGGACGTGCGTTGGCCTCTACGTCGGGACGTGCGTTGGGCTCTATGTCTGTAGTTAGCTAACTTTCTGCTCTACGTGGGGACGTGCGTTTGGCTCTATGTCTGTAGTTAGCTAACTTTCAGCTCTACGTCGGGACGTGCGTTGGGCGCTACGTCGGGACGTGCGTTGGGCTCTACGTCGGGACGTGCGTTGGGCGCTACGTCGGGACGTGCGTTGGGCGCTACGTCGGGAGGTGCGTTGGGCTCTACGTCGGGACGTGCGTTGGGCTCTACGTCGGGATTTAGCTTACTTTCAGCTCTACGTCGGGACGTGCGTTGGCCTCTACATCGGGACGTGCGTTGGCCTCTAGGTCGGGACGTGCGTTGGGCGCTACGTCGGGACGTGCGTTGGGCGCTACGTCGGGATTTAGCTTACTTTCAGCTCTACGTCGGGACGTGCGGTGGGCTCTACGTCGGGACGTGCGGTGGGCTCTACGTCGGGACGTGCGGTGGGCTCTACGTCGGGACGTGCGTTGGGCTCTACGTCGGGACGTGCGTTGGGCTCTACGTCGGGATTTAGCTTACTTTCAGCTCTACGTCGGGACGTGCGTTGGCCTCTACGTCGGGACGTGCGTTGGCCTCTACATCGGGATTTAGCTTACTTTCAGCTCTACGTCGGGACGTGCGTTGGGCTCTACGTCGGGATTTAGCTTACTTTTAGCTCTACGTCGGGACGTGCGTTGGGCTCTACGTCGGGACGTGCGTTGGGCTCTACGTCTGTAGTTAGCTAACTTTCAGCTCTACGTCGGGACGTGCGTTGGGCTCTACGTCGGGACGTGCGTTGGGCTCTACGTCGGGATTTAGCTTACTTTCAGCTCTACGTCGGGACGTGCGTTGGCCTCTACGTCGGGACATGCGTTGGCCTCTAAGTCGGGACGTGCGTTGGCCTCTAAGTCGGGACGTGCGTTGGCCTCTAAGTCGGGACGTGCGTTGGCCTCTAAGTCGGGACGTGCGTTGGCCTCTAAGTCGGGACGTGCGTTGGCCTCTACGTCGGGATTTAACTTACTTTCAGCTCTACGTCGGGACGTGCGTTGGGCGCTACGTCGGGACGTGCGTTGGGCGCTACGTCGGGACGTGCGTTGGGCTCTACGTCGGGATTTAACTTACTTTCAGCTCTACGTCGGGACGTGCGTTGGCCTCTACATCGGGACGTGCGTTGTCCTCTGCGTCGGGACGTGCGTTGGGCTCTACGTCGGGACGTGCGTGGGGCTCTACGTCGGGATTTAGCTTACTTTCAGCTCTACGTTGGGACGTGCGTTGGCCTCTACGTCGGGATTTAGCTTACTTTCAGCTCTACGTCGGGACGTGCGTTGGGCTCTACGTCGGGACGTGCGTTGGGCTCTACGTCGGGACGTGCGTTTGGCTCTACGTCGGGACGTGCGTTGGGCTCTACGTCGGGACGTGCGTTGGGCGCTACGTCGGGACGTGCGTTGGGCGCTACGTCGGGACGTGCGTTGGGCTCTACGTCGGGACGTGCGTTGGACTCTACGTCGGGACGTGCGTTGGGCTCTACGTCGGGATTTATCTTACTTTCAGCTCTACGTCGGGACGTGCGTTGGACTCTACTTCGGGACGTGCGTTGGGCTCTACGTCGGGATTTAGCTTACTTTCAGCTCTACGTCGGGACGTGCGTTGGCCTCTACTTCGGGATTTAGCTTACTTTCAGCTCTACTTCGGGACGTGTGTTGGCCTCTACGTCGGGACGTGCGTTGGCCTCTACGTCGGGATTTAGCTTACTTTCAGCTCTACGTCGGGACGTGCGTTGGGCTCTACGTCGGGTTTTAGCTTACTTTCAGCTCTACGTCGGGACGTGCGTTGGGCTCTACGTCGGGACGTGCGTTGGGCTCTACGTCGGGATTTAGCTTACTTTCAGCTCTACGTCGGGACGTGCGTTGGCCTTTACATCGGGACGTGCGTTGGCCTCTAGGTCGGGACGTGCGTTGGCCTCTAGGTCGGGACGTGCGTTGGCCTCTACGTCGGGACGTGCGTTGGCCTCTGCGTCGGGATTTAGCTTACTTTCAGCTCTACTTCGGGACGTGCGTTGGGCGCTACGTCGGGACGTGCGTTGGGCTCTACGTCGGGACGTGCTTTGGGCTCTACGTCGGGATTTAGCTTACTTTCAGCTCTACGTCGGGACGTGCGTTGGCCTCTAAGTCGGGACGTGCGTTGGCCTCTACGTCGGGACGTGCGTTGGCCTCTACGTCGGGATTTAACTTACTTTCAGCTCTACGTCGGGACGTGCGTTGGGCGCTAAGTCGGGACGTGCGTTGGGCTCTACGTCGGGACCTGCGTTGGGCTCTACGTCGGGACGTGCTTTGGGCTCTACGTCGGGATTTAGCTTACTTTCAGCTCTACGTCGGGACATGCGTTGGGCTCTACGTCGGGACGTGCGTTGGCCTCTAAGTCGGGACGTGCGTTGGCCTCTAAGTCGGAACGTGCGTTGGCCTCTACGTCGGGACGTGCGTTGGGCGCTAAGTCGGGACCTGCGTTGGGCTCTACGTCGGGACGTGCGTTGGGCTCTACGTCGGGATTTAGCTTACTTTCAGCTCTACGTCGGGACGTGCGTTGGGCTCTACGTCGGGACGTGCGTTGGGCTCTACGTCGGGATTTAGCTTACTTTCAGCTCTACGTCGGGACGTGCGTTGGGCTCTACGTCGGGACGTGCGTTGGCCTCTACATCGGGATTTAGCTTAATTTCAGCTCTACGTCGGGACGTGCGTTGGGCTCTACGTCGGGAAGTGCGTTGGGCTCTACGTCGGGAAGTGCGTTGGGCTCTACTTCGGGACGTGCGTTGGGCTCTATGTCTGTAGTTAGCTAACTTTCTGCTCTACGTCGGGACGTGCGTTGGGCTCTATGTCTGTAGTTAGCTAACTTTCTGCTCTACGTCGGGACGTGCGTTGGGCGCTACGTCGGGACGTGCGTTGGGCTCTAAGTCGGGACGTGCGTTGGGCTCTACGTCGGGATTTAGCTTACTTTCAGCTCTACGTCGGGACGTGCGTTGGCCTCTACGTCGGGACGTGCGTTGGCCTCTAGGTCGGGACGTGCGTTGGCCTCTACGTCGGGACGTGCGTTGGCCTCTGCGTCGGGATTTAGCTTACTTTCAGCTCTACGTCGGGACGTGCGTTCGGCGCTACGTCGGGACGTGCGTTGGGCGCTACGTCGGGATTTAGCTTACTTTCAGCTCTACGTCGGGACGTGCGGTGGGCTGTACGTCGGGACGTGCAGTGGGCTCTACGTCGGGACGTGCGGTGGGCTCTACGTCGGGACGTGCGTTGGGCTCTACGTCGGGATTTAGCTTACTTTCAGCTCTACGTCGGGACGTGCGTTGGCCTCTACGTCGGGACGTGCGTTGGCCTCTACGTCGGGACGTGCGTTGGCCTCTACGTCGGGACGTGCGTTGGCCTCTACGTCGGGATTTAGCTTACTTTCAGCTCTACGTCGGGACGTGCGTTGGCCTCTACGCCGGGACGTGCGTTGGCCTCTACGTCGGGATTTAGCTTACTTTCAGCTCTACGTCAGGACGTGTGTTGGGCTCTACGTCGGGATTTAGCTTACTTTTAGCTCTACGTCGGGACGTGCGTTGGGCTCTACGTCGGGACGTGCGTTGGGCTCTACGTCTGTAGTTAGCTAACTTTCAGCTCTACGTCGGGACGTGCGTTGGGCTCTACGTCGGGACGTGCGTTGGGCTCTACGACGGGACGTGCGTTGGGCTCTACGTCAGGATTTAGCTAACTTTCAGCTCTACGTCGGGACATGCGTTGGGCTCTACGTCGGGACGTGCGTTGGGCTCTACGTCGGGATTTAGCTTACTTTCAGCTCTACGTTGGGACGTGCGTTGGACTCTACGTCGGGATTTAGCTTACTTTCAGCTCTACGTCGGGACGTGCGTTGGGCTATACGTCGGGACGTGCTTTGGGCTCTACGTCTGTAGTTAGGTAACTTTCAGCTCTACGTCGGGACGTGCGTTGGGCTCTACGTCTGTAGTTAGCTAACTTTCAGCTCTACGTCGGGACGTGCGTTGGGCTCTACGTCGGGACGTGCGTTGGGCTCTACGTCGGGACGTGCGTTGGGCTCTACGTCGGGACGTGCGTTGGGCTCTACGTCGGGACGTGCGTTGGGCTCTACGTCGGGACGTGCGTTGGGCTCTACGTCGTGACGTGCGTTGGGCTCTACGTCGGGACGTGCGTTGGGCTCTACGTCGGGATTTAACTTACTTTCAGCTCTACGTCGGGATTTAGCTTACTTTCAGCTCTACGTCGGGACGTGCGTTGGCCTCTACGTCGGGACGTGCGTTGGCCTCTACGTCGGGACGTGCGTTGGCCTCTACGTCGGGACGTGCGTTGGCCTCTACGTCGGGATTTAGCTTACTTTCAGCTCTACGTCGGGACGTGCGTTGGGCTCTACGTCGGGATTTAGCTTACTTTCAGCTCTACGTCGGGACGTGCGTTGGCCTCTACTTCGGGATTTAGCTTACTTTCAGCTCTACGTCGGGACGTGCGTTGGCCTCTACGTCGGGACGTGCGTTGGCCTCTACGTCGGGATTTAGCTTACTTTCAGCTCTACGTCGGGACGTGCGTCGGGCTCTATGTCGGGTTTTAGCTTACTTTCAGCTCTACGTCGGGACGTGCGTTGGGCTCTACGTCGGGACGTGCGTCGGGCTCTACGTCGGGATTTAGCTTACTTTCAGCTCTACGTCGGGACGTGCGTTGGGCTCTACGTCGGGACGTGCGTTGGGCTCTACGTCGGGACGTGCGTTGGGCTCTACGTCGGGACGTGCGTTGGGCTCTACGTCGGGACTGCTTTGGGCTCTACGTCTGTAGTTAGGTAACTTTTAGCTCTACGTCGGGACGTGCGTTGGGCTCTACGTCTGTAGTTAGCTAACTTTCAGCTCTACGTCGGGACGTGCGTTGGGCGCTACGTCGGGACGTGCGTTGGCCTCTAAGTCGGGACGTGCGTTGGCCTCTACGTCGGGACGTGCGTTGGCCTCTACGTCGGGATTTAGCTTACTTTCAGGTCTACGTCGGGACGTGCGTTGGACTCTATGTCGGGACGTGCGTTGGGCTCTACGTCGGGATTTAGCTTACTTTCAGCTCTACGTCGGGACGTGCGTTGGCCTCTACGTCGGGACGTCCGTTGGCCTCTACTTCGGGATATAGCTTACTTTCAGCTCTACGTCGGGACGTGCGTTGGCCTCTACGTCGGGACGTGCGTTGGCCTCTACGTCGGGATTTAGCTTACTTTCAGCTCTACGTCGGGACGTGCTTTGGGCTCTACGTCTGTAGTTAGGTAACTTTCAGCTCTACGTCGGGACGTGCGTTGGGCTCTATGTCTGTTGTTAGCTAACTTTCAGCTCTACGTCGGGACGTGCGTTGGGCTCTACGTCTGTAGTTAGCTAACTTTCAGCTCTACGTCGGGACGTGCGTTGGGCTCTACGTCTGTAGTTAGCTAACTTTCAGCTCTACGTCGGGACGTGCGTTGGGCGCTACGTCGGGACGTGCGTTGGGCTCTACGTCGGGACGTGCGTTGGGCTCTACGTCGGGACGTGCGTTGGGCTCTAAACGGGATGTGCGTTGGGCTCTACGTCGGGATTTAACTTACTTTCAGCTCTACATCGGGACGTGCGTTGGCCTCTACGTCGGGACGTGCGTTGGCCTCTACGTCGGGACGTGCGTTGGCCTCTACGTCGGGATTTAGCTTACTTTCAGCTCTACGTCGGGAAGTGCGTTGGGCTCTATGTCGGGTTTTAGCTTACTTTCAGCTCTACGTCGGGACGTGCGTTGGGCTCTACGTAGGGACGTGCGTTGGGCTCTACGTCGGGACGTGCGTTGGGCTCTACGTCGGGATTTAGCTTACTTTCAGCTCTACGTTGGGACGTGCGTAGGCCTCTACGTCGGGATTTAGCTTACTTTCAGCTCTACGTCGGGACGTGCGTTTGGCTCTACGTCGGGACGTGCGTTTGGCTCTACGTCGGGACGTGCGTTTGGCTCTACGTCGGGACGTGCGTTTGGCTCTACGTCGGGACGTGCGTTGGGCTCTACGTCGGGACGTGCGTTGGGCTCTACGTCGGGACGTGCTTTGGGCTCTACATCTGTAGTTAGGTAACTTTTAGCTCTACGTCGGGACGTGCGTTGGGCTCTACGTCTGTAGTTAGCTAACTTTCAGCTCTACGTCGGGACGTGCGTTGGGCGCTACGTCGGGATTTAGCTTACTTTCAGCTCTACGTCGGGACGTGCGTTGGGCTCTACGTCGGGACGTGCGTTGGGCTCTACGTCGGGACGTGCGTCGGGCTCTACGTCGGGACGTGCGTTGGGCTCTACGTCGGGACGTGCTTTGGGCTCTACGTCTGTAGTTAGGTAACTTTCAGCTCTACGTCGGGACGTGCGTTGGGCTCTATGTCTGTTGTTAGCTAACTTTCAGCTCTACGTCGGGACGTGCGTTGGGCTCTACGTCTGTAGTTAGCTAACTTTCAGCTCTACGTCGGGACGTGCGTTGGGCTCTACGTCTGTAGTTAGCTAACTTTCAGCTCTACGTCGGGACGTGCGTTGGGCGCTACGTCGGGACGTGCGTTGGGCTCTACGTCGGGACGTGCGTTGGGCTCTAAACGGGATGTGCGTTGGGCTCTACGTCGGGATTTAACTTACTTTCAGCTCTACATCGGGACGTGCGTTGGCCTCTACGTCGGGACGTGCGTTGGCCTCTACGTCGGGACGTGCGTTGGCCTCTACGTCGGGACGTGCGTTGGCCTCTACGTCGGGACGTGCGTTGGCCTCTACGTCGGGATTTAGCTTACTTTCAGCTCTACGTCGGGAAGTGCGTCGGGCTCTGTGTCGGGTTTTAGCTTACTTTCAGCTCTACGTCGGGACGTGCGTTGGGCTCTACGTCGGGACGTGCGTTGGGCTCTACGTCGGGATTTAGCTTACTTTCAGCTCTACGTTGGGACGTGCGTAGGCCTCTACGTCGGGATTTAGCTTACTTTCAGCTCTACGTCGGGACGTGCGTTGGGCTCTACGTCGGGACGTGCGTTAGGCTCTACGTCGGGACGTGCGTTTGGCTCTACGTCGGGACGTGCGTTGGGCTCTACGTCGGGACGTGCGTTGGGCTCTACGTCGGGACGTGCTTTGGGCTCTACATCTGTAGTTAGGTAACTTTTAGCTCTACGTCGGGACGTGCCTTGGGCTCTACGTCTGTAGTTAGCTAACTTTCAGCTCTACGTCGGGACGTGCGTTGGGCGCTACGTCGGGACGTGCGTTGGGCTCTACGTCGGGACGTGCGTTGGGCTCTACGTCGGGATTTAACTTACTTTCAGCTCTACGTCGGGACGTGCGTTGGCCTCTAAGTCGGGACGTGCTTTGGCCTCTAAGTCGGGACGTGCGTTGGCCTCTAAGTCGGGACGCGCGTTGGCCTCTAAGTCGGGACGCGCGTTGGCCTCTAAGTCGGGACGCGCGTTGGCCTCTACGTCGGGACGCGCGTTGGCCTCTACGTCGGGATTTAGCTTACTTTCAGGTCTACGTCGGGACGTGCGTTGGACTCTACGTCGGGACGTGCGTTGGGCTCTACGTCGGGATTTAGCTTACTTTCAGGTCTACGTCGGGACGTGCGTTGGCCTCTACGTCGGGACGTGCGTTGGCCTCTACTTCGGGATTTAGCTTACTTTCAGCTCTACGTCGGGACGTGCGTTGGCCTCTACGTCGGGACGTGCGTTGGCCTCTACGTCGGGATTTAGCTTACTTTCAGCTCTACGTCGGGACGTGTGTTGGGCTCTACGTCGGGTTTTAGCTTACTTTCAGCTCTACGTCGGGACGTGCTTTGGGCTCTACGTCGGGACGTGCGTTGGGCTCTACGTCGGGACGTGCGTTGGGCTCTACGTCGGGACGTGCGTTGGGCTCTACGTCGGGACGTGCGTTGGGCTCTACGTCGGGACGTGCGTTGGGCTCTATGTCTGTAGTTAGCTAACTTTCTGCTCTACGTCGGGACGTGCGTTGGGCTCTATGTCTGTAATTAGCTAACTTTCAGCTCTACGTCGGGACGTGCGTTGGGCGCTACGTCGGGACGTGCGTTGGGCGCTACGTCGGGACGTGCGTTGTGCTCTACGTCGGGACGTGCGTTGGGCTCTACGTCGGGATTTAGCTTACTTTCAGCTCTACGTCGGGACGTGCGTTGGCCTCTAGGTCGGGACGTGCGTTGGCCTCTAGGTCGGGACGTGCGTTGGCCTCTAGGTCGGGACGTGCGTTGGCCTCTACGTCGGGACGTGCGTTGGCCTCTACGTCGGGACGTGCGTTGGCCTCTGCGTAGGGTTTTAGCTTACTTTCAGCTCTACGTCGGGACGTGCGTTGGGCTCTACGTCGGGACGTGCGTTGGGCTCTATGTCTGTAGTTAGCTAACTTTCTGCTCTACGTCGGGACGTGCGTTGGGCTCTATGTCTGTAGTTAGCTAACTTTCTGCTCTACGTCGGGACGTGCGTTGGGCTCTATGTCTGTAGTTAGCTAACTTTCAGCTCTACGTCGGGACGTGTGTTGGGCGCTACGTCGGGACGTGCGTTGGGCTCTACGTCGGGACGTGCGTTGGGCTCTACGTCGGGATTTAGCTTACTTTCAGCTCTACGTCGGGACGTGCGTTGGCCTCTACGTCGGGACGTGCGTTGGCCTCTAGGTCGGGACGTGCGTTGGCCTCTACGTCGGGACGTGCGTTGGCCTCTGCGTCGGGATTTAGCTTACTTTCAGCTCTACTTCGGGACGTGCATTGGGCTCTACGTCGGGACGTGCGGTGGGCTCTACTTCAGGACGTGCGTTGGGCGCCACGTCGGGACGTGCGTTGGGCGCTACGTCGGGATTTAGCTTACTTTCAGCTCTACGTCGGGACGTGCATTGGGCTCTACGTCGGGACGTGCGGTGGGCTCTACTTCGGGACGTGCGTTGGGCTCTACGTCGGGACGTGCGTTGGGCTCTACGTCGGGATTTAGCTTACTTTCAGCTCTACGTCGGGACGTGCGTTGGCCTCTACGTCGGGACGTGCGTTGGCCTCTACGTCGGGATTTAGCTTACTTTCAGCTCTACGTCGGGACGTGCGTTGGCCTCTACGTCGGGACGTGCGTTGGCCTCTACGTCGGGACGTGCGTTGGCCTCTACGTCGGGATTTAGCTTACTTTCAGCTCTACGTCGGGACGTGCGTTGGGCTCTACGTCGGCATTTAGCTTACTTTTAGCTCTACGTCGGGACGTGCGTTGGGCTCTACGTCGGGACGTGCGTTGGGCTCTACGTCTGTAGTTAGCTAACTTTCAGCTCTACGTCGGGACGTGCGTTGGGCTCTACGTCGGGACGTGCGTTGGGCTCTACGTCGGGACGTGCGTTGGGCTCTACGTCGGGACGTGCGTTGGGCTCTACGTCGGGATTTAGCTTACTTTCAGCTCTACGTCGGGACGTGCGTTGGCCTCTACGTCGGGACGTGCGTTGGCCTCTACGTCGGGACGTGCGTTGGCCTCTACGTCGGGATTTAACTTACTTTCAGCTCTACGTCGGGACGTGCGTTGGGCGCTACGTCGGGACGTGCGTTGGGCTCTACGTCGGGACGTGCGTTGGGCTCTACGTCGGGACGTGCGTTGGGCTCTACGTCGGGATTTAACTTACTTTCAGCTCTACGTCGGGACGTGCGTTGGCCTCTACGTCGGGACGTGCGTTGGCCTCTACATCGGGATTTAGCTTACTTTCAGCTCTACGTCGGGACGTGCGTTGGGCTCTACGTCGGGACGTGCGTTGAACTCTAAGTCGGGACGTGCGTTGGCCTCTACGTCGGGACGTGCGTTGGCCTCTACATCGGGATTTAGCTTACTTTCAGCTCTACGTCGGGACGTGCGTTGGGCTCTACGTCGGGACGTGCGTTGGGCTCTACGTCGGGATTTAGCTTACTTTCAGCTCTACGTCGGGACGTGCGTTGGCCTCTACGTCGGGACGTGCGTTGGCCTCTACGTCGGGATTTAGCTTACTTTCAGCTCTACGTCGGGACGTGCGTTGGCCTCTACGTCGGGACGTGCGTTGGCCTTTACGTCGGGACGTGCGTTGGCCTCTACTTCGGGATTTAGCTTACTTTCAGCTCTACGTCGGGACGTGCGTTGGGCTCTACGTCGGGACGTGCGTTGGCCTCTACGTCGGGATTTAGCTTACTTTCAGCTCTACGTCGGGAAGTGCGTTGGGCTCTATGTCGGGTTTTAGCTTACTTTCAGCTCTACGTCGGGACGTGCGTTGGGCTCTACGTCGGGACGTGCGTTGGGCTCTACGTCGGGATTTAGCTTACTTTCAGCTCTACGTAGGGACGTGCGTAGGCCTCTACGTCGGGATTTAGCTTACTTTCAGCTCTACGTCGGGACGTGCGTTTGGCTCTACGTCGGGACGTGCGTTGGGCTCTACGTCGGGACGTGCGTTGGGCTCTACGTCGGGACGTGCTTTGGGCTCTACATCTGTAGTTAGGTAACTTTTAGCTCTACGTCGGGACGTGCGTTGGGCTCTACGTCTGTAGTTAGCTAACTTTCAGCTCTACGTCGGGACGTGCGTTGGGCTCTACGTCGGGACGTGCGTTGGGCTCTACGTCGGGATTTAACTTACTTTCAGCTCTACGTCGGGACGTGCGTTGGCCTCTAAGTCGGGACGTGCGTTGGCCTCTAAGTCGGGACGTGCGTTGGCCTCTACGTCGGGACGCGCGTTGGCCTCTACGTCGGGATTTAGCTTACTTTCAGGTCTACGTCGGGACGAGCGTTGGACTCTACGTCGGGACGTGCGTTGGGCTCTACGTCGGGATTTAGCTTACTTTCAGCTCTACGTCGGGACGTGCGTTGGCCTCTACGTCGGGACGTGCGTTGGCCTCTACTTCGGGATTTAGCTTACTTTCAGCTCTTCGTCGGGACGTGCGTTGGCCTCTACGTCGGGACGTGCGTTGGCCTCTACGTCGGGACGTGCGTTGGCCTCTACGTTGGGATTTAGCTTACTTTCAGCTCTACGTCGGGACGTGCGTTGGGCTCTACGTCGGGTTTTAGCTTAATTTCAGCTCTACGTCGGGACGTGCGTTGGGCTCTACGTCGGGACGTGCGTTGGGCTCTATGTCTGTAGTTAGCTAACTTTCTGCTCTACGTCGGGATGTGCGTTGGGCTCTATGTCTGTAGTTAGCTAACTTTCAGCTCTACGTCGGGACGTGCGTTGGGCTCTATGTCTGTAGTTAGCTAACTTTCAGCTCTACGTCGGGACGTGCGTTGGGCGCTACGTCGGGACGTGCGTTGGGCTCTACGTCGGGACGTGCGTTGGGCTCTACGTCGGGATTTAGCTTACTTTCAGCTCTACGTCGGGACGTGCGTTGGCCTCTACATCGGGACGTGCGTTGGCCTCTAGGTCGGGACGTGCGTTGGCCTCTACGTCGGGACGTGCGTTGGCCTCTGCGTCGGGATTTAGCTTACTTTCAGCTCTACTTCGGGACGTGCATTGGGCTCTACGTCGGGACGTGCGGTGGGCTCTACTTCGGGACGTGCGTTGGGCGCCACGTCGGGACGTGCGTTGGGCGCTACGTCGGGATTTAGCTTACTTTCAGCTCTACGTCGGGACGTGCATTGGGCTCTACGTCGGGACGTGCGGTGGGCTCTACTTCGGGACGTGCGTTGGGCTCTACGTCGGGACGTGCGTTGGGCTCTACGTCGGGATTTAGCTTACTTTCAGCTCTACGTCGGGACGTGCGTTGGCCTCTACGTCGGGACGTGCGTTGGCCTCTACGTCGGGACGTGCGTTGGCCTCTACGTCGGGATTTAGCTTACTTTCAGCTCTACGTCGGGACGTGCGTTGGCCTCTACGTCGGGACGTGCGTTGGCCTCTACGTCGGGACGTGCGTTGGCCTCTACGTCGGGATTTAGCTTACTTTCAGCTCTACGTCGGGACGTGTGTTGGGCTCTACGTCGGGATTTAGCTTACTTTTAGCTCTACGTCGGGACGTGCGTTGGGTTCTACGTCGGGACGTGCGTTGGGCTCTACGTCTGTAGTTAGCTAACTTTCAGCTCTACGTCGGGACGTGCGTTGGGCTCTACGTCGGGACGTGCGTTGGGCTCTACGTCGGGACGTGCGTTGGGCTCTACGTCGGGACGTGCGTTGGGCTCTACGTCGGGACGTGCGTTGGGCTCTACGTCGGGACGTGCGTTGGGCTCTACGTCGGGATTTAGCTTACTTTCAGCTCTACGTCGGGACGTGCGTTGGCCTCTACGTCGGGACGTGCGTTGGCCTCTACGTCGGGACGTGCGTTGGCCTCTACGTCGGGATTTAACTTACTTTCAGCTCTACGTCGGGACGTGCGTTGGGCGCTACGTTGGGACGTGCGTTGGGCTCTACGTCGGGACGTGCGTTGGGCTCTACGTCGGGATTTAACTTACTTTCAGCTCTACGTCGGGACGTGCGTTGGCCTCTACGTCGGGACGTGCGTTGGCCTCTACGTCGGGATTTAGCTTACTTTCAGCTCTACGTCGGGACGTGCGTTGGCCTCTACGTCGGGACGTGCGTTGGCCTCTACGTCGGGACGTGCGTTGGCCTCTACGTCGGGATTTAGCTTACTTTCAGCTCTACGTCGGGACGTGCGTTGGCCTCTACGTCGGGACGTGCGTTGGCCTCTACGTCGGGACGTGCGTTGGGCTCTACGTCGGGATTTAGCTTACTTTCAGCTCTACGTCGGGACGTGCGTTGGCCTCTACGTCGGGACGTGCGTTGGCCTCTACGTCGGGATTTAGCTTACTTTCAGCTCTACGTCGGGACGTGCGTTGGCCTCTACGTCGGGACGTGCGTTGGCCTCTACGTCGGGACGTGCGTTGGCCTCTACGTCGGGACGTGCGTTGGCCTCTACGTCGGGATTTAGCTTACTTTCAGTTCTACGTCGGGACGTGCGTTGGGCTCTACGTCGGGTTTTAACTTACTTTCAGCTCTACGTCGGGACGTGCGTTGGGCTCTACGTCAGGACGTGCGTTGGGCTCTACGTCGGGACGTGCGTTGGGCTCTATGTCTGTAGTTAGGTAACTTTCTGCTCTACGTCGGGACGTGCGTTGGGCTCTATGTCTGTAGTTAGCTAACTTTCAGCTCTACGTCGGGACGTGCGTTGGGCGCTACGTCGGGACGTGCGGTGGGCTCTACGTCGGGATTTAACTTACTTTCAGCTCTTCGTCGGGACGTGCGTTGGCCTCTACGTCGGGACGTGCGTTGGCCTCTACGTCGGGATTTAGCTTACTTTCAGCTCTACGTCGGGACGTGCGTTGGCCTCTACGTCGGGACGTGCGTTGGCCTCTACGTCGGGATTTAGCTTACTTTCAGCTCTACGTCGGGACGTGCGTTGGGCTCTACGTCGGGATTTAGCTTACTTTTAGCTCTACGTCGGGACGTGCGTTGGGCTCTACGTCGGGACGTGCGTTGGGCTCTACGTCGGGACGTGCGTTGGGCTCTACGTCTGTAGTTAGCTAACTTTCAGCTCTACGTCGGGACGTGCGTTGGGCTCTACGTCGGGACGTGCGTTGGGCTCTACGTCGGGATTTAGCTTACTTTCAGCTCTACGTCGGGACGTGCGTTGGCCTCTAAGTCGGGACGTGCGTTGGCCTCTAAGTCGGGACGTGCGTTGGCCTCTAAGTCGGGACGTGCGTTGGCCTCTACGTCGGGACGTGCGTTGGCCTCTACGTCGGGATTTAACTTACTTTCAGCTCTACGTCGGGACGTGCGTTGGGCGCTACGTCGGGACGTGCGTTGGGCTCTACGTCGGGACGTGCGTTGGGCTCTACGTGGGGACGTGCATTGGGCTCTACGTCGGGACGTGCGCTGGGCTCTACGTCTGTAGTTAGCTAACTTTCAGCTCTACGTCGGGACGTGCGTTTGGCGCTACGTCGGGACGTGCGTTTGGCTCTACGTCGGGACGTGCGTTGCGCTCTACGTCGGGATTTAGCTTCCTTTAGCTCTACGTCGGGACGTGCGTTGGCCTCTAGGTCGAGACGTGCGTTGGCCTCTAGGTCGGGACGTGCGTTGGCCTCTACGTCGGGACGTGCGTTGGCCTCTACGTCGGGATTTAGCTTACTTTCAGCTCTACGTCGGGACGTGTGTTGGGCTCTACTTCGGGATTTAGCTTACTTTTAGCTCTACGTCGGGACGTGCGTTGGGCTCTACGTCGGGACGTGCGTTGGGCTCTACGTCTGTAGTTAGCTAACTTTCAGCTCTTCGTCGGGACGTGCGTTGTGCGCTACGTCGGGACGTGCGTTGGGCGCTACGTCGGGATTTAGCTTAATTTCAGCTCTACGTCGGGATGTGCGTTGGCCTCTACGTCGGGACGTGCGTTGGCCTCTACGTCGGGACGTGCGTTGGCCTCTAAGTCGGTACGTGCGTTGGCCTCTAAGTCGGGACGTGCGTTGGCCTCTACGTCGGGACGTGCGTTGGCCTCTACGTCGGGATTTAACTTACTTTCAGCTCTACGTCGGGACGTGCGTTGGGCGCTACGTCGGGACGTGCGTTGGGCTCTACGTCGGGACGTGCGTTGGGCTCTACGTCGGGACGTGCGTTGGGCTCTACGTCGGGACGTGCGTTGGGCTCTACGTCAGGACGTGCGTTGGGCTCTACGTCGGGACGTGCGTTGGGCTCTACGTCTGTAGTTAGCTAACTTTCTGCTCTACGTCGGGACGTGCGTTGGGCTCTACGTCTGTAGTTAGCTAACTTTCAGCTCTACGTCGGGACGTGCGTTGGGCACTACGTCGGGACGTGCGTTGGGCTCTACGTCGGGACGTGCGTTGGGCTCTACGTCGGGATTTAGCTTACTTTCAGCTCTACGTCGGGACGTGCGTTGGCCTCTACGTCGGGACGTGCGTTGGCCTCTACGTCGGGACGTGCGTTGGCCTCTACGTCGGGACGTGCGTTGGCCTCTACGTCGGGATTTAGCTTACTTTCAGCTCTACGTCGGGACGTGCGTTGGGCTCTACGTCGGGACGCGCGTTGGGCTCTACGTCGGGACGCGCGTTGAGCTCTACGTCGGGACACGCGTTGGGCTCTACGTCGGGACGCGCGTTGGGCTCTACGTCTGTAGTTAGCTAACTTTCAGCTCTACGTCGGGACGCGCGTTGGGCTCTTCGTCTGTAGTTAGCTAACTTTCAGCTCTACGTCGGGACGCGCGTTGGGCTCTACGTCTGTAGTTACCTAACTTTCAGCTCTACGTCGGGACGTGCGTTGGGCGCTACGTCGGGACGTGCGTTGGGCTCTACGTCGGGATTTAGCTTACTTTCAGCTCTACGTCGGGACGTGCGTTGGGCGCTACGTCGGGACGTGCGTTGGGCTCTACGTCGGGACGTGCGTTGGGCTCTACGTCGCGATTTAGCTTACTTTCAGCTCTACGTCGGGACGTGCGTTGGCCTCTACGTCGGGACGTGCGTTGGCCTCTACGTCGGGACGTGCGTTGGCCTCTACGTCGGGACGTGCGTTGGCCTCTACGTCGGGACGTGCGTTGGCCTCTACGTCGGGATTTAGCTTACTTTCAGCTCTACGTCGGGACGCGCGTTGGGCTCTACGTCGGGACGCGCGTTGAGCTCTACGTCGGGACGCGCGTTGAGCTCTACGTCGGGACACGCGTTGGGCTCTACGTCTGTAGTTAGCTAACTTTCAGCTCTACGTCGGGACGCGCGTTGGGCTCTTCGTCTGTAGTTAGCTAACTTTCAGCTCTACGTCGGGACGCGCGTTGGGCTCTATGTCTGTAGTTAGCTAACTTTCAGCTCTACGTCGGGACGCGCGTTGGGCGCTACGTCGGGACGTGCGTTGGGCTCTACGTCGGGATTTAGCTTACTTTCAGCTCTACGTCGGGACGTGCGTTGGGCTTTACGTCGGGACGTGCGTTGGTCTCTACGTCGGGTTTTAGCTTACTTTCAGCTCTACGTCGGGACGTGCGTTGGGCTTTACGTCGGGACGTGCGTTGGGCTCTACGTCGGGACGTGCGTTGGGCTCTACGTCGGGATTTAGCTTACATTAAGTTCTACGTCGGGACGTGCGTTGGGCTCTACGTCGGGACGTGCGCTGGCCTCTACGTCGGGACGTGTGCTGGCCTCTACGTCGGGACGTGCGCTGGCCTCTACGTCGGGACGTGCGTTGGCCTCTACGTCGGGATTTATCTTACTTTCAGCTCTACGTCGGGACGTGCTTTGGCCTGTACGTCGGGACGTGCGTTGGCCTCTACGTCGGGATTTAGCTTACTTTCAGCTCTACGTCGGGACGTGCGTTGGGCTCTACGTCGGGATTTAGCTTACTTTCAGCTCTACGTCGGGACGTGCGTTGGGCTCTACGTCGCGACGTGCGTTGGGCTCTACGTCGGGACGTGCTTTGGGCTCTACGTCGGGACGTGCTTTGGGCTCTACGTCGGGACGTGCGTTGGGCTCTACGTCGCGACGTGCGTTGGGCTCTACGTCGGGACGTTCTTTGGGCTCTACGTCGGGACGTGCGTTGGGCTCTACGTCGGGACGTGCGTTGGGCTCTACGTCGGGACGTGCGTTGGGCTCTACGTCGGGACGTGCGTTGGGCTCTACGTCGGGACGTGCGTTGGGCTCTACGTCTGTAGTTAGGTAACTTTCAGCTCTACGTCGGGACGTGCGTTGGGCTCTACGTCTGTTGTTAGCTAACTTTCAGCTCTACGTCGGGACGTGCGTTGGGCTCTACGTCTGTAGGTAGCAAACTTTCAGCTCTACGTCGGGACGTGCGTTGGGCGCTACGTCGGGACGTGCGTTGGGCTCTACGTCGGGACGTGCGTTGGGCTCTACGTCGGGACGTGCGTTGGGCTCTACGTCGGGATTTAACTTACTTTCAGCTCTACGTCGGGACGTGCGTTGGCCTCTACGTCGGGACGTGCGTTGTCCTCTACGTCGGGACGTGCGTTGGCCTCTAAGTCGGGACGTGCGTTGGCCTCTAAGTCGGGACGTGCGTTGGCCTCTATGTCGGGACGTGCGTTGGCCTCTAAGTCGGGACGTGCGTTGGCCTCTACGTCGGGACGTGCCTTGGCCTCTACATCGGGATTTAGCTTACTTTCAGCTCTACGTCGGGACGTGCGTTGGCCTCTACATCGGGACGTGCGTTGGCCTCTACTTCGGGATTTAGCTTACTTTCAGCTCTACGTCGGGACGTGCGTTGGCCTGTACGTCTGGACGTGCGTTGGCCTCTACGTCGGGATTTAGCTTACCTTCAGGTCTACGTCGGGACGTGCGTTGGGCTCTACGTCGGGTTTTAGCTTACTTTCAGCTCTACGTCGGGACTTGCGTTGGGCTCTAGGTCGGGACGTGCGTTGGGCTCTACGTCGGGACGTGCGTTGGGCTCTATGTCTGTAGTTAGCTAACTTTCTGCTCTACGTCGGGACGTGCGTTGGGCTCTATGTCTGTAGTTAGCTAACTTTCAGCTCTACGTCGGGACGTGCGTTGGGCTCTACGTCGGGACGTGCGTTGGGCTCTACGTCGGGATTTAGCTTACTTTCAGCTCTACGTCGGGACGTGCGTTGGGCTCTACGTCGGGACGTGCGTTGGGCTCTACGTCGGGACGTGCGTTGGGCTCTACGTCGGGACGTGCGTTGGGCTCTACGTCTGTAGTTAGCTAACTTTCAGCTCTACGTCGGGACGTGCGTTGGGCTCTACATCTGTAGTTAGCTAACTTTCAGCTCTACGTCGGGACGTGTGTTGGGCGCTACGTCGGGACGTGCGTTGGGCTCTACGTCGGGACGTGCGTTGGGCTCTACGTCGGGACGTGCGTTGGGCTCTACGTCGGGACGTGCTTTGGGCTCTACGTCGGGATTTAGCTTACTTTCAGCTCTACGTCGGGACGTGCGTTGGGCTCTACGTCGGGACGTGCGTTGGGCTCTACGTCGGGACGTGCGTTGGCCTCTACGTCGGGACGTGCGTTGGCCTCTACGTCGGGATTTAGCTTACTTTCAGCTCTACGGAGGGACGTGCGTTGGGCGCTACGTCGGGACGTGTGTTGGGCGCTACTTCGGGACGTGCGTTGGGCGCTACGTCGGGATTTAGCTTACTTTCAGCTCTACGTCGGGACGTGCGTTGGGCTCTATGTCGGGACGTGCGTTGGGCTCTATGTCGGGACGTGCGTTGGGCTCTACGTCGGGACGTGCGTTGGGCTCTACGTCGGGATTTAGCTTACTTTCAGCTCTATGTCGGGACGTGCGTTGGCCTCTATGTCGGGACGTGCGTTGGCCTCTACGTCGGGACGTTCTTTGGGCTCTACGTCGGGATTTAGCTTACTTTCAGCTCTACGTCGGGACGTGCATTGGGCTCTACGTCGGGACGTGCGGTGGGCTCTACGTCGGGACGTGCGTTGGGCTCTACGTCGGGACGTGCGTTGGGCTCTACGTCGGGATTTAGCTTACTTTCAGCTCTACGTCGGGACGTGCGTTGGCCTCTACGTCGGGACGTGCGTTGGCCTCTACGTCGGGATTTAGCTTACTTTCAGCTCTACGTCGGGACGTGCGTTGGCCTCTACGTCGGGACGTGCGTTGGCCTCTACGTCGGGACGTGCGTTGGCCTCTACGTCGGGATTTAGCTTACTTTCAGCTCTACGTCGGGACGTGCGTTGGCCTCTACGTCGGGACGTGCGTTGGCCTCTACGTCGGGACGTGCGTTGGCCTCTACGTCGGGATTTAGCTTACTTTCAGCTCTACGTCGGGACGTGCGTTGGCCTCTACGTCGGGACGTGCGTTGGCCTCTACGTCGGGATTTAGCTTACATTCAGCTCTACGTCGGGACGTGCGTTGGGCTCTACGTCGGGACGTGCGTTGGGCTCTACGTCGGGACGTGCGTTGGGCTCTACGTCTGTAGTTAGCTTACTTTCAGCTCTACGTCGGGACGTGCGTTGGGCTCTACGTCGGGACGTGCGTTGGGCTCTACGTGGGGACGTGCGTTGGGCTCTACGTCGGGATTTAGCTTACTTTCAGCTCTACGTCGGGACGTGCGTTGGCCTCTAAGTCGGGACGTGCGTTGGCCTCTAAGTCGGGACGTGCGTTGGCCTCTAAGTCGGGACGTGCGTTGGCCTCTAAGTCGGGACGTGCGTTGGCCTCTAAGTCGGGACGTGCGTTGGCCTCTACGTCGGGACGTGCGTTGGCCTCTACGTCGGGACGTGCGTTGGCCTCTACGTCGGGATTTAACTTACTTTCAGCTCTACGTCGGGACGTGCGTTGGGTGCTACGTCGGGACGTGCGTTGGGCTCTACGTCGGGACGTGCGTTGGGCTCTACGTCGGGATTTAGCTTACTTTCAGCTCTACGTCGGGACGTGCGTTGGCCTCTACGTCGGGACGTGCGTTGGCCTCTACGTCGGGATTTAGCTTACTTTCAGGTCTACGTCGGGACGTGCGTTGGCCTCTACGTCGGGACGTGCGTTGGCCTCTACGTCGGGACGTGCGTTGGCCTCTACGTCGGGACGTGCGTTGGCCTCTACGTCGGGACGTGCGTTGGCCTCTACGTCGGGATTTAGCTTACTTTCAGCTCTACGTCGGGACGTGCGTTGGGCTCTACGTCGGGACGCGCGTTGAGCTCTACGTCGGGACACGCGTTGGGCTCTACGTCGGGACGCGCGTTGGGCTCTACGTCTGTAGTTAGCTAACTTTCAGCTCTACGTCGGGACGCGCGTTGGGCTCTTCGTCTGTAGTTAGCTAACTTTCAGCTCTACGTCGGGACGCGCGTTGGGCTCTTCGTCTGTAGTTAGCTAACTTTCAGCTCTACGTCGGGACGTGCGTTGGGCTCTACGTCTGTAGTTAGCTAACTTTCAGCTCTACGTCGGGACGTGCATTGGGCGCTACGTCGGGACGTGCGTTGGGCTCTACGTCGGGATTTAGCTTACTTTCAGCTCTACGTCGGGACGTGCGTTGGGCTCTACGTCGGGACGTGCGTTGGGCTCTACGTCGGGACGTGCGTTGGGCTCTACGTCGGGATTTAGCTTACATTAAGCTCTACGTCAAGACGTGCGTTGGGCTCTACGTCGGGACGTGCGCTGGCCTCTACGTCGGGACGTGTGCTGGCCTCTACGTCGGGACGTGCGCTGGCCTCTACGTCGGGACGTGCGTTGGCCTCTACGTCGGGATTTATCTTACTTTCAGCTCTACGTCGGGACGTGCTTTGGCCTGTACGTCGGGACGTGCGTTGGCCTCTACGTCGGGATTTAGCTTACTTTCAGCTGTACGTCGGGACGTGCGTTGGGCTCTACGTCGGGATTTAGCTTACTTTCAGCTCTACGTCGGGACGTGCGTTGGGCTCTACGTCGCGACGTGCGTTGGGCTCTACGTCGGGACGTGCGTTGGGCTCTACGTCGGGACGTGCGTTGGGCTCTACGTCGGGACGTGCGTTGGGCTCTACGTCGCGACGTGCGTTGGGCTCTACGTCGGGACGTTCTTTGGGCTCTACGTCGGGACGTGCGTTGGGCTCTACGTCTGTAGTTAGCTAACTTTCAGCTCTACGTCGGGACGTGCGTTGGGCTCTACGTCGGGACGTGCGTTGGGCTCTACGTCGGAACGTGCGTTGGGCTCTACGTCGGGACGTGCGTTGGGCTCTACGTCGGGACGTGCGTTGGGCTCTACGTCGGGACGTGCGTTGGGCTCTACGTCAGGATTTAGCTAACTTTCAGCTCTACGTCGGGACATGCGTTGGGCTCTACGTCGGGACGTGCGTTGGGCTCTACGTCGGGATTTAGCTTACTTTCAGCTCTACGTTGGGACGTGCGTTGGCCTCTACGTCGGGATTTAGCTAACTTTCAGCTCTACGTCGGGACGTGCGTTGGCCTCTACGTCGGGATGTGCCTTGGCCTCTACATCGGGATTTAGCTTACTTTCAGCTCTACGTCGGGACGTGCGTTGGGCTCTACGTCGGGACGTGCGTTGGGCTCTACGTCGGGACGTGCGTTGGGCTCTACGTCTGTAGTTAGCTTACTTTCAGCTCTACGTCGGGATGTGCGTTGGGCTCTACGTCGGGACGTGCGTTGGGCTCTACGTCGGGACGTGCGTTGGGCTCTACGTCGGGATTTAGCTTACTTTCAGCTCTACATCGGGGCGTGCGTTGGCCTCTAAGTCGGGACGTGCGTTGGCCTCTAAGTCGGGACGTGCGTTGGCCTCTACGTCGGGACGTGCGTTGGCCTCTACGTCGGGATTTAACTTACTTTCAGCTCTACGTCGGGACGTGCGTTGGGCGCTACGTCGGGACGTGCGTTGGGCTCTACGTCGGGACGTGCGTTGGGCTCTACGTCGGGACGTGCGTTGGGCTCTACGTCGGGACGTGCGTTGGGCTCTACGTCTGTAGTTAGCTAACTTTCAGCTCTACGTCGGGACGTGCGTTGGGCGCTACGTCGGGACGTGCGTTGGGCTCTACGTCGGGACGTGCGTTGGGCTCTACGTCGGGACGTGCGTTGGGCTCTACGTCGGGACGTGCGTTGGGCTCTACGTCGGGATTTAGCTTACTTTCAGCTCTACGTCGGGACGTGCGTTGGCCTCTAGGTCGGGACGTGCGTTGGCCTCTACGTCGGGATTTAGCTTACTTTCAGCTCTACGTCGGGACGTGCGTTGGGCGCTACGTCGGGACGTGTGTTGGGCGCTACTTCGGGACGTGCGTTGGGCGCTACGTCGGGATTTAGCTTACTTTCAGCTCTACGTCGGGACGTGCGTTGGGCTCTATGTCGGGACGTGCGTTGGGCTCTATGTCGGGACGTGCGTTGGGCTCTACGTCGGGACGTGCGTTGGGCTCTACGTCGGGATTTAGCTTACTTTCAGCTCTATGTCGGGACGTGCGTTGGCCTCTATGTCGGGACGTGCGTTGGCCTCTACGTCGGGACGTGCGTTGGCCTCTACGTCGGGATTTAGCTTACTTTCAGCTCTACGTCGGGACGTGCATTGGGCTCTACGTCGGGACGTACGGTGGGCTCTACGTCGGGACGTGCGTTGGGCTCTACGTCGGGACGTGCGTTGGGCTCTACGTCGGGATTTAGCTTACTTTCAGCTCTACGTCGGGACGTGCGTTGGCCTCTACGTCGGGACGTGCGTTGGCCTCTACGTCGGGATTTAGCTTACTTTCAGCTCTACGTCGGGACGTGTGTTGGCCTCTACGTCGGGACGTGCGTTGGCCTCTACGTCGGGACGTGCGTTGGCCTCTACGTCGGGATTTAGCTTACTTTCAGCTCTACGTCGGGACGTGCGTTGGCCTCTACGTCGGGACGTGCGTTGGCCTCTACGTCGGGATTTAGCTTACTTTCAGCTCTACGTCGGGACGTGCGTTGGGCTCTACGTCGGGACGTGCGTTGGGCTCTACGTCTGTAGTTAGCTTACTTTCAGCTCTACGTCGGGACGTGCGTTGGGCTCTACGTCGGGACGTGCGTTGGGCTCTACGTCGGGACGTGCGTTGGGCTCTACGTCGGGATTTAGCTTACTTTCAGCTCTACGTCGGGACGTGCGTTGGCCTCTAAGTCGGGACGTGCGTTGGCCTCTAAGTCGGGACGTGCGTTGGCCTCTACGTCGGGACGTGCGTTGGCCTCTACGTCGGGATTTAACTTACTTTCAGCTCTACGTCGGGACGTGCGTTGGGTGCTACGTCGGGACGTGCGTTGGGCTCTACGTCGGGACGTGCGTTGGGCTCTACGTCTGTAGTTAGCTAACTTTCAGCTCTACGTCGGGACGTGCGTTGGGCTCTACATCTGTAGTTAGCTAACTTTCAGCTCTACGTCGGGACGTGCGTTGGGCTCTACGTCGGGACGTGCGTTGGGCTCTACGTCGGGACGTGCGTTGGGCTCTACGTCGGGACGTGCGTTGGGCTCTACGTCGGGACGTGCGTTGGGCTCTACGTCGGGATTTAGCTTACTTTCAGCTCTACGTCGGGACGTGCGTTGGGCTCTACGTCGGGACGTGCGTTGGCCTCTACGTCGGGACGTGCGTTGGCCTCTACGTCGGGACGTGCGTTGGCCTCTACGTCGGGATTTAGCTTACTTTCAGCTCTACGTCGGGACGTGCGTTGGGCGCTACGTCGGGACGTGTGTTGGGCGCTACTTCGGGACGTGCGTTGGGCGCTACGTCGGGATTTAGCTTACTTTCAGCTCTACGTCGGGACGTGCGTTGGGCTCTACGTCGGGACGTGCGTTGGGCTCTACGTCGGGACGTGCGTTGGGCTCTACGTCGGGACGTGCGTTGGGCTCTACGTCGGGATTTAGCTTACTTTCAGCTCTATGTCGGGACGTGCGTTGGCCTCTATGTCGGGACGTGCGTTGGCCTCTATGTCGGGACGTGCGTTGGCCTCTACGTCGGGACGTGCGTTGGCCTCTACGTCGGGATTTAGCTTACTTTCAGCTCTACGTCGGGACTTGCATTGGGCTCTACGTCGGGACGTGCGGTGGGCTCTACGTCGGGACGTGCGTTGGGCTCTACGTCGGGACGTGCGTTGGGCTCTACGTCGGGATTTAGCTTACTTTCAGCTCTACGTCGGGACGTGCGTTGGCCTCTACGTCGGGACGTGCGTTGGCCTCTACGTCGGGATTTAGCTTACTTTCAGCTCTACGTCGGGACGTGCGTTGGCCTCTACGTCGGGACGTGCGTTGGCCTCTATGTCGGGACGTGCGTTGGCCTCTACGTCGGGATTTAGCTTACTTTCAGCTCTACGTCGGGACGTGCGTTGGCCTCTACGTCGGGACGTGCGTTAGCCTCTACGTCGGGATTTAGCTTACTTTCAGCTCTACGTCGGGACGTGCGTTGGGCTCTACGTCGGGACGTGCGTTGGGCTCTACGTCGGGACGTGCGTTGGGCTCTACGTCTGTAGTTAGCTTACTTTCAGCTCTACGTCGGGACGTGCGTTGGGCTCTACGTCGGGACGTGCGTTGGGCTCTACGTCGGGACGTGCGTTGGGCTCTACGTCGGGATTTAGCTTACTTTCAGCTCTACGTCGGGGCGTGCGTTGGCCTCTAAGTCGGGACGTGCGTTGGCCTCTAAGTCGGGACGTGCGTTGGCCTCTACGTCGGGACGTGCGTTGGCCTCTACGTCGGGATTTAACTTACTTTCAGCTCTACGTCGGGACGTGCGTTGGGTGCTACGTCGGGACGTGCGTTGGGCTCTACGTCGGGACGTGCGTTGGGCTCTACGTCGGGACGTGCGTTGGGCTCTACGTCGGGACGTGCGTTGGGCTCTACGTCTGTAGTTAGCTAACTTTCAGCTCTACGTCGGGACGTGCGTTTGGCGCTACGTCGGGACGTGCGTTGGGCTCTACGTCGGGACGTGCGTTGGGCTCTACGTCGGGACGTGCGTTGGGCTCTACGTCGGGACGTGCGTTGGGCTCTACGTCGGGATTTAGCTTACTTTCAGCTCTACGTCGGGACGTGCGTTGGCCTCTAGGTCGGGACGTGCGTTGGCCTCTACGTCGGGATTTAGCTTACTTTCAGCTCTACGTCGGGACGTGCGTTGGGCGCTACGTCGGGACGTGAGTTGGGCGCTACTTCGGGACGTGCGTTGGGCGCTACGTCGGGATTTAGCTTACTTTCAGCTCTACGTCGGGACGTGCGTTGGGCTCTATGTCGGGACGTGCGTTGGGCTCTATGTCGGGACGTGCGTTGGGCTCTACGTCGGGACGTGCGTTGGGCTCTACGTCGGGATTTAGCTTACTTTCAGCTCTATGTCGGGACGTGCGTTGGCCTCTATGTCGGGACGTGCGTTGGCCTCTACGTCGGGACGTGCGTTGGTCTCTACGTCGGGATTTAGCTTACTTTCAGCTCTACGTCGGGACGTGCATTGGGCTCTACGTCGGGACGTGCGGTGGGCTCTACGTCGGGACGTGCGTTGGGCTCTACGTCGGGACGTGCGTTGGGCTCTACGTCGGGATTTAGCTTACTTTCAGCTCTACGTCGGGACGTGCGTTGGCCTCTACGTCGGGACGTGCGTTGGCCTCTACGTCGGGATTTAGCTTACTTTCAGCTCTACGTCGGGACGTGCGTTGGCCTCTACGTCGGGACGTGCGTTGGCCTCTACGTCGGGACGTGCGTTGGCCTCTACGTCGGGATTTAGCTTACTTTCAGCTCTACGTCGGGACGTGCGTTGGCCTCTACGTCGGGACGTGCGTTGGCCTCTACGTCGGGATTTAGCTTACTTTCAGCTCTACGTCGGGACGTGCGTTGGGCTCTACGTCGGGACGTGCGTTGGGCTCTACGTCTGTAGTTAGCTTACTTTCAGCTCTACGTCGGGACGTGCGTTGGGCTCTACGTCGGGACGTGCGTTGGGCTCTACGTCGGGACGTGCGTTGGGCTCTACGTCGGGATTTAGCTTACTTTCAGCTCTACGTCGGGACGTGCGTTGGCCTCTAAGTCGGGACGTGCGTTGGCCTCTAAGTCGGGACGTGCGTTGGCCTCTAAGTCGGGACGTGCGTTGGCCTCTACGTCGGGACGTGCGTTGGCCTCTACGTCGGGATTTAACTTACTTTCAGCTCTACGTCGGGACGTGCGTTGGGTGCTACGTCGGGACGTGCGTTGGGCTCTACGTCGGGACGTGCGTTGGGCTCTACGTCGGGACGTGCGTTGGGCTCTACGTCTGTAGTTAGCTAACTTTCAGCTCTACGTCGGGACGTGCGTTGGGCTCTACGTCGGGACGTGCGTTGGGCTCTACGTCGGGACGTGCGTTGGGCTCTACGTCGGGACGTGCGTTGGGCTCTACGTCGGGATTTAGCTTACTTTCAGCTGTACGTCGGGACGTGCGTTGGCCTCTAGGTCGGGACGTGCGTTGGCCTCTAGGTCGGGACGTGCGTTGGCCTCTAGGTCGGGACGTGCGTTGGCCTCTAGGTCGGGACGTGCGTTGGCCTCTACGTCGGGACGTGCGTTGGCCTCTACGTCGGGATTTAGCTTACTTTCAGCTCTACGTCGGGACGTGTGTTGGGCTCTACTTCGGGATTTAGCTTACTTTCAGCTCTACGTCGGGACGTGCGTTGGGCTCTATGTCGGGACGTGCGTTGGGCTCTACGTCTGTAGTTAGCTAACTTTCAGCTCTACGTTTGGACGTGCGTTGGGCGCTACGTCGGGACGTGCGTTGGGCGCTACGTCGGGACGTGCGTTGGGCGCTACGTCGGGACGTGCGTTGGGCGCTACGTCGGGATTTAGCTTACTTTCAGCTCTACGTCGGGACGTGCGTTGGCCTCTACGTCGGGACGTGCGTTGGCCTCTAAGTCGGGACGTGCGTTGGCCTCTAAGTCGGGACGTGCGTTGGCCTCTACGTCGGGACGTGCGTTGGCCTCTACGTCGGGATTTAACTTACTTTCAGCTCTACGTCGGGACATGCGTTGGGCGCTACGTCGGGACGTGCGTTGGGCTCTACATCGGGACGTGCGTTGGGCTCTACGTCGGGACGTGCGTTGGGCTCTACGTCTGTAGTTAGCTAACTTTCTGCTCTACGTCGGGACGTGCGTTGGGCTCTACGTCTGTAGTTAGCTAACTTTCAGCTCTACGTCGGGACGTGCGTTGGGCGATACGTCGGGACGTGCGTTGGCCTCTACTTCGGGACGTGCGTTGGCCTCTACGTCGGGACATGCGTTGGCCTCTACGTCGGGATTTAGCTTACTTTCTGCTCTACGTCGGGACGTGCGTTGGGCTCTACGTCGGGACGTGTGTTGAGCTCTACGTCGGGACACGCGTTGGGCTCTACGTCGGGACGCGCGTTGGGCTCTACGTCTGTAGTTAGCTAACTTTCAGCTCTACGTCGGGACGCGCGTTGGGCTCTTCGTCTGTAGTTAGCTAACTTTCAGTTCTTCGTCGGGACGTGCGTTGGGCTCTACGTCTGTAGTTAGCTAACTTTCAGCTCTACGTCGGGACGTGCGTTGTGCGCTACGTCGGGACGTGCGTTGGGCTCTACGTCGGGATTTAGCTTACATTCAGCTCTACGTCGGGACGTGCGTTGGGCTCTACGTCGGGACGTGCGTTGGGCTCTACGTCGGGACGTGCGTTGGGCTCTACGTCGGGACGTGCGTTGGGCTCTACGTCGGGATTTAGCTTACATTAAGCTCTACGTCGGGACGTGCGTTGGGCTCTACGTCGGGACGTGCGCTGGCCTCTACGTCGCGACGTGTGCTGGCTTCTACGTCGGGACGTGCGCTGGCCTCTACGTCGGGACGTGCGTTGGCCTCTACGTCGGGATTTATCTTACTTTCAGCTCTACGTCGGGACGTGCTTTGGCCTGTACGTCGGGACGTGCGTTGGCCTCTACGTCGGGATTTAGGTTACTTTCAGCTCTACGTTGGGACGTGCGTTGGGCTCTACGTCGGGATTTAGCTTACTTTCAGCTCTACGTCGGGACGTGCGTTGGGCTCTACGTCGGGACGTGCGTTGGGCTCTACGTCGGGACGTGCGTTGGGCTCTACGTCGGGACGTGCGTTGGGCTCTACGTCTGTAGTTAGCTAACTTTCAGCTCTACGTCGGGACGTGCGTTGGGCTCTACGTCGGGACGTGCGTTGGGCTCTACGTCGGGATTTAGCTTACTTTCAGCTCTACGTCGGGACATGCGTTGGCCTCTACGTCGGGACGTGCGTTGGCCTCTACGTCGGGACGTGCTTTGGGCTCTACGTCGCCACGTGCGTTGGCCTCTACGTCGGGACGTGCGTTGGCCTCTACGTCGGGATTTAGCTTACTTTCAGCTCTACGTCGGGACGTGCGTTGGGCTCTACGTCGGGACGTGCGTTGGGCTCTACGTCGGGACGTGCGTTGGGCTCTACGTCTGTAGTTAGCTAACTTTCAGCTCTACGTCGGGACGTGCGTTGGGCTCTACGTCTGTAGTTAGCTAACTTTCAGCTCTACGTCGGGACGTGTGTTGGGCGCTACGTCGGGACGTGCGTTGGGCTCTACGTCGGGACGTGCGTTGGGCTCTACGTCGGGACGTGCGTTGGGCTCTACGTCGGGATTTAGCTTACTTTCAGCTCTACGTCGGGACGTGCGTTGGGCTCTACGTCGGGACGTGCGTTGGCCTCTACGTCGGGACGTGCGTTTGCCTCTACGTCGGGATTTAGCTTACATTCAGCTCTACGTCGGGAAGTGCGTTGGGCGCTACGTCGGGACGTGTGTTGGGCGCTACTTCGGGACGTGCGTTGGGCGCTACGTCGGGATTTAGCTTAATTTCAGCTCTACGTCGGGACGTGCGTTGGGCTCTATGTCGGGACGTGCGTTGGGCTCTACGTCGGGACATGCGTTGGGCTCTACGTCGCGATTTAGCTTACTTTCAGCTCTACGTCGGGACGTGCGTTGGCCTCTATGTCGGGACGTGCGTTGGCCTCTACGTCGGGACGTGCGTTGGCCTCTGCGTCGGGATTTAGCTTACTTTCAGCTCTACGTCGGGACGTGCGTTGGCCTCCACGTCGGGACGTGCGGTGGGCTCTACGTCGGGACGTGCGTTGGGCTCTACGTCGGGACGTGCGTTGGGCTCTACGTCGGGATTTAGCTTACTTTCAGCTCTACGTCGGGACGTGCGTTGGCCTCTACGTCGGGACGTGCGTTGGCCTCTACGACGGGATTTAGCTTACTTTCAGCTCTACGTCGGGACGTGCGTTGGCCTCTACGTCGGGACGTGCGTTGGCCTCTACGTCGGGATTTATCTTACTTTCAGCTCTACGTCGGGACGTGTGTTGGGCTCTACGTCGGGATTTAGCTTACTTTTAGCTCTACGTCGGGACGTGCGTTGGGCTCTACGTCGGGACGTGCGTTGGGCTGTACGTCTGTAGTTAGCTAACTTTCAGCTCTACGTCGGGACGTGCGTTGGGCTCTACGTCGGGACGTGCGTTGGGCTCTACGTCTGTAGTTAGCTAACTTTCAGCTCTACGTCGGGACGTGCGTTGGGCGCTACGTCGGGACGTGCGTTGGGCTCTACGTCGGGACGTGCGTTGGGCTCTACGTCGGGACGTGCGTTGGGCTCTACGTCGGGACGTGCGTTGGGCTCTACGTCGGGATTTAGCTTACTTTCAGCTCTACGTCGGGACGTGCGTTGGCCTCTACGTCGGGACGTGCGTTGGCCTCTAAGTCGGGACGTGCTTTGGGCTCTACGTCGCCACGTGCGTTGGCCTCTACGTCGGGACGTGCGTTGGCCTCTACGTCGGAATTTAGCTTACTTTCAGCTCTACGTCGGGACGTGCGTTGGGCTCTACGTCGGGACGTGCGTTGGGCTCTACGTCGGGACGTGCGTTGGGCTCTACGTCGGGACGTGCGTTGGGCTCTACGTCGGGACGTGCGTTGGGCTCTACGTCTGTAGTTAGCTAACTTTCAGCTCTACGTCGGGACGTGCGTTGGGCTCTACGTCTGTAGTTAGCTAACTTTCAGCTCTACGTCGGGACGTGCGTTGGGCTCTACCTCTGTAGTTAGCTAACTTTCAGCTCTACGTCGGGACGTGTGTTGGGCGCTACGTCGGGACGTGCGTTGGGCTCTACGTCGGGATTTAGCTTACATTCAGCTCTACGTTGGGACGTGCGTTGGGCGCTACGTCGGGACGTGTGTTGGGCGCTACTTCGGGACGTGCGTTGGGCGCTACGTCGGGATTTAGCTTAATTTCAGCTCTACGTCGGGACGTGCGTTGGGCGCTACGTCGGGACGTGTGTTGGGCGCTACTTCGGGACGTGCGTTGGGCGCTACGTCGGGATTTAGCTTAATTTCAGCTCTACGTCGGGACGTGCGTTTGGCGCTACGTCGGGACGTGCGTTTGGCTCTACGTCGGGACGTGCGTTGGCCTCTACGTCGGGATTTAGCTTACTTTCAGCTCTACGTCGGGACGTGCGTTGGCCTCTACGTCGGGACGTGCGTTGGCCTCTACGTCGGGACGTGCGTTGGGTGCTACGTCGGGATTTAGCTTACTTTCAGCTCTACGTCGGGACGTGCGTTGGCCTCTACGTCGGGACGTGTGTTGGCCTCTACTTCGGGATTTAGCTTACTTTCAGCTCTACGTCGGGACGTGCGTTGGCCTCTACGTCGGGACGTGCGTTGGCCTCTACGTCGGGACGTGCGTTGGCCTCTACGTCGGGATTTAGCTTACTTTCAGCTCTACGTTGGGACGTGCGTTGGGCTCTACGTCGGGACGTGCGTTGGGCTCTACGTCGGGACGTGCGTTGGGCTCTACGTCGGGATTTAGCTTACTTTCAGCTCTACGTCGGGACTTGCATTGGGCTCTACGTCGGGACGTGCGTTGGCCTCTAAGTCGGGACGTGCGTTGGCCTCTAAGTCGGGACGTGCGTTGGCCTCTACGTCGGGACGTGCGTTGGCCTCTACGTCGGGATTTAACTTACTTTCAGCTCTACGTCGGGACGTGCGTTGGGCTCTACGTCGGGACGTGCGTTGGGCTCTACGTCGGGACGTGCGTTGGGCTCTACGTCGGGACGTGCGTTGGGCTCTACGTCTGTAGTTAGCTAACTTTCAGCTCTACGTCGGGACGTGCGTTGGGCTCTACGTCGGGACGTGCGTTGGGCTCTACGTCGGGACGTGCGTTGGGCTCTACGTCGGGACGTGCGTTGGGCTCTACGTCGGGACGTGCGTTGGGCTCTACGTCGGGATTTAGCTTACTTTCAGCTCTACGTCGGGACGTGCGTTGGCCTCTAGGTCGGGACGTGCGTTGGCCTCTAGGTCGGGACGTGCGTTGGCCTCTAGGTCGGGACGTGCGTTGGCCTCTAGGTCGGGACGTGCGTTGGCCTCTACGTCGGGACGTGCGTTGGCCTCTACGTCGGGATTTAGCTTACTTTCAGCTCTACGTCGGGACGTGCGTTGGGCTCTACGTCGGGACGTGCGTTGGGCTCTACGTCGGGACGTGCGTTGGGCTCTACGTCGGGACGTGCGTTGGGCTCTACGTCGGGATTTAGCTTACTTTCAGCTCTACGTCGGGACGTGCGTTGGCCTCTAGGTCGGGACGTGCGTTGGCCTCTAGGTCGGGACGTGCGTTGGCCTCTAGGTCGGGACGTGCGTTGGCCTCTAGGTCGGGACGTGCGTTGGCCTCTACGTCGGGACGTGCGTTGGCCTCTACGTCGGGATTTAGCTTACTTTCAGCTCTACGTCGGGACGTGCGTTGGGCTCTACTTCGGGATTTAGCTTACTTTCAGCTCTACGTCGGGACGTGCGTTGGGCTCTATGTCGGGACGTGCGTTGGGCTCTACGTCTGTAGTTAGCTAACTTTCAGCTCTGCGTCGGGACGTGCGTTGGGCGCTACGTCGGGACGTGCGTTGGGCGCTACGTCGGGACGTGCGTTGGGCGCTACGTCGGGACGTGCGTTGGGCGCTACGTCGGGATTTAGCTTACTTTCAGCTCTACGTCGGGACGTGCGTTGGCCTCTACGTCGGGATGTGCGTTGTCCTCTACGTCGGGACGTGCGTTGGCCTCTAAGTCGGGACGTGCGTTGGCCTCTAAGTCGGGACGTGCGTTGGCCTCTACGTCGGGACGTGCGTTGGCCTCTACGTCGGGATTTAACTTACTTTCAGCTCTACGTCGGGACGTGCGTTGGGCGCTACGTCGGGACGTGCGTTGGGCTCTACATCGGGACGTGCGTTGGGCTCTACGTCGGGACGTGCGTTGGGCTCTACGTCTGTAGTTAGCTAACTTTCTGCTCTACGTCGGGACGTGCGTTGGGCTCTACGTCTGTAGTTAGCTAACTTTCAGCTCTACGTCGGGACGTGCGTTGGGCGATACGTCGGGACGTGCGTTGGCCTCTACTTCGGGACGTGCGTTGGCCTCTACGTCGGGACATGCGTTGGCCTCTACGTCGGGATTTAGCTTACTTTCTGCTCTACGTCGGGACGTGCGTTGGGCTCTACGTCGGGACGTGTGTTGAGCTCTACGTCGGGACACGCGTTGGGCTCTACGTCGGGACGCGCGTTGGGCTCTACGTCTGTAGTTAGCTAACTTTCAGCTCTACGTCGGGACGCGCGTTGGGCTCTTCGTCTGTAGTTAGCTAACTTTCAGTTCTTCGTCGGGACGTGCGTTGGGCTCTACGTCTGTAGTTAGCTAACTTTCAGCTCTACGTCGGGACGTGCGTTGTGCGCTACGTCGGGACGTGCGTTGGGCTCTACGTCGGGATTTAGCTTACATTCAGCTCTACGTCGGGACGTGCGTTGGGCTCTACGTCGGGACGTGCGTTGGGCTCTACGTCGGGACGTGCGTTGGGCTCTACGTCGGGACGTGCGTTGGGCTCTACGTCGGGACGTGCGTTGGGCTCTACGTCGGGATTTAGCTTACATTAAGCTCTACGTCGGGACGTGCGTTGGGCTCTACGTCGGGACGTGCGCTGGCCTCTACGTCGCGACGTGCGCTGGCCTCTACGTCGGGACGTGCGCTGGCCTCTACGTCGGGACGTGCGTTGGCCTCTACGTCGGGATTTATCTTACTTTCAGCTCTACGTCGGGACGTGCTTTGGCCTGTACGTCGGGACGTGCGTTGGCCTCTACGTCGGGATTTAGGTTACTTTCAGCTCTACGTTGGGACGTGCGTTGGGCTCTACGTCGGGATTTAGCTTACTTTCAGCTCTACGTCGTGACGTGCGTTGGGCTCTACGTCGGGACGTGCGTTGGGCTCTACGTCGGGACGTGCGTTGGGCTCTACGTCGGGACGTGCGTTGGGCTCTACGTCTGTAGTTAGCTAACTTTCAGCTCTACGTCGGGACGTGCGTTGGGCTCTACGTCGGGACGTGCGTTGGGCTCTACGTCGGGATTTAGCTTACTTTCAGCTCTACGTCGGGACATGCGTTGGCCTCTACGTCGGGACGTGCGTTGGCCTCTACGTCGGGACGTGCTTTGGGCTCTACGTCGCCACGTGCGTTGGCCTCTACGTCGGGACGTGCGTTGGCCTCTACGTCGGGATTTAGCTTACTTTCAGCTCTACGTCGGGACGTGCGTTGGGCTCTACGTCGGGACGTGCGTTGGGCTCTACGTCGGGACGTGCGTTGGGCTCTACGTCTGTAGTTAGCTAACTTTCAGCTCTACGTCGGGACGTGCGTTGGGCTCTACGTCGGGACGTGCGTTGGGCTCTACGTCGGGACGTGCGTTGGGCTCTACGTCGGGACGTGCGTTGGGCTCTACGTCGGGATTTAGCTTACTTTCAGCTCTACGTCGGGACGTGCGTTGGGCTCTACGTCGGGACGTGCGTTGGCCTCTACGTCGGGACGTGCGTTTGCCTCTACGTCGGGATTTAGCTTACATTCAGCTCTACGTCGGGAAGTGCGTTGGGCGCTACGTCGGGACGTGTGTTGGGCGCTACTTCGGGACGTGCGTTGGGCGCTACGTCGGGATTTAGCTTAATTTCAGCTCTACGTCGGGACGTGCGTTGGGCTCTATGTCGGGACGTGCGTTGGGCTCTACGTCGGGACATGCGTTGGGCTCTACGTCGCGATTTAGCTTACTTTCAGCTCTACGTCGGGACGTGCGTTGGCCTCTATGTCGGGACGTGCGTTGGCCTCTACGTCGGGACGTGCGTTGGCCTCTGCGTCGGGATTTAGCTTACTTTCAGCTCTACGTCGGGACGTGCGTTGGCCTCCACGTCGGGACGTGCGGTGGGCTCTACGTCGGGACGTGCGTTGGGCTCTACGTCGGGACGTGCGTTGGGCTCTACGTCGGGATTTAGCTTACTTTCAGCTCTACGTCGGGACGTGCGTTGGCCTCTACGTCGGGACGTGCGTTGGCCTCTACGACGGGATTTAGCTTACTTTCAGCTCTACGTCGGGACGTGCGTTGGCCTCTACGTCGGGACGTGCGTTGGCCTCTACGTCGGGATTTATCTTACTTTCAGCTCTACGTCGGGACGTGTGTTGGGCTCTACGTCGGGATTTAGCTTACTTTTAGCTCTACGTCGGGACGTGCGTTGGGCTCTACGTCGGGACGTGCGTTGGGCTGTACGTCTGTAGTTAGCTAACTTTCAGCTCTACGTCGGGACGTGCGTTGGGCTCTACGTCGGGACGTGCGTTGGGCTCTACGTCTGTAGTTAGCTAAATTTCAGCTCTACGTCGGGACGTGCGTTGGGCGCTACGTCGGGACGTGCGTTGGGCTCTACGTCGGGACGTGCGTTGGGCTCTACGTCGGGACGTGCGTTGGGCTCTACGTCGGGATTTAGCTTACTTTCAGCTCTACGTCGGGACATGCGTTGGCCTCTACGTCGGGACGTGCGTTGGCCTCTAAGTCGGGACGTGCTTTGGGCTCTACGTCGCCACGTGCGTTGGCCTCTACGTCGGGACGTGCGTTGGCCTCTACGTCGGAATTTAGCTTACTTTCAGCTCTACGTCGGGACGTGCGTTGGGCTCTACGTCGGGACGTGCGTTGGGCTCTACGTCGGGACGTGCGTTGGGCTCTACGTCGGGACGTGCGTTGGGCTCTACGTCGGGACGTGCGTTGGGCTCTACGTCTGTAGTTAGCTAACTTTCAGCTCTACGTCGGGACGTGCGTTGGGCTCTACGTCTGTAGTTAGCTAACTTTCAGCTCTACGTCGGGACGTGCGTTGGGCTCTACCTCTGTAGTTAGCTAACTTTCAGCTCTACGTCGGGACGTGTGTTGGGCGCTACGTCGGGACGTGCGTTGGGCTCTACGTCGGGATTTAGCTTACATTCAGCTCTACGTCGGGACGTGCGTTGGGCGCTACGTCGGGACGTGTGTTGGGCGCTACTTCGGGACGTGCGTTGGGCGCTACGTCGGGATTTAGCTTAATTTCAGCTCTACGTCGGGACGTGCGTTGGGCTCTATGTCGGGACGTGCGTTGGGCTCTACGTCGGGACGTGCGTTGGGCTCTACGTCGGGATTTAGCTTACTTTCAGCTCTACGTCGGGACGTGCGTTGGCCTCTATGTCGGGACGTGCGTTGGCCTCTACGTCGGGACGTGCGTTGGCCTCTGCGTCGGGATTTAGCTTACTTTCAGCTCTACGTCGGGACGTGCGTTGGCCTCCACGTCGGGACGTGCGGTGGGCTCTACGTCGGGACGTGCGTTGGGCTCTACGTCGGGACGTGCGTTGGGCTCTACGTCGGGATTTAGCTTACTTTCAGCTCTACGTCGGGACGTGCGTTGGCCTCTACGTCGGGACGTGCGTTGGCCTCTACGTCGGGATTTATCTTACTTTCAGCTCTACGTCGGGACGTGTGTTGGGCTCTACGTCGGGATTTAGCTTACTTTTAGCTCTACGTCGGGACGTGCGTTGGGCTCTACGTCGGGACGTGCGTTGGGCTCTACGTCTGTAGTTAGCTAACTTTCAGCTCTACGTCGGGACGTGCGTTGGGCTCTACGTCGGGACGTGCGTTGGGCTCTACGTCGGGACGTGCGTTGGGCTCTACGTCCGGACGTGCGTTGGGCTCTACGTCGGGACGTGTGTTGGGCTCTACGTCTGTAGTTAGCTAACTTTCAGCTCTACGTCGGGACGCGCGTTGCGCTCTTCGTCTGTAGTTAGCTTACTTTCAGCTCTACGTCGGGACGTGCGTTGGGCTCTACGTCGGGACGTGCGTTGGGCTCTACGTCTGTAGTTAGCTAACTTTCAGCGCTACGTCGGGACGTGCGTTGGGCTCTACGTCGGGACGTGCGTTGGGCTCTACGTCGGGACGTGCGTTGGGCTCTACGTCGGGATTTAGCTTACTTTCAGCTCTACGTCGGGACGTGCGTTGGCCTCTAAGTCGGGACGTGCGTTGGCCTCTAAGTCGGGACGTGCGTTGGCCTCTAAGTCGGGACGTGCGTTGGCCTCTACGTCGGGACGTGCGTTGGCCTCTACGTCGGGATTTAACTTACTTTCAGCTCTACGTCGGGACGTGCGTTGGGCGCTACGTCGGGACGTGCGTTGGGCTCCACGTCGGGACGTGCGTTGGGCTCTACGTCGGGACGTGCGTTGGGCTCTACGTCTGTAGTTAGCTAACTTACTGCTCTACGTCGGGACGTGCGTTGGGCTCTACGTCTGTAGTTAGCTAACTTTCAGCTCTACGTCGGGAAGTGCGTTGGGCGCTACGTCGGGATGTGGTTTGGGCTCTACGTCGGGACGTGCGTTGGGCTCTATGTCGGGACGTGCGTTGGGCTCTACGTCGGGATTTAGCTTACTTTAAGCTCTACGTCGGGACGTGCGTTGGCCTTTACTTCGGGACGTGCGTTGGCCTCTACGTCGGGACGTGCGTTGGCATCTACGTCGGGATTTAGCTTACTTTCAGCTCTACGTCGGGACGCGCGTTGAGCTCTACGTCGGGACGCGCGTTGAGCTCTACATCGGGACGCGCGTTGGGCTCTACGTCGGGACGCGCGTTGGGCTCTACGTCTGTAGTTAGCTAACTTTCAGCTCTACGTCGGGACGCGCGTTGGGCTCTACGTCGGGACGCGCGTTGGGCTCTACGTCTGTAGTTAGCTAACTTTCAGCTCTACGTCGGGACGTGCGTTGGGCTCTACGTCTGTAGTTAGCTAACTTTCAGCTCTACGTCGGGACGTGCGTTGGGCGCTACGTCGGGACGTGCGTTGGGCGCTACGTCGGGATTTAGCTTACTTTCAGCTCTACGTCGCGACGTGCGTTGGGCTCTACGTCGGGACGTGCGTTGGGCTCTACGTCGGGACGTGCGTTGGGCTCTACGTCGGGACGTGCGTTGGGCTCTACGTCGGGATTTAGCTTAATTTCAGCTCTACGTCGGGACGTGCGTTGGGCTCTACGTCGGGACGTGCGCTGGCCTCTACGTCGGGACGTGCGCTGGCCTCTACGTCGGGACGTGCGCTGGCCTCTACGTCGGGACGTGCGTTGGCCTCTACGTCGGGATTTAGCTTACTTTCAGCTCTACGTCGGGACGTGCGTTGGCTTGTACGTCGGGACGTGCGTTGGCCTCTACGTCTGTAGTTAGCTAACTTTCAGCTCTACGTCGGGATGTGCGTTGGGCTCTACGTCGGGATTTAGCTTACTTTCAGCTCTACGTCGGGACGTGCGTTGGGCTCTACGTCGGGACGTGCGTTGGGCTCTACGTCAGGATTTAGCTAACTTTCAGGTCTACGTCGGGACATGCGTTGGGCTCTACGTCGGGACGTGCGTTGGGCTCTACGTCGGGATTTAGCTTACTTTCAGCTCTACGTTGGGACGTGCGTTGGCCTCTACGTCGGGATTTAGCTTACTTTCAGCTCTACGTCGGGACGTGCGTTGGGCTCTACGTCGGGACGTGCGTTGGGCTCTACGTCGGGACGTGCGTTGGGCTCTACGTCTGTTGTTAGCTAACTTTCAGCTCTACGTCGGGACGTGCGTTGGGCTCTACGTCTGTAGTTAGCTAACTTTCAGCTCTACGTCGGGACGTGCGTTGGGCTCTACGTCGGGACGTGCGTTGGGCTCTACGTCGGGACGTGCGTTGGGCTCTACGTCGGGATTTAGCTTACTTTCAGCTCTACGTCGGGACGTGCGTTGGCCTCTAAGTCGGGACGTGCGTTGGCCTCTAAGTCGGGACGTGCGTTGGCCTCTAAGTCGGGACGTGCGTTGGCCTCTACGTCGGGACGTGCGTTGGCCTGTACGTCGGGATTTAACTTACTTTCAGCTCTACGTCGGGACGTGCGTTGGGCGCTACGTCGGGACGTGCGTTGGGCTCTACGTCGGGACGTGCGTTGGGCTCTACGTCTGTAGTTAGCTAACTTTCAGCTCTACGTCGGGACGTGCGTTGGGCTCTACGTCGGGACGTGCGTTGGGCTCTACGTCGGGACGTGCGTTGGGCTCTACGTCGGGACGTGCGTTGGGCTCTACGTCGGGATTTAGCTTACTTTCAGCTCTACGTCGGGACGTGCGTTGGCCTCTAGGTCGGGACGTGCGTTGGCCTCTAGGTCGGGACGTGCGTTGGCCTCTACGTCGGGACGTGCGTTGGCCTCTACGTCGGGATTTAGCTTACTTTCAGCTCTACGTCGGGACGTGCGTTGGGCGCTATGTCGGGACGTGCGTTGGGCGCAACGTCGGGATTTAGCTTAATTTCAGCTCTACGTCGGGACGTGCGGTGGGCTCTACGTCGGGACGTGCGGTGGGCTCTACATCGGGACGTGCGTTGGGCTCTACGTCGGGATGTGCGTTGGGCTCTACGTCGGGATTTAGCTTACTTTCAGCTCTACGTCGGGACGTGCGTTGGCCTCTACGTCGGGACGTGCGTTGGGTTCTACGTCGGGATTTAGCTTACTTTCAGCTCTACGTCGGGACGTGCGTTGGCCTCTACGTCGGGACGTGCGTTGTCCTCTACGTCGGGATTTAGCTTACTTTCAGCTCTACGTCGGGATGTGTGTTGGGCTCTACTTCGGGATTTAGCTTACTTTCAGCTCTACGTCGGGACGTGCGTTGGGCTCTACGTCGGGACCTGCGTTGGGTTCTACGTCTGTAGTTAGCTAACTTTTAGCTCTACGTCGGGACGTGCGTTGGGCTCTACGTCGGGACGTGCGTTGGGCTCTACGTCGGGACGTGCGTTGGGCTCTACGTCGGGATTTAGCTTACTTTCAGCTCTACGTCGGGACGTGCGTTGGCCTGTACGTCGGGACGTGCGTTGTCCTCTACGTCGGGACGTGCGTTGGCCTCTAAGTCAGGACGTGCGTTGGCCTCTACGTCGGGATTTAACTTACTTTCAGCTCTACGTCGGGACGTGCATTGGGCGCTACGTCGGGACGTGCGTTGGCCTCTACGTCGGGTCGTGCGTTGGGCTCTACGTCGGGACGTGCGTTGGGCTCTACGTCTGTAGTTAGCTAACTTACTGCTCTACGTCGGGACGTGCGTTGGGCTCTACGTCTGTAGTTAGCTAACTTTCAGCTCTACGTCGGGATGTGCGTTGGGCGCTACGTCGGGATGTGCGTTGGGCTCTACGTCGGGACGTGCGTTGGGCTCTATGTCGGGACGTGCGTTGGGCTCTACGTCGGGATTTAGCTTACTTTAAGCTCTACGTCGGGACGTGCGTTGGCCTTTACTTCGGGACGTGCGTTGGCCTCTACGTCGGGACGTGCGTTGGCATCTACGTCGGGATTTAGCTTACTTTCAGCTCTACGTCGGGACGTGCGTTGGGCTCTACGTCGGGACGTGCGTTGGGCTCTACGTCGGGACGTGCGTTGAGCTCTACGTCGGGACACGCGTTGGGCTCTACGTCGGGGCGCGCGTTGGGCTCTACGTCTGTAGTTAGCTAACTTTCAGCTCTACGTCGGGACGCGCGTTGGGCTCCTCGTCTGTAGTTAGCTAACTTTCAGCTCTACGTCTGGACGTGCGTTGGGCTCTACGTCTGTAGTTAGCTAACTTTCAGCTCTACGTCGGGACGTGCGTTGGGCGCTACGTCGGGACGTGCGTTGGGCGCTACGTCGGGATTTAGCTTACTTTCAGCTCTACGTCGCGACGTGCGTTGGGCTCTACGTCGGGACGTGCGTTGGGCTCTACGTCGGGACGTGCGTTGGGCTCTACGTCGGGATTTAGCTTAATTTCAGCTCTACGTCGGGACGTGCGCTGGCCTCTACGTCGGGACGTGCGCTGGCCTCTACGTCGGGACGTGCGCTGGCCTCTACGTCGGGACGTGCGTTGGCCTCTACGTCGGGATTTAGCTTACTTTCAGCTCTACGTCGGGACGTGCGTTGGCCTGTACGTCGGGACGTGCGTTGGCCTCTACGTCTGTAGTTAGCTAACTTTCAGCTCTACGTCGGGACGTGCGTTGGGCTCTACGTCGGGATTTAGCTTACTTTCAGCTCTACGTCGGGACGTGCGTTGGGCTCTACGTCGGGACGTGTGTTGGGCTCTACGTCTGTAGTTAGCTAACTTTCAGCTCTACGTCGGGACGTGCGTTGGGCTCTACGTCTGTAGTTAGCTAACTTTCAGCTCTACGTCGGGACGTGCGTTGGGCGCTACGTCGGGACGTGCGTTGGGCGCTACGTCGGGATTTAGCTTACTTTCAGCTCTACGTCGGGACGTGCGTTGGGCTCTACGTCGGGACGTGCGTTGGGCTCTACGTCGGGACGTGCGTTGGGCTCTACGTCTGTAGTTAGCTAACTTTCAGCTCTACGTCGGGACGTGCGTTGGGCGCTACGTCGGGATGTGCGTTGGGCTCTACGTCGGGACGTGCGTTGGGCTCTATGTCGGGACGTGCGTTGGGCTCTACGTCGGGATTTAGCTTACTTTAAGCTCTACGTCGGGACGTGCGTTGGCCTTTACTTCGGAACTGCGTTGGCCTCTACGTCGGGACGTGCGTTGGCATCTACGTCGGGATTTAGCTTACTTTCAGCTCTACGTCGGGACGTGCGTTGGGCTCTACGTCGGGACGTGCGTTGGGCTCTACGTCGGGACGTGCGTTGAGCTCTACGTCGGGACACGCGTTGGGCTCTACGTCGGGGCGCGCGTTGGGCTCTACGTCTGTAGTTAGCTAACTTTCAGCTCTACGTCGGGACGCGCGTTGGGCTCCTCGTCTGTAGTTAGCTAACTTTCAGCTCTACGTCTGGACGTGCGTTGGGCTCTACGTCTGTAGTTAGCTAACTTTCAGCTCTACGTCGGGATGTGCGTTGGGCGCTACGTCGGGACGTGCGTTGGGCGCTACGTCGGGATTTAGCTTACTTTCAGCTCTACGTCGCGACGTGCGTTGGGCTCTACGTCGGGACGTGCGTTGGGCTCTACGTCGGGACGTGCGTTGGGCTCTACGTCGGGATTTAGCTTAATTTCAGCTCTACGTCGGGACGTGCGCTGGCCTCTACGTCGGGACGTGCGCTGGCCTCTACGTCGGGACGTGCGCTGGCCTCTACGTCGGGACGTGCGTTGGCCTCTACGTCGGGATTTAGCTTACTTTCAGCTCTACGTTGGGACGTGCGTTGGCCTGTACGTCGGGACGTGCGTTGGCCTCTACGTCTGTAGTTAGCTAACTTTCAGCTCTACGTCGGGACGTGCGTTGGGCTCTACGTCGGGATTTAGCTTACTTTCAGCTCTACGTCGGGACGTGCGTTGGGCTCTACGTCGGGACGTGTGTTGGGCTCTACGTCTGTAGTTAGCTAACTTTCAGCTCTACGTCGGGACGTGCGTTGGGTTCTACGTCTGTAGTTAGCTAACTTTCAGCTCTACGTCGGGACGTGCGTTGGGCGCTACGTCGGGACGTGCGTTGGGCGCTACGTCGGGATTTAGCTTACTTTCAGCTCTACGTCGGGACGTGCGTTGGGCTCTACGTCGGGACGTGCGTTGGGCTCTACGTCGGGACGTGCGTTGGGCTCTACGTCGGGACGTGCGTTGGGCTCTACGTCTGTAGTTAGGTAACTTTCAGCTCTACGTCGGGACGTGAGTTGGGCTCTACGTCGGGACGTGCGTTGGGCTCTACGTCGGGACGTGCGTTGGGCTCTACGTCGGGATTTAGCTTAATTTCAGCTCTACGTCGGGACGTGCGCTGGCCTCTACGTCGGGACGTGCGCTGGCCTCTACGTCGGGACGTGCGCTGGCCTCTACGTCGGGACGTGCGTTGGCCTCTACGTCGGGATTTAGCTTACTTTCAGCTCTACGTCGGGACGTGCGTTGGCCTGTACGTCGGGACGTGCGTTGGGCTCTACGTCTGTAGTTAGCTAACTTTCAGCTCTACGTCGGGATGTGCGTTGGGCTCTACGTCGGGATTTAGCTTACTTTCAGCTCTACGTCGGGACGTGCATTGGGCTCTACGTCGGGACGTGCGTTGGGCTCTACGTCAGGATTTAGCTAACTTTCAGCTCTACGTCGGGACGTGCGTTGGGCTCTACGTCGGGACGTGCGTTGGGCTCTACGTCGGGATTTAGCTTACTTTCAGCTCTACGTTGGGACGTGCGTTGGCCTCTACGTCGGGATTTAGCTTACTTTCAGCTCTACGTCGGGACGTGCGTTGGGCTCTACGTCAGGACGTGCGTTGGGCTCTACGTCTGTTGTTAGCTAACTTTCAGCTCTACGTCGGGACGTGCGTTGGGCTCTACGTCTGTAGTTAGCTAACTTTCAGCTCTACGTCGGGACGTGCGTTGGGCTCTACGTCGGGACGTGCGTTGGGCTCTACGTCGGGACGTGCGTTGGGCTCTACGTCGGGATTTAACTTACTTTCAGCTCTACGTCGGGACGTGCGTTGGCCTCTACGTCGGGACGTGCGTTGTCCTCTATGTCGGGACGTGCGTTGGCCTCTAAGTCGGGACGTGCGTTGGCCTCTGCATCGGGACGTGCGTTGGCCTCTATATCGGGATTTAGCTTACTTTCAGCTCTACGTCGGGACGTGCGTTGGGCTCTACGTCGGGACGTGCGTTGGGCTCTACGTCGGGATTTAGCTTACTTTCAGCTCTACGTCGGGACGTGCGTTGGGCTCTACGTCGGGACGTGCGTTGGGCTCTACGTCGGGACGTGCGTTGGGCTCTACGTCGGGATTTAGCTTACTTTCAGCTCTACGTTGGGACGTGCGTTGGCCTCTACGTCGGGACGTGCGTTGGCCTCTACGTCGGGACGTGCGTTGGCCTCTACGTCGGGACGTGCGTTGGCCTCTACGTCGGGATTTAACTTACTTTCAGCTCTACGTCGGGACGTGCGTTGGGCGCTACGTCGGGACGTGCGTTGGGCTCTACGTCGGGACGTGCGTTGGGCTCTACGTCTGTAGTTAGCTAACTTTCAGCTCTACGTCGGGACGTGCGTTGGCCTCTACGTCGGGATTTAACTTACTTTCAGCTCTACGTCGGGACGTGCGTTGGGCGCTACGTCGGGACGTGCGTTGGGCTCTACGTCGGAACGTGCGTTGGGCTCTATGTCGGGATTTAGCTTACTTTCAGCTCTACGTCGGGACGTGCGTTGGCCTCTACGTCGGGACGTGCGTTGGCCTCTAGGTCGGGTTGTGCGTTGGCCTCTAGGTCGGGACGTGCGTTGGCCTCTACGTCGGGACGTGCGTTGGCCTCTACGTCGGGATTTAGCTTACTTTCAGCTCTACGTCGGGACGTGCGTTGGGCGCTATGTCGGGACGTGCGTTGGGCGCAACGTCGGGATTTAGCTTAATTTCAGCTCTACGTCGGGACGTGCGGTGGGCTCTACGTCGGGACGTCCGTTGGGCTCTACATCGGGACGTGCGTTGGGCTCTACGTCGGGATGTGCGTTGGGCTCTACGTCGGGATTTAGCTTACTTTCAGCTCTACGTCGGGACGTGCGTTGGCCTCTACGTCGGGACGTGCGTTGGGTTCTACGTCGGGATTTAGCTTACTTTCAGCTCTACGTCGGGACGTGCGTTGTCCTCTACGTCGGGACGTGCGTTGTCCTCTACGTCGGGATTTAGCTTACTTTCAGCTCTACGTCGGGATGTGTGTTGGGCTCTACTTCGGGATTTAGCTTACTTTCAGCTCTACGTCGGGACGTGCGTTGCGCTCTACGTCGGGACCTGCGTTGGGTTCTACGTCTGTAGTTAGCTAACTTTCAGCTCTACGTCGGGACGTGCGTTGGGCTCTACGTCGGGACGTGCGTTGGGCTCTACGTCGGGACGTGCGTTGGGCTCTACGTCGGGACGTGCGTTGGGCTCTACGTCGGGATTTAGCTTACTTTCAGCTCTACGTCGGGACGTGCGTTGGCCTGTACGTCGGGACGTGCGTTGTCCTCTACGTCGGGACGTGCGTTGGCCTCTAAGTCAGGACGTGCGTTGGCCTCTAAGTCAGGACGTGCGTTGGCCTCTACGTCGGGATTTAACTTACTTTCAGCTCTACGTCGGGACGTGCGTTGGGCGCTACGTCGGGACGTGCGTTGGCCTCTACGTCGGGTCGTGCGTTGGGCTCTACGTCGGGACGTGCGTTGGGCTCTACGTCTGTAGTTAGCTAACTTACTGCTCTACGTCGGGACGTGCGTTGGGCTCTACGTCTGTAGTTAGCTAACTTTCAGCTCTACGTCGGGACGTGCGTTGGGCGCTACGTCGGGATGTGCGTTGGGCTCTACGTCGGGACGTGCGTTGGGCTCTATGTCGGGACGTGCGTTGGGCTCTACGTCGGGATTTAGCTTACTTTAAGCTCTACGTCGGGACGTGCGTTGGCCTTTACTTCGGGACGTGCGTTGGCCTCTACATCGGGACGTGCGTTGGCATCTACGTCGGGATTTAGCTTACTTTCAGCTCTACGTCGGGACGTGCGTTGGGCTCTACGTCGGGACGTGCGTTGAGCTCTACGTCGGGACACGCGTTGGGCTCTACGTCGGGGCGCGCGTTGGGCTCTACGTCTGTAGTTAGCTAACTTTCAGCTCTACGTCGGGACGCGCGTTGGGCTCTTCGTCTGTAGTTAGCTAACTTTCAGCTCTACGTCGGGACGTGCGTTGGGCTCTACGTCTGTAGTTAGCTAACTTTCAGCTCTACGTCGGGACGTGCGTTGGGCTCTACGTCGGGACGTGCGTTGGGCTCTACGTCGGGACGTGCGTTGGGCTCTACGTCGGGACGTGCGTTGGGTTCTACGTCGGGACGCGCGTTGGGCTCTACGTCTGTAGTTAGCTAACTTTCTGCTCTACGTCGGGACGTGCGTTGGGCTCTACGTCTGTAGTTAGCTAAGTTTCAGCTCTACGTCGGGACGTGCGTTGGGCGCTACGTCGGGACGTGCGTTGGGCTCTACGTCGGGACGTGCGTTGGGCTCTACGTCGGGATTTAGCTTACTTTCAGCTCTACGTCGGGACGTGCGTTGGGCTCTACGTCGGGACGTGCGTTCGGCTCTACTTCGGGACGTGCGTTGGGCTTTACGTCGGGATTTAGCTTACTTTCAGGTCTACGTCGGGACGTGCGTTGGGCTCTACGTCGGGACGTGTGTTCGGCTCTACGTCGGGATTTAGCTTACTTTCAGCTCTACGTCGGGACGTGCGTTGGGCCCTACGTCGGGACGTGCGTTGGGCTCTACGTCGGGATTTAGCTTAATTTCAGCTCTACGTCGGGACGTGCGCTGGCCTCTACATCGGGACGTGTGCTGGCCTCTACGTCGGGACGTGCGCTGGCCTCTACGTCGGGACGTGCGTTGGCCTCTACGTCGGGATTTAGCTTACTTTCAGCTCTACGTCGGGACGTGCGTTGGCCTGTACGTCGGGACGTGCGTTGGCCTCTACGTCTGTAGTTAGCTAACTTTCAGCTCTACGTCGGGACGTGCGTTGGGCTCTACGTCGGGATTTAGCTTACTTTCAGCTCTACGTCGGGACGTGCGTTGGGCTCTACGTCGGGACGTGTGTTGGGCTCTACGTCTGTAGTTAGCTAACTTCAAGCTCTACGTCGGGACGTGCGTTGGGCTCTACGTCGGGACGTGCGTTGGGCTCTACGTCAGGATTTAGCTAACTTTCAGCTCTACGTCGGGACATGCGTTGGGCTCTACGTCGGGACGTGCGTTGGGCTCTACGTCGGGATTTAGCTTACTTTCAGCTCTACGTCGGGACGTGCGTTGGCCTCTACGTCGGGACGTGCGTTGGCCTCTACGTCGCGATTTAGCTTACTTTCAGCTCTACGTCGGGACGTGCGTTGGGCTCTACGTCGGGTTTTAGCTTACTTTCAGCTCTACGTCGGGACCTGCGTTGGGCTCTACGTCGGGACATGCGTTGGGCTCTATGTCTGTAGTTAGCTAACTTTCAGCTCTACGTCGGGACGTGCGTTGGGCGCTACGTCGGGACGTGCGTTGGGCTCTACGTCGGGACGTGCATTGGGCTCTACGTCGGGATTTAGCTTACTTTCAGCTCTACGTTGGGACGTGCGTTGGCCTCTACGTCGGGACGTGCTTTGGGCTCTACGTCGGGACGTGCGTTGGCCTCTACGTCGGGACGTGCGTTGGCCTCTACGTCGGGATTTAGCTTACTTTCAGCTCTACGTCGGGACGTGCGTTGGGCTCTACGTCGGGACGTGCGTTGGGCTCTACGTCGGGACGTGCGTTGGGCTGTACATCTGTAGTTAGCTAACTTTCAGCTCTACGTCGGGACGTGCGTTGGGCTCTACGTCGGGACGTGCGTTGGGCTCTACGTCTGTAGTTAGACAAGTTTCAGATCTACGTCGGGACGTGCGTTTGGCGCTACGTCGGGACGTGCGTTGGGCTCTACGTCGGGACGTGCGTTGGGCTCTACGTCGGGACGTGCGTTGGGCTCTACGTCGGGACGTGCGTTGGCCTCTACGTCGGGACGTGCGTTGGCCTCTACGTCGGGATTTAGCTTACTTTCAGCTCTACGTCGGGACGTGCGTTGGCCTCTACGTCGGGACGTGCGTTGGGCGCTGCTTCGGGACGTGTGTTGGGCGCTACGTCGGGATTTAGCTTACTTTCAGCTCTACGTCGGGACGTGCGTTGGGCTCTACGTCGGGACGTGCGTTGGGCTCTACGTCGGGACGTGCGTTGGGCTCTACGTCGGGACGTGCGTTGGGCTCTACGTCGGGATTTAGCTTAATTTCAGCTCTACGTCGGGACGTGCGTTGGGCTCTACGTCGGGACGTGCGTTGGGCTCTACGTCGGGATTTAGCTTAATTTCAGCTCTACGTCGGGACGTGCGTTGGCCTCTACGTCGGGACGTGCGTTGGGCTCTACGTCGGGATTTAGCTTAATTTCAGCTCTACGTCGGGACATGCGTTGGCCTCTACGTCGGGACGTGCGTTGGCCTCTACGTTGGGATTTAGCTTACTTTCAGCTCTACGTTGGGACGTGCGTTGGCCTCTACGTCGGGATTTAGCTTACTTTCAGCTCTACATCGGGACGTGCGTTGGGCTCTACGTCGGGACATGCGTTGGGCTCTACGTCGGGACGTGCGTTGGTCTCTACGTCTGTAGTTAGCTAACTTTCAGCTCTACGTCGGGACGTGCGTTGGGCTCTACGTCTGGTTTTAGCTTACTTTCAGCTCTACGTCGGGACGTGCGTTGGGCTCTACGTCGGGACGTGCGTTGGGCTCTACGTCGGGACGTGCGTTGGCCTCTACGTTGGGATTTAGCTTACTTTCAGCTCTACGTTGGGACGTGCGTTGGCCTCTACGTCGGGATTTAGCTTACTTTCAGCTCTACATCGGGACGTGCGTTGGGCTCTACGTCGGGACATGCGTTGGGCTCTACGTCGGGACGTGCGTTGGTCTCTACGTCTGTAGTTAGCTAACTTTCAGCTCTACGTCGGGACGTGCGTTGGGCTCTACGTCTGGTTTTAGCTTACTTTCAGCTCTACGTCGGGACGTGCGTTGGGCTCTACGTCGGGACGTGCGTTGGGCTCTATGTCTGTAGTTAGCTAACTTTCAGCTCTACGTCGGGACGTGCGTTGGGCGCTACGTCGGGACGTGCGTTGCGCTCTACGTCGGGACGTGCATTGGGCTCTACGTCGGGATTTAGCTTACTTTCAGCTCTACGTTGGGACGTGCGTTGGCCTCTACGTCGGGACGTGCTTTGGGCTCTACGTCGGGACGTGCGTTGGCCTCTACGTCGGGACGTGCGTTGGCCTCTACGTCGGGATTTAGCTTACTTTCAGCTCTACGTCGGGACGTGCGTTGGGCTCTACGTCGGGACGTGCGTTGGGCTCTACGTCGGGACGTGCGTTGGGCTCTACGTCGGGACGTGCGTTGGGCTGTACATCTGTAGTTAGCTAACTTTCAGCTCTACGTCGGGACGTGCGTTGGGCTCTACGTCGGGACGTGCGTTGGGCTCTACGTCTGTAGTTAGATAAGTTTCAGATCTACGTCGGGACGTGCGTTTGGCGCTACGTCGGGACGTGCGTTGGGCTCTACGTCGGGACGTGCGTTGGGCTCTACGTCGGGACGTGCGTTGGCCTCTACGTCGGGACGTGCGTTGGCCTCTACGTCGGGATTTAGCTTACTTTCAGCTCTACGTCGGGACGTGCGTTGGGCGCTACGTCGGGACGTGCGTTGGGCGCTACGTCGGGACGTGCGTTGGGCGCTGCTTCGGGACGTGTGTTGGGCGCTACGTCGGGATTTAGCTTACTTTCAGCTCTACGTCGGGACGTGCGTTGGGCTCTACGTCGGGACGTGCGTTGGGCTCTACGTCGGGACGTGCGTTGGGCTCTACGTCGGGACGTGCGTTGGGCTCTACGTCGGGATTTAGCTTAATTTCAGCTCTACGTCGGGACGTGCGTTGGCCTCTACGTCGGGACGTGCGTTGGCCTCTACATCGGGATTTAGCTTACTTTCAGCTCTACGTCGGGACGTGCGTTGGCCTCTACGTCGGGACGTGCGTTGGCCTCTACGTTGGGATTTAGCTTACTTTCAGCTCTACTTTGGGACGTGCGTTGGCCTCTACGTCGGGATTTAGCTTACTTTCAGCTCTACATCGGGACGTGCGTTGGTCTCTACGTCTGTAGTTAGCTAACTTTCAGCTCTACGTCGGGACGTGCGTTGGGCTCTACGTCGGGACGTGCGTTGGGCTCTACGTCGGGATTTAGCTTACTTTCAGCTCTACGTCGGGACGTGCGTTGGGCTCTACGTCGGGACGTGCGTTGGACTCTACGTCGGGACGTGCGTTGGACTCTACGTCGGGACACGCGTTGGGCTCTACGTCGGGACGCGCGTTGGGCTCTACGTCTGTAGTTAGCTAACTTTCAGCTCTACGTCGGGATGTGCGTTGGTCTCTACGTCTGTAGTTAGTTAACTTTCAGCTCTACGTTGGGACGTGCGTTGGGCGCTACGTCGGGACGTGCGTTGGGCGCTACGTCGGGATTTAGCTTACTTTCAGCTCTACGTCGGGACGTGCGTTGGGGTCTACGTCGGGACGTGCGTTGGGCTCTACGTCGGGACGTGCGCTGGCCTCTACGTCGGGACGTGCGCTGGCCTCTACGTCGGGACGTGCGCTGGCTTCTACGTCGGGACGTGCGTTGGCCTCTACGTCGGGATTTAGCTTACTTTTATCTCTACGTCGGGACGTGCCTTGGCCTGTACGTCGGGACGTGCGTTGGCCTCTACGTCGGGATTTAGCTTACTTTCAGCTCTACGTCGGGACGTGCGTTGGGCTCTACGTCGGGATTTAGCTTACTTTCAGCTCTACGTCGGGACGTGCGTTGGGCTCTACGTCGGGACGTGCGTTGGGCTCTACGTCGGGACGTGCGTTGGGCTCTACGTCTGTAGTTAGCTAACTTTCAGCTCTACGTCGGGACGTGCGTTGGGCTCTACGTCGGGACGTGCGTTGGGCTCTACGTCTGTAGTTAGCTAACTTTCTGCTCTACGTCGGGACGTGCGTTGGGCTCTACGTCTGTAGTTAGCTAACTTTCAGCTCTACGTCGGGACGTGCGTTGGGCGCTACGTCGGGACATGCGTTGGGCTCTACGTCGGGACGTGCGTTGGGCGCTACGTCGGGATTTAGCTAACTTTCAGCTCTACGTCGGGATGTGCGTTGGGCTCTACGTCGGGACGTGCGTTGGACTCTACGTCGGGACGTGCGTTGGCCTCTACGTCGGGATTTAGCTTACTTTCAGCTCTACGTCGGGACGTGCGTTGGCCTCTACGTCGGGACGTGCGTTGGCCTCTACGTCGGGATTTATCTTACTTTCAGCTCTACGTCGGGACGTGCGTTGGCCTGTACGTCGGGACGTGCGTTGGCCTCTACGTCGGGATTTAGCTTACTTTCAGCTCTACGTCGGGACGTGCGTTGGGCTCTACGTCTGGAAGTGTGTTGGGCTCTACGTCGGGATTTAGCTTACTTTAAGCTCTACGTCGGACGTGCGTTGGGCTCTACGTCGGGACATGCGCTGGCCTCTACGTCGGGACGTGCGCTGGCCTCTACGTCGGGACGTGCGCTGGCCTTAACGTCGGGACATGCTTTGGGCTCTACGTCGGGACGTGCGTTGGGCTCTACGTCCGATTTAGCTTACTTTCAGCTCTACGTCGGGACGTGCGTTGGGCTCTACGTCGGGAAGTGCGTTGGGCTCTACGTCGGGACGTGCGCTGGCCTCTACGTCGGGATTTAGCTTACTTTCAGCTCTACGTCGGGACGTGCGTTGGGCGCTACGTCGGGACGTGCGTTGGGCGCTACGTCGGGACGTGTGTTGGGCGCTACTTCGGGACGTGCGTTGGGCGCTACGTCGGGATTTAGCTTACTTTCAGCTCTACGTCGGGACGTGCGTTGGGCTCTATGTCGGGACGTGCTTTGGGCTCTACGTCGGGACGTGCGTTGGGCTCTACGTCGGGACGTGCGTTGGGCTCTACGTCGGGATTTAGCTTACTTTCAGCTCTATGTCGGGATGTGCGTTGGCCTCTACGTCGGGACGTGCGTTGGCCTCTACGTCGGGATTTAGCTTACTTTCAGCTCTACGTCGGGACGTGCGTTGGGCTCTACGTAGGGACGTGCGTTGGGCGCTACGTCGGGATTTAACTTACTTTCAGCTCTACGTCGGGACGTGCGTTGGGCTCTACGTCGGGACGTGCGTTGGGCTCTACGTCGGGATTTAGCTTGCTTTCAGCTCTACGTCGGGACGTCCGTTGGGCTCTACGTCGGGACGTGCGTTGGGCTCTACGTCGGGACGTGCGTTGGGCTCTACGTCGGGACGTGCGTTGGGCTCTACGTCGGGACGTGCGTTGGGCTCTACGTCGGGACGTGCGTTGGGCTCTACGTCGGGATTTAGCTTACTTTCAGCTCTACGTCGGGACGTGCGTTGGCCTCTACGTCGGGACGTGCGTTGGCCTCTACGTCGGGATTTAGCTTACTTTCAGCTCTACGTCGGGACGTGCGTTGGGCTCTACGTCGGGACGTGCGTTGGGCGCTACGTCGGGATTTAGCTTACTTTCAGCTCTACGTCGGGACATGGTTTGGGCTCTACGTCGGGACGTGCGTTGGGCTCTACGTCGGGATTTAGCTTACTTTCAGCTCTACGTCGGGACGTGCGTTGGCCTCTACGTCGGGACGTGCGTTGGCCTCTACGTCGGGATTTAGCTTACTTTCAGCTCTACGTCGGGACGTGCGTTGGGCTCTACGTCGGGACGTGCGTTGAGCTCTACGTCGGGACGTGCGTTGGGCGCTACGTCGGGACGTACGTTGGGCGCTACGTCGGGACGTGCGTTGGGCGCTACGTCGGGACGTGCGTTGGGCTCTATGTCTGTAGTTAGCTAACTTTCAGCTCTACGTCGGGACGTGCGTTGGCCTCTACGTCGGGATTTAGCTTACTTTCAGCTCTACGTCGGGACGTACGTTGGGCTCTACGTCGGGACGTGCGTTGGGCTCTACGTCGGGATTTAGCTTACTTTCAGCTCTACGTCGGGACGTGCGTTGGCCTCTACGTCGGGACGTGCGTTGGCCTCTACGTCGGGATTTAGCTTACTATCAGCTCTACGTCGGGACGTGCGTTGGCCTGTACGTCGGGACGACGTTGGCCTCTACGTCGGGATTTAGCTTACTTTCAGCTCTACGTCGGGACGTGCGTTGGGCGCTACGTCGGGACGTGCGTTGGGCGCTACGTCGGGACGTGTGTTGGGCGCTACTTCGGGACGTGCGTTGGGCGCTACGTCGGGATTTAGCTTACTTTCAGCTCTACGTCGGGACGTGCGTTGGGCTCTACGTCGGGACGTGCGTTGGGCTCTACGTCGGGACGTGCGTTGGGCTCTACGTCGGGACGTGCGTTGGGCTCTACGTCGGGATTTAGCTTACTTTCAGCTCTACGTCGGGACGTGCGTTGGCCTCTACGTCGGGACGTGCGTTGGGCTCTACGTCTGGAAGTGTGTTGGGCTCTACGTCGGGATTTAGCTTACTTTAAGCTCTACGTCGGGACGTGCGTTGGGCTCTACGTCGGGACGTGCGCTGGCCTCTACGTCGGGATTTAGCTTACTTTCAGCTCTACGTCGGGACGTGCGTTGGGCGCTACGTCGGGACGTGCGTTGGGCGCTACGTCGGGACGTGTGTTGGGCGCTACTTCGGGACGTGCGTTGGGCGCTACGTCGGGATTTAGCTTACTTTCAGCTCTACGTCGGGACGTGCGTTGGGCTCTACGTCGGGACGTGCGTTGGGCTCTACGTCGAAACGTGCGTTGGGCTCTACGTCGGGATTTAGCTTACTTTCAGCTCTACGTCGGGACGTGCGTTGGCCTCTACGTCGGGACGTGCGTTGGCCTCTACGTCGGGATTTAGCTTACTTTCAGCTCTACGTCGGGATGTGCGTTGGCCTCTACGTCGGGACGTGCGTTGGGCGCTACGTCGGGATTTAACTTACTTTCAGCTCTACGTCGGGACGTGCGTTGGGCTCTACGTCGGGACATGCGTTGGGCTCTACGTCGGGATGTGCGTTGGTCTCTACGTCTGTAGTTAGCTAACTTTCAGCTCTACGTCGGGACGTGCGTTGGGCTCTATTCGGGACGTGCGTTTGGCTCTACGTCGGGACGTGCGTTGGGCTCTACGTCGGGACGTGCGTTGGGCTCTACGTCGGGATTTAGCTTGCTTTCAGCTCTACGTCGGGACGTGCGTTGGGCTCTACGTTGGGACGTGCGTTGGGCTCTACGTCGGGACGTGCGTTGGGCTCTACGTCGGGATTTAGCTTACTTTCAGCTCTACGTCGGGACGTGCGTTGGCCTCTACGTCGGGACGTGCGTTGGCCTCTACGTCGGGATTTAGCTTACTTTCAGCTCTACGTCGGGACGTGCGTTGGGCTCTACGTCGGGACGTGCGTTGGGCGCTACGTCGGGATTTAACTTACTTGCAGCTCTACGTCGGGACGTGCGTTGGGCTCTACGTCGGGACATGCGTTGGGCTCTACGTCGGGATTTAGCTTACTTTCAGCTCTACGTCGGGACGTGCGTTGGCCTCTACTTCGGGACGTGCGTTGGCCTCTACGTCGGGACGTGCGTTGGCCTCTACGTCGGGATTTAGCTTACTTTCAGCTCTACGTCGGGACGTTCGTTGGGCTCTACGTCGGGACGTGCGTTGGGCGCTACGTCGGGATTTAACTTACTTTCAGCTCTACGTCGGGACGTGCGTTGGGCTCTACGTCGGCACGTGCGTTGGGCGCTACGTCGGGACGTGCGTTGGGCGCTACGTCGGGACGTGCGTTGGGCGCTACGTCGGGACGTGCGTTGGGCGCTACGTCGGGACGTGTGTTGGGCGCTACGTCGGGATTTAGCTTACTTTCAGCTCTACGTCGGGACGTGCGTTGGGCTCTACGTCGGGACGTGCGTTGGGCTCTACGTCGGGACGTGCGTTGGGCTCTACGTCGGGACGTGCGTTGGGCTCTACGTCGGGATTTAGCTTACTTTCAGCTCTACGTCGGGACGTGCGTTGGCCTCTACGTCGGGACGTGCGTTGGCCTCTACGTCGGGATTTAGCTTACTTTCAGCTCTACGTCGGGACGTTCGTTGGGCTCTACGTCGGGACGTGCGTTGGGCGCTACGTCGGGACGTGCGTTGGGCTCTACGTCGGGACGTGCGTTGGGCTCTACGTCGGGACGTGCATTGGGCGCTACGTCGGGACGTGCGTTGGGCGCTACATCGGGATTTAGCTTACTTTCAGCTCTACGTCGGGACGTGCGTTGGGCTCTACGTCGGGACGTGCGTTGGGCTCTACGTCGGGATTTAGCTTACTTTAAGCTCTACGTCGGGACGTGCGTTGGCCTCTACGTCGGGACGTGCGTTGGCCTCTACGTCGGGACGTGCGTTGGGCTCTACGTCGGGACGTGCGTTGGCCTCTACGTCGGGATTTAGCTTACTTTCAGCTCTACGTCGGGACGTGCATTGGGCTCTACGTCGGGACGTGCTTTGGGCTCTACGTCGGGACGTGCGTTGGGCTCTACGTCGGGATTTAGCTTACATTCAGCTCCACGTCGGGACGCGCGTTGGGCTCTACGTCGGGACGTGCGTTGGCCTCTACGTCGGGACGTGCGTTGGGCTCTACGTCTGTAGTTAGCTAACTTTCAGCTCTACGTCGGGACGTGCGTTGGCCTCTACGTCTGTAGTTAGCTAACTTTCAGCTCTACGTCGGGACGTGCGTTGGGCTCTACGTCGGGACGTGCGTTGTGCTCTACGTCGGGACGTGCGTTGGGCTCTACGTCGGGACGTGCGTTGGGCTCTACGTCGGGATTTAGCTTACTTGCAGCTCTACGTCGGGACGTGCGTTGGGCTCTACGTCGGGACGTGCGTTGGGCTCTACGTCGGGACGTGCGTTGGGCTCTACGTCGGGACGTGCATTGGGCGCTACGTCGGGACGTGCGTTGGGCCCTACATCGGGATTTAGCTTACTTTCAGCTCTACGTCGGGACGTGCGTTGGGCTCTACGTCGGGACGTGCGTTGGGCTCTACGTCGGGATTTAGCTTACTTTAAGCTCTACGTCGGGACGTGCGTTGGCCTCTACGTCGGGACGTGCGTTGGCCTCTACGTCGGGACGTGCGTTGGCCTCTACGTCGGGATTTAGCTTACTTTCAGCTCTACGTCGGGACGTGCATTGGGCTCTACGTCGGGACGTGCTTTGGGCTCTACGTCGGGACGTGCGTTGGGCTCTACGTCGGGATTTAGCTTACATTCAGCTCCACGTCGGGACGCGCGTTGGGCTCTACGTCGGGACGCGCGTTGGGCTCTACGTCGGGACGTGCGTTGGGCTCTACGTCTGTAGTTAGCTAACTTTCAGCTCTACGTCGGGACGTGCGTTCGGCTCTACGTCTGTAGTTAGCTAACTTTCAGCTCTACGTCGGGACGTGCGTTGGGCGCTACGTCGGGACGTGCGTTGGGCTCTACGTCGGGACGTGCGTTGGCCTCTACGTCGGGATTTAGCTTACTTTCAGCTCTACGTCGGGACGTGCGTTGGCCTCTACGTCGGTACGTGCGTTTGACTCTACGTCGGGATTTAGCTTACTTTCAGCTCTACGTCGGGACGTGCGTTGGGCTCTACGTTGGGATTTAGCTTACTTTCAGCTCTACGTCGGGACGTGCGTTGGGCTCTACGTCGGGACGTGCGTTGGGCTCTACGTCTGTAGTTAGCTAACCTTCAGCTCTACATCGGGACGTGCGTTGGGCTCTACGTCGGGACGTGCGTTGGGCTCTACGTCTGTAGTTAGCCAACTTTCAGCTCTACGTCGGGACGTGCGTTGGGCTCTACGTCGGGACGTGCGTTGGGCTCTACGTCGGGACGCGCGTTGGGCTGTACGTCTGTAGTTAGCTAACTTTCAGCTCTACGTCGGGACGCGCGTTGGGCTCTTCGTCTGTAGTTAGCTAACTTTCAGCTCTACGTCGGGACGTGCGTTGGGCTCTACGTCGGGATGTGCGTTGGGCACTACGTCGGGACGTGCGTTGGGCTCTACGTCGGGATTTAGCTTACTTTCAGCACTACGTCGGGACATGCGTTGGGCTCTACGTCGGGACGTGCGTTGGGCTCTACGTCGGGACGTGCGTTGGCCTCTACGTCCGGATTTAGCTTACTTTCAGCTCTACGTCGGGACGTGCGTTGGGCTCTAAGTCGGGACGCGCGTTGGGCTCTACGTCGGGACGTGCGTTGGGCTCTACGTCGGGACGTGCGTTGGGCTCTACGTCTGTAGTTAGCTAACTTTCAGCTCTACGTCGGGACGTACGTTCGGCTCTACGTCTGTAGTTAGCTAACTTTCAGCTCTACGTCGGGACGTGCGTTGGGCGCTACGTCGGGACGTGCGTTGGGCTCTACGTCGGGACGTGCGTTGGCCTCTACGTCGGGACGTGCGTTGGCCTCTACGTCCGGATTTAGCTTACATTCAGCTCCACGTCGGGACGCGCGTTGGGCTCTACGTAGGGACGAGCGTTGGGCTCTACGTCGGGACGTGCGTTGGGCTCTACGTCGGGACGTGCGTTGGGCTCTACGTCTGTAGTTAGCTAACTTTCAGCTCTACGTCGGGACGTGCGTTCGGCTCTACGTCTGTAGTTAGCTAACTTTCAGCTCTACGTCGGGACGTGCGTTGGGCGCTACGTCGGGACGTGCGTTGGGCTCTACGTCGGGACGTGCATTGGGCTCTACGTCTGTAGTTAGCTAACTTTCAGCTCTACGTCGGGACGTGCGTTGTGCTCTACGTCTGTAGTTAGCTAACTTTCAGCTCTACGTCGGGACGTGCGTTGGGCGCTACGTCAGGACGTGCGTTGGGCTCTACGTTGGGACGTGCGTTGGGCTCTACGTCGGGATTTAGCTTACTTTCAGCTCTACGTCGGGACGTGCTTTGGGCTCTACGTCGGGACGTGCGTTGGCCTCTACGTCGGGACGTGCGTTGGGCTCTACGTCTGTAGTTAGCTAAATTTCAGCTCTACGTCGGGACGTGCGTTGGCCTCTACGTCTGTAGTTAGCTAACTTTCAGCTCTACGTCGGGACGTGCGTTGGGCTCTACGTCGGGACGTGCGTTGGGCTCTACGTCGGGACGTGCATTGGGCGCTACGTCGTGACGTGCGTTGGGCGCTACATCGGGATTTAGCTTACTTTCAGCTCTACGTCGGGACGTGCGTTGGGCTCTACGTCGGGACGTGCGTTGGGCTCTACGTCGGGACGTGCGTTGGGCTCTACGTCTGTAGTTAGCTAACCTTCAGCTCTACATCGGGACGTGCGTTGGGCTCTACGTCGGGACGTGCGTTGGGCTCTACGTCGGGACGCGCGTTGGGCTGTACGTCTGTAGTTAGCTAACTTTCTGCTCTACGTCGGGACGCACGTTGGACTCTTCGTCTGTAGTTAGCTAACTTTCAGCTCTACGTCGAGACGTGCGTTGGGCTCTACGTCGGGACGTGCGTTGGGCTCTACGTCGGGACGTGCGTTGGCCTCTACGTCCGGATTTAGCTTACATTCAGCTCCACGTCGGGACGCGCGTTGGGCTCTACGTCGGGACGCGCGTTGGGCTCTACGTCGGGACGTGCGTTGGGCTCTACGTCGGGACGTGCGTTGGGCTCTACGTCTGTAGTTAGCTAACTTTCAGCTCTACGTCGGGACGTGCGTTCGGCTCTACGTCTGTAGTTAGCTAACTTTCAGCTCTACGTCGGGACGTGCGCTGGGCGCTACGTCGGGACGTGCGTTGGGCTCTACGTCGGGACGCGCGTTGGCCTCTACGTCGGGACGTGCGTTGGCCTCTACGTCGGGATTTAGCTTACTTTCAGCTCTACGTCGGGACGTGCGTTGGGCTCTACGTTGGGATTTAGCTTACTTTCAGCTCTACGTCGGGACGTGCGTTGGGCTCTACGTCGGGACGTGCGTTGGGCTCTACGTCGGGACGTGCGTTGGGCTCTACGTCGGGACGTGCGTTGGGCTCTACGTCTGTAGTTAGCTAACCTTCAGCTCTACATCGGGACGTGCGTTGGGCTCTACGTCGGGACGTGCGTTGGGCTCTACGTCTGTAGTTAGCCAACTTTCAGCTCTACGTCGGGACGTGCGTTGGGCTCTACGTCTGTAGTTAGCTAACTTTCAGCTCTACGTCGGGACGTGCGTTGGGCGCTACGTCGGGACGTGCGTTGGGCTCTACGTCGGGACGTGCGTTGGGCTCTACGTCTGTATGTAGCTAACTTTCAGCTCTACGTCGAGACGTGTGTTGGGCTCTACGTCTGTAGTTAAATAACTTTCAGCTCTACGTCGGGACGTGCGTTGGGCGCTACGTCGGGACGTGCGTTGGGCTCTACGTCGGGACGTGCGTTGGCCTCTACGTCGGGATTTAGCTTACTTTCAGCTCTACGTCGGGACGTGCGTTGGGCTCTACGTCGGGACGTGCGTTGGGATCTACGTCGGGACATGTGTTGAGCTCTACGTCTGTAGTTAGCTAGCTTTCAGCTGTACGTCGGGACGTGCATTGGGCTCTACGTCTGTAGTTAGGTAACTTTCAGCTCTACGTCGGGACGTGCGTTGTGCTCTACGTCTGTAGTTAGCTAACTTTCAGCTCTACGTCGGGACGTGCGTTGGGCGCTACGTCGGGACGTGCGTTGGGCGCTACGTCGGGACGTGCGTTGGGCTCTACGTTGGGACGTGCGTTGGGCTCTACGTTGGGACGTGCGTTGGGCTTTACGTCGGGATTTAGCTTACTTTCAGCTCTACGTCGGGACGTGCTTTGGGCTCTACGTCGGGACGTGCGTTGGCCTCTACGTCGGGACGTGCGTTGGGCTCTACGTCGGGATTTAGCTTACTTTCAGCTCTACGTCGGGACGTGCGTTGGCCTCTACGTCTGTAGTTAGCTAACTTTCAGCTCTACGTCGGGACGTGCGTTGGGCTCTACGTCGGGACGTGCGTTGGGCTCTACGTCGGGACGTGCGTTGGGCTCTACGTCGGGACGTGCATTGGGCGCTACGTCGGGACGTGCGTTGGGCGCTACATCGGGATTTAGCTTACTCTCAGCTCTACGTCGGGACGTGCGTTGGGCTCTACGTCGGGACGTGCGTTGGGCTCTACGTCGGGATTTAGCTTACTTTAAGCTCTACGTCGGGACGTGCGTTGGCCTCTACGTCGGGACGTGCGTTGGCCTCTACGTCGGGACGTGCGTTGGCCTCTACGTCGGGACGTGCGTTGGCCTCTACGTCGGGATTTAGCTTACTTTCAGCTCTACGTCGGGACGTGCGTTGGCCTCTACGTCGGTACGTGCATTTGCGTCTACGTCGGGATTTAGCTTACTTGCAGCTCTATGTCGGGACATGCGTTGGGCTCTACGTTGGGATTTAGCTTACTTTCAGCTCTACGTCGGGACGTGCGTTGGGGTCTACGTCGGGACGTGCGTTGGGCTCTACGTCTGTAGTTAGCTAACCTTCAGCTCTACATCGGGACGTGCGTTGGGCTCTACGTCGGGACGTGCGTTGGGCTCTACGTCGGGACGCGCGTTGGGCTGTACGTCTGTAGTTAGCTAACTTTCTGCTCTACTTCGGGACGCACCTTGGGCTCTTCGTCTGTAGTTAGCTAACTTTCAGCTCTACGTCGGGACGTGCGTTGGGCTCTACGTCGGGACGTGCGTTGGGCTCTACGTCAGGACGTGCGTTGGCCTCTACGTCCGGATTTAGCTTACATTCAGCTCCACGTCGGGACGCGCGTTGGGCTCTATGTCGGGACGTGCGTTGGGCTCTACGTCGGGACGTGCGTTGGGCTCTACGTCGGGACGTGCGTTGGGCTCTACGTCTGTAGTTAGCTAACTTTCAGCTCTACGTCGGGACGTGCGTTCGGCTCTATGTCTGTAGTTAGCTAACTTTCAGCTCTACGTCGGGACGTGCGTTGGGCGCTACGTCGGGACGTGCGTTGGGCTCTACGTCGGGACGTGCGTTGGGCTCTACGTCGGGACGTGCGTTGGCCTCTACGTCGGGACGTGCGTTGGCCTCTACGTCGGGATTTAGCTTACTTTCAGCTCTACGTCGGGACGTGCGTTGGCCTCTACGTCGGTACGTGCGTTTGACTCTACGTCGGGATTTAGCTTACTTTCAGCTCTACGTCGGGACGTGCGTTGGGCTCTACGTTGGGATTTAGCTTACTTTCAGCTCTACGTCGGGACGTGCGTTGGGCTCTACGTCGGGACGTGCGTTGGGCTCTACGTCGGGACGTGCGTTGGCCTCTACGTCGGACGTGCGTTGGGCTCTACGTCTGTAGTTAGCTAACCTTCAGCTCTACATCGGGACGTGCGTTGGGCTCTACGTCGGGACGTGCGTTGGGCTCTACGTCTGTAGTTAGCCAACTTTCAGCTCTACGTCGGGACGTGCGTTGGGCTCTACGTCGGGACGTGCGTTGGGCTCTACATCGGGACGCGCGTTGGGCTGTACGTCTGTAGTTAGCTAACTTTCAGCTCTACGTCGGGACGCGCGTTGGGCTCTACGTCGGGACGTGCGTTGGGCACTACGACGGGACGTGCTTTGGGCTCTACGTCTGTAGTTAGCTAACTTTCAGCTCTACGTCGGGACGTGCGTTCGGCTCTACGTCTGTAGTTAGCTAACTTTCAGCTCTACGTCGGGACGTGCGTTGGCCTCTACGTCGGGACGTGCGTTGGCCTCTACGTCGGGATTTAGCTTACTTTCAGCTCTACGTTGGGACGTGCGTTGGCCTCTACGTCGGGACGTGCCTTGGCCTCTACGTTGGGATTTAGCTAACTTTCAGCTCTACGTTGGGACGTGCGTTGGCCTCTACGTCGGGACGTGCGTTGGCCTCTACGTCTGTAGTTAGCTAACCTTCAGCTCTACATCGGGACGTGCGTTGGGCTCTACGTCTGGACGTGCGTTGGGCTCTACGTCGGGACGTGCGTTGGGCTCTACGTCTGTAGTTAGCCAACTTTTAGCTCTACGTCGGGACGTGCGTTGGGCTCTACGTTGGGACGTGCGTTGGGCTCTACGTCGGGACGTGCGTTGGGCTCTACGTTGGGATTTAGCTTACTTTCAGCTCTACGTCGGGACGTGCGTTGGCCTCTACGTCGGGATTTAGCATACTTTCAGCTCTACGTCGGGACGTGCGTTGGCCTCTACGTAGGGATTTAGCTTACATTCAGCTCTTCGTCGGGACGTGCGTTGGGCTCTACGTCGGGAGGTGCGTTGGGCTCTACGTCGGGACGTGCGTTGGGCTCTACGTCGGGACGTGCATTGGGCTCTACGTCTGTAGTTAGCTAACTTTCAGCTCTACGTCGGGACGTGCGTTGGGCTCTACGTCTGTAGTTAGCTAACTTTCAGCTCTACGTCGGGACGTGCGTTGGGCTCTACGTCTGTAGTTAGCTAACTTTCAGCTCTACGTCGGGACGTGCGTTGGGCGCTACGTCGGGACGTGCGTTGGGCTCTACGTCGAGACGTGTGTTGGGCTCTACGTCGGGATTTAGCTTACTTTCAGCTCTACGTCGGGATGTGCTTTGGGCTGTACGTCGGGACGTGCGTTGTCATCTACTTCGGGACGTGCGTTGGGCTCTACGTCGGGACGTTCGTTGGCCTCTACGGCGGGACGTGCGTTGGCCTCTACGTCGGGATTTAGCTTACTTTCAGCTCTACGTCGGGACGTGCGTTGCGCTCTACGTCGGGACGTGCGTTGGCCTCTAAGTCGGGACGTGCGTTGGGCTCTACGTCGGGACGTGCGTTGGGCTCTACGTCGGGATGTGCGTTGGGCTCTACGTCGGGACGCGCGTTGGTCTGTACGTCTGTAGTTAGCTAACTTTCAGCTCTACGTCGGGACGCGCGTTGGGCTCTTCGTCTGTAGTTAGCTAACTTTCAGCTCTACGTCGGGACGTGCGTTGGGCTCTACGTCGGGATGTGCGTTGGCCTCTACGTCGGGATTTATCTTACTTTCAGCTCCACGTCGGGACGCGCGTTGGGCTCTACGTCGGGACGCGCGTTGGGCTCTACGTCGGGACGTGCGTTGGCCTCTACGTCGGGACGTGCGTTGGGCTCTACGTCGGGATTTAGCTTACTTTCAGCTCTACGTCGGGACGTGCGTTGGGCTCTACGTTGGGATTTAGCTTACTTTCAGCTCTACGTCGGGACGTGCGTTGGGCTCTACGTCGGGACGTGCGTTGGGCTCTACGTCGGGACGTGCGTTGGGCTCTACGTCGGGACGTGCGTTGGGCTCTACGTCTGTAGTTAGCTAACCTTCAGCTCTACATTGGGACGTGTGTTGGGCTCTACGTCGGGACGTGCGTTGGGCTCTACGTCTGTAGTTAGCCAACTTTCAGCTCTACGTCGGGACGTGCGTTGGGATCTACGTCGGGACGTGCGTTGGGCTCTACGTCGGGACGCGCGTTGGGCTCTACGTCTGTAGTTAGCTAACTTTCAGCTCTACGTCGGGACGCGCGTTGGGCTCTTCGTCTGTAGTTAGCTAACTTTCAGCTCTACGTCGGGACGTGCGTTGGGCTCTACGTCGGGACGTGCGTTGGGCACTACGTCGGGACGTGCGTTGGGCTCTACTTCGGGATTTAGCTTACTTTCAGCTCTACGTCGGGACGTGCGTTGGGCTCTACGTCGGGACGTGCGTTGGGCTCTACGTCCGGATTTAGCTTACATTCAGCTCCACGTCGGGACGCGCGTTGGGCTCTAAGTGGGGACGCGCGTTGGGCTCTACGTCGGGACGTGCGTTGGGCTCTACGTCGGGACGTGCGTTGGGCTCTACGTCTGTAGTTAGCTAACTTTCAGCTCTACGTCGGGACGTGCGTTCGGCTCTACGTCTGTAGTTAGCTAACTTTCAGCTCTACGTCGGGACGTGCGTTGGGCGCTACGTCGGGACGTGCGTTGGCCTCTACGTCCGGATTTAGCTTACATTGAGCTCCACGTCGGGACGCGCGTTGGGCTCTACGTCGGGACGTGCGTTGGGCTCTACGTCGGGACGTGCGTTGGGCTCTACGTCGGGACGTGCGTTGGGCTCTACGTCTGTAGTTAGCTAACTTTCAGCTCTACGTCGGGACGTGCGTTCGGCTCTACGTCTGTAGTTAGCTAACTTTCAGCTCTACGTCGGGACGTGCGTTGGGCGCTACGTCGGGACGTGCGTTGGGCTCTACGTCGGGACGTGCGTTGGGCTCTACGTCTGTAGTTAGCTAACTTTCAGCTCTACGTCGGGACGTGCGTTGGCCTCTACGTCGGGACGTGCGTTGGCCTCTACGTCGGGACGTGCGTTGGGCTCTACGTCGGGACGTGCGTTGGCCTCTACGTCGGGATTTAGCTTACTTTCAGCTCTACGTTGGGACGTGCGTTGGCCTCTACGTCGGGACGTGCCTTGGCCTCTACGTTGGGATTTAGCTAACTTTCAGCTCTACGTTGGGACGTGCGTTGGCCTCTACGTCGGGACGTGCGTTGGCCTCTACGTCTGTAGTTAGCTAACCTTCAGCTCTACATCGGGACGTTCGTTGGGCTCTACGTCTGGACGTGCGTTGGGCTCTACGTCGGGACGTGCGTTGGGCTCTACGTCTGTAGTTAGCTAACTTTCAGCTCTACGTCGGGACGTGCGTTCGGCTCTACGTCTGTAGTTAGCTAACTTTCAGCTCTACGTCGGGACGTGCGTTGGGCGCTACGTCGGGACGTGCGTTGGGCTCTACGTCGGGACGTGCGTTGGGCTCTACGTCTGTAGTTAGCTAACTTTCAGCTCTACGTCGGGACGTGCGTTGGCCTCTACGTCGGGACGTGCGTTGGCCTCTACGTCGGGACGTGCGTTGGGCTCTACGTCGGGACGTGCGTTGGCCTCTACGTCGGGATTTAGCTTACTTTCAGCTCTACGTTGGGACGTGCGTTGGCTTCTACGTCGGGACGTGCCTTGGCCTCTACGTTGGGATTTAGCTAACTTTCAGCTCTACGTTGGGACGTGCGTTGGCCTCTACGTCGGGACGTGCGTTGGCCTCTACGTCTGTAGTTAGCTAACCTTCAGCTCTACATCGGGACGTTCGTTGGGCTCTACGTCTGGACGTGCGTTGGGCTCTACGTCGGGACGTGCGTTGGGCTCTACGTCTGTAGTTAGCCAACTTTTAGCTCTACGTCGGGACGTGCCTTGGGCTCTACGTCGGGACGTGCGTTGGGCTCTACGTCGGGACGTGCGTTGGGCTCTACGTCGGGATTTAGCTTACTTTCAGCTCTACGTCGGGACGTGCGTTGGGCTCTACGTCGGGACGTGCGCTGGCCTCTACGTCGGGACGTGCATTGGCCTCTACGTCGGGATTTAGCTTAATTTCAGCTCTACGTCAGGACGTGCGTTGGCCTGTACGTCGGGACGTGCGTTGGGCTCTACGTCGGGATTTAGCTTACTTTCAGCTCTACGTCGGGACGTGCGTTGGGCTCTACGTCCGGATTTAGCTTATTTTCAGCTCTACGTCGGGACGTGCGTTGGGCTCTACGTCGGGACGTGCGTTGGGCTCTACATCGGGACGTGCGTTGGACTCTACGTCTGTAGTTAGCTAACTTTCAGCTCTACGTCGGGATGTGCGTTGGGCTCTACGTCGGGACGTGCGTTGGGCTCTACGTCGGGACGTGTGTTGGGCTCTACGTCGGGATATGCGTTGGCCTCTACGTCGGGATTTAGCTAACTTTCAGCTCTACGTCGGGACGTGCGTTGGGCTCTACGTCGGGACGTGCGTTGGGCTCTACGTCGGGATTTAGCTTCCTTTCAGCTCTACGTCGGGACGTGCGTTGGGCTCTACGTCGGGACGTGCGTTGGGCTCTACGTCGGGACGTGTGTTGGGCTCTACGTTGGGACGTGCGTTGGGCTCTACGTCTGTAGTTAGCTAACTTTCTGCTCTACGTCGGGACGTGCGTTGGGCTCTACGTCTGTAGTTAGCTAAATTTCAGCTCTACGTCGGGACGTGCTTTGGGCGCTACGTCGGGACGTGCGTTGGGCTCTACGTCGGGACGTGCGTTGGGCTCTACGTCGGGACGTGCGTTGGGCTCTACGTCGGGATTTAGCTTACTTTCAGCTCTACGTCGGGACGTGCGTTGGCCTCTACGTCGGGACGTGCGTTGGCCTCTACGTCGGGACGTGCGTTGGGCTCTATCTCGGAACGTGCGTTGGGCTCTACGTCGGGACGTGCGTTGGGCTCTACATCGGGAAGTGCGTTGGCCTCTACGTCGGGATTTAGCTTACTTTCAGCTCTACGTCGGGACGTGCGTTGGGCGCTACGTCGGGACTTGCGTTGGGCGCTACGTCGGGACGTGTGTTGGGCGCTGCTTCGGAATGTGTGTTGGGCGCTACGTCGGGATTTAGCTTACTTTCAGCTCTACGTCGGGACGTGCGTTGGCCTCTACTTCGGGACGTGCGTTGGCCTCTACGTCAGGATTTAGCTTACTTTCAGCTCTACGTCGGGACGTGCGTTGGGCTCTACGTCGGGATTTAGCTTACTTTCAGCTCTACGTCGGGACGTGCGTTGGCCTCTACGTCGGGACGTGCGTTGGGCTCTACGTCGGGACGTGCGTTGGGCTCTACGTCTGTAGTTAGCTAACTTTCAGCTCTACGTCGGGACGTGCGTTGGGCTCTACGTTGGGACGTGCGTTGGGCTCTACGTCGGGACGTGCGTTGTGCTCTACGTCGGGATTTAGCTTTATTTCAGCTCTACTTCGGGACGTGCGTTGGCATCTACGACGGCATTTAGCTTACTTTCAGCTCTACGTCGTGACGTGCGTTGGGCTCTACGTCGGGAAGTGCGTTGGGCTCTACGTCGGGACGTGCGTTGGGCTCTATGTCGGAACGTGCGTTGGGTTCTACGTTGGGATGTGCGTTGGGCTCTACATCGGGACGTGCGTTGGGCTCTACGTCGGGATTTAGCTTACTTTCAGCTCTACGTCGGGACGTGCGTTGGCCTCTACTTCGGGACGTGCGTTGGCCTCTACGTCAGGATTTAGCTTACTTTCAGCTCTACGTCGGGACGTGCGTTGGGCTCTACGTCGGGATTTAGCTTACTTTCAGCTCTACGTCGGGACGTGCGTTGGGCTCTACGTCGGGACGTGCGTTGGGCTCTACGTCGGGACGTGCGTTGGGCTCTACGTCTGTAGTTAGCTAACTTTCAGCTCTACGTCGGGACGTGCGTTGGGCTCTACGTTGGGACGTGCGTTGGGCTCTACGTCGGGACGTGCGTTGTGCTCTACGTCGGGATTTAGCTTTATTTCAGCTCTACTTCGGGACGTGCGTTGGCATCTACGACGGCATTTAGCTTACTTTCAGCTCTACGTCGTGACGTGCGTTGGGCTCTACGTCGGGAAGTGCGTTGGGCTCTACGTCGGGACGTGCGTTGGGCTCTACGTCGGAACGTGCATTGGGTTCTACTTTGGGACGTGCGTTGGGCTCTACGTCTGTAGTTAGTTAACTTTCTGCTCTACGTCGGGACGTGCGTTGGGCTCTACGTCTGTAGTTAGCTAACTTTCAGCTCTACGTCGGGACGTGCGTTGGGCGCTACGTCGGGACGTGCGTTGGGCTCTACGTCGGGACCTGCGTTGGGCTCTACGTCGAGATTTAGCTTACTTTCAGCTCTACGTCGGGACGTGCGTTGGGCTCTACGTCGGGACGTGCGTTGGGCTCTACGTCGGGACGTGCGTTGGGCTCTACGTCTGTAGTTAGCTAACTTTCTACTCTTAGTCGGGACGTGCGTTGGGCTCTACGTCTGTATTTAGCTAACTTTCAGCTCTACGTCGGGACGTGCGTTGGGCGCTACGTCGGGACGTGCGTTGGGCTCTACGTCGGGACGTGCGTTGGGCTCTACGTCTGTAGTTAGCTAACTTTCAGCTCTACGTCGGGACGTGCGTTGGGCTCTACGTCCGGACGTGCGTTGGGCTCTACGTCGGGATTTAGCTTACTTTCAGGTCTACGTCGGGACGTGCGTTGGGCTCTACGTCGGGACGTGCGTTGGGCTCTACGTCGGGACGTGCGTTGGGCTCTACGTCGGGATTTAGCTTACTTTCAGGTCTACGTCGGGACGTGCGTTGGGCTCTACGTCGGGACGTGCGTTGGGCTCTACGTCTGTAGTTAGCTAACTTTCAACTCTACGTTGGGACGTTTGTTGGGCTCTACGTCGGGACGTGCGTTGGGCTCTACCTCGGGATTTAGCTTACTTTCAGCTCTACGTCGGGACGTGCGTTGGCCTCTACGTCGGGACGTGCGTTGGCCTCTACGTCGGGACGTGCGTTGGCCTCTACGTCGGGATTTAGCTTACTTTCAGCTCTACGTCGGGACGTGCGTTGGGCGCTACGTCGGGACGTGCGTTGGGCGCTACTTCGGGACGTGCGTTGGGCGCTATGTCGGGATTTAGCTTACTTTCAGCTCTACGTCGGGACGTGCGTTGGCCTCTATGTCGGGACGTGCGTTGGCCTCTACGTCGGGACGTGCGTTGGCCTCTACGTCGGGATTTAGCTTACTTTCAGCTCTACGTCGGGACGTGCGTTGGGCGCTACGTCGGGACGTGCGTTGGGCGCTACGTCGGGACGTGCGTTGGGCGCTACTTCGGGACGTGCGTTGGGCTTTACGTTGGGATTTAGCTTACTTTCAGCTCTACGTCGGGACGTGCGTTGGCCTCTACGTCGGGACGTGCGTTGGCCTCTACGTCGGGATTTAGCTTACTTTCAGCTCTACGTCTGGACGTGCGTTGGCCTCTACATCGGGACGTGCGTTGGCCTCTACGTCGGGATTTAGCTTACTTTCAGCTCTACGTCGGGACGTGCTTTGGGCTCTACGTCGGGATTTTGCTTACTTTCAGTTCTACGTCGGGACGTGCGTTGGGCTCTACGTCGGGACGTGCGTTGGGCTCTACGTCTGTAGTTAGCTAACTTTCAGCTCTACGTCGGGACGTGCGTTGGGCTCTACGTCCGGACGTGAGTTGGGCTCCACGTCGGGACGTGCGTTGGGCTCTACGTCGGGATTTAGCTTACTTTCAGCTCTACGTCGAAACGTCCTTTGGCCTCTACGTCGGCATTTAGCTTTCAGCTCTACGTCGGGACGTGCGTTGGGCTCTACGTCGGGAGGTGCGTTGGGCTCTACGTCGGGACGTGCGTTGGACTCTACGTCGGGACGTGCGTTGGGTTCTACGTCGGGACGTGAGTTGGGCTCTACGTCTGTAGTTAGCTAACTTTCTGTTCTACGTCGGGACCTGCGTTGGGCTCTACGTCTGTATTTAGGTAACTTTCAGCTCTACGTCGGGACGTGCGTTGGCCTCTACGTCGGGATTTAGCTTACTTTCAGCTCTACGTCGGGACGTGCGTTGGGCGCTACGTCGGGACGTGCGTTGGGCGCTACGTCGGGACGTGCGTTGGGCGCTACTTCGGGACGTGCGTTGGGCTTTACGTTGGGATTTAGCTTACTTTCAGCTCTACGTCGGGACGTGCGTTGGCCTCTACGTCGGGACGTGCGTTGGCCTCTACGTCGGGATTTAGCTTACTTTCAGCTCTACGTCTGGACGTGCGTTGGCCTCTACATCGGGACGTGCGTTGGCCTCTACGTCGGGATTTAGCTTACTTTCAGCTCTACGTCGGGACGTGCGTTGGGCTCTACGTCGGGATTTTGCTTACTTTCAGTTCTACGTCGGGACGTGCGTTGGGCTCTACGTCGGGACGTGCGTTGGGCTCTACGTCTGTAGTTAGCTAACTTTCAGCTCTACGTCGGGACGTGCGTTGGGCTCTACGTCCGGACGTGAGTTGGGCTCCACGTCGGGACGTGCGTTGGGCTCTACGTCGGGATTTAGCTTACTTTCAGCTCTACGTCGAAACGTCCTTTGGCCTCTACGTCGGCATTTAGCTTTCAGCTCTACGTCGGGACGTGCGTTGGGCTCTACGTCGGGACGTGCGTTGGGCTCTACGTCGGGACGTGCGTTGGACTCTACGTCGGGACGTGCGTTGGGTTCTACGTCGGGACGTGAGTTGGGCTCTACGTCTGTAGTTAGCTAACTTTCTGTTCTACGTCGGGACCTGCGTTGGGCTCTACGTCTGTATTTAGGTAACTTTCAGCTCTACGTCGGGACGTGCGTTGGGCTCTACGTCGGGACGTGCGTTGGGCTCTACGTCGGGACGTGCGTTGGGCTCTACGTCGGGATTTAGGTTACTTTCAGCTCTACGTCGGGACGTGCGTTGGCCTCTACGTCGGGACGTGCGTTGGGCTCTACGTCTGTAGTTAGCTAACTTTCAGCTCTACGTCGGGACGCGCGTTGCGCTCTTCGTCTGTAGTTAGCTTACTTTCAGCTCTACGTCGGGACGTGCGTTGGGCTCTACGTCGGGACGTGCGTTGGGCTCTACGTCGGGATTTAGCTTACTTTCAGCTCTACGTCGGGACGTGCGTTACGCTCTACGTCGGGACGTGTGTTGGGCTCTACGTCGGGACGTGCTTTGGGCTCTACGTCGGGATTTAGCTTACTTTCAGGTCTTCGTCGGGACGTGCGTTGGGCTCTACGTCGGGACGTGCGTTGGGATATACGTCGGGACGTGCGTTGGGCGCTACGTCGGGACGTGCGTTGGGCTCTACGTCGGGACGTACGTTGGGCTCTACGTCTGTAGTTAGCTAACTTTCAGCTCTACGTCGGGACGCGCGTTGGGCTCTTCGTCTGTAGTTAGCTAACTTTCAGCTCTACGTCGGGACGTGCGTTGGGCGCTACGTCGGGACGTGCGTTGGGCTCTACGTCGGGACGTGCGTTGGGCTCTACGTCGGGATTTAGCTTACTTTCAGCTCTACGTCGGGACGTGCGTTGGTCTCTACGTCGGGACGTGCTTTGGGCTCTACGTCGGGACGTGCGTTGGGCTCTACGTCGGGATTTAGCTTATTTCAGCTCTACGTCGGGTCGTGCGTTGGGCTGTACGTCGGGACGTGCGTTGGGCTCTACGTCGGGACGTGCGTTGGGTTCTACGTCTGTAGTTAGCTAACTTTCAGCTCTACGTCGGGACGTGCATTGGGCTCTATGTCGGGACGTGCGTTGGGCTGTACTTCGGGACGTGCGTTGGGCTCTACGTCGGGACGTGCGTTGGGTTCTACGTCTGTAGTTAGCTAACTTTCAGCTCTACGTCGGGACGTGCATTGGGCTCTATGTCGGGACGTGCGTTGGGCTCTACGTCGGGACGTGCGTTGGGATCTACGTCGGGATTTAGCTTACTTTCAGCTCTACGTCGGGACGTGCGTTGGGCTCTACGTCGGGACGTGCGTTGGCTCTACGTCGGGACGTGCCTTGGGCTCTACGTTGGGACGTGCGTTGGGCTCTACGTCTGTAGTTAGCTAACTTTCTGCTCTACGTCGGGACGTGCATTGGGCTCTACGTCTGTAGTTAGCTAACTTTCAGCTCTACGTCGGGACGTGCGTTGGGCTCTACGTCGGGACGTGCGTTGGGCTCTACGTCGGGACGTGCGTTGGGCTCTACGTCGGGACGTGCCTTGGGCTCTACGTCGGGATTTAGCTTACTTTCAGCTCTACGTCGGGACGTGCGTTGGCCTCTACGTCGGGACGTGCGTTGGCCTCTAGATCGGGATTTAGCTTACTTTCAGCTCTACGTCGGGACGTGCATTGGGCGCTACGTCGGGACGTGCGTTGGGCGCTACGTCGGGACGTGCGTTGGGCGGTACTTCGGAATGTGCGTTGGGCGCTACGTCGGGATTTAGCTTACTTTCAGCTCTACGTCGGGACGTGCGTTGGGCTCTACATCTGTAGTTAGCTAACTTTCACCTCTACGTCGGGACGTGCGTTGGGCGCTACGTCGGGACGTGCGTTGGGCTCTACGTCGGGACGTGCGTTGGGCTCTACGTTGGGATTTAGCTTACTTTCAGCTCTACGTCGGGACGTGCGTTGGTCTCTACGTCGGGATGTGCGTTGGGCTCTACGTCGGGATTTAGCTTACTTTCAGCTCTACGTCGGGTCGTGCGTTGGGCTGTACGTCGGGACGTGCGTTGGGCTCTACGTCGGGACGTGCGTTGGGCTCTACGTCGGGATTTAGCTTACTTTCAGCTCTACGTCGGGACGTGCGTTTCGCTCTACGTCGGGACGAGCCTTGGGCTCTACGTTGGGACGTGCGTTGGGCTCTACGTCTGTAGTTAGCTAACTTTCTGCTCTACGTCGGGACGTGCGTTGGGCGCTACGTCGGGACGTGCGTTGGGCTCTACGTCGGGACGTGCGTTGGGCTCTACGTCAGGACGTGCGTTGGGCTCTACGTCGGGATTTAGCTTACTTTCAGCTCTACGTCGGGACGTGCGTTGGCCTCTACGTCGGGACGTGCGTTGGCCTCTACGTCGGGACGTGCGTTGGGCTCTAGGTCGGGATTTAGCTTACTTTCAGCTCTACGTCGGGACGTGCATTGGGCGCTACGTCGGGACGTGCGTTGGGCGGTACTTCGGGATGTGCGTTGGGCGCTACTTCGGGATTTAGCTTACTTTCAGCTCTACGTCGGGACGTGCGTTGGGCTCTAGGTCGGGACGAGCGTTGGGCTCTACGTCGGGACATGCGTTGGGCTCTATGTCGGGATTTATCTTACTTTCAGCTCTACGTCGGGACGTGCGTTGGCCTCTACGTCGGGACGTGCGTTGGCCTCTACGTCGGGATTTAGCTTACTTTCAGCTCTACGTCGGGACGTGCGTTGTCCTCTACGTCGGGACGTGCGTTGGCCTCTACGTCGGGATTTAGCTTACTTTCAGCTCTACGTCGGGACGTGCGTTGGGCTCTACGTTGGGATTTAGCTTACTTTCAGCTCTACGTCGGGACGTGCGTTGGGCTCTACGTCGGGACGTGCGTTGGGCTCTACGTCTGTAGTTAGCTAACTTTCAGGTCTACGTCGGGACGTGCGTTGGGCTCTACGTCGGGACGTGCGTTGGATTCTACGTCTGTAGTTAGCTAACTTTCAGCTCTACGTCGGGACGTGCGTTGGGCTCTACGTCGGGACGTGCGTTGGGCTCTACGTCGGGACGTGCGTTGGGCTCTACGTCGGGATTTAGCTTATTTTCAGCTCTAAGTCGGGACGTGCGTTGGGCTCTACGTCGGGACGTGCGTTGGGCTCTACGTCGGGACGTGCGTTGGGCTCTACGTCTGTAGTTAGCTACCTTTCAGCTCTACGTCGGGACGTGCGTTGGGCGCTACGTCGGGTCGTGCGTTGGGCTCTACGTCGGGACGTGCGTTGGGCTCTACGTCGGGACGTGCGTTGGGCTCTACGTCGGGATTTAGCTTACTTTCAGCTCTACGTCGGGACGTGCGTTGGCCTCTACGTCGGGACGTGCGTTGGCCTCTACGTCGGGACGTGCGTTGGGCTCTACGTCGGGATTTAGCTTACTTTCAGCTCTACGTCGGGACGTGCGTTGGGCTCTACGTCGGGACGTGCGTTGGGCTCTACGTAGGGACACGCGTTGGGCTCTACGTCGGGACGCGCGTTGGGCTCTTCGTCTGTAGTTAGCTAACTTTCAGCTCTACGTCGGGACGTGCGTTGGGCTCTACGTCGGGACGTGCATTGGGCTCTACGTCGGGACGTGCGCTGGCCTCTACGTCGGGACGTGCGTTGGCCTCTACGTCGGGATTTAGCTTAATTTCAGCTCTACGTCAGGACGTGCGTTGGCCTGTACGTCGGGACGTGCGTTGGCCTCTACGTCGGGATTTAGCTTACTTTCAGCTCTACGTCGGGACGTGCGTTGGGCTCTACGTCCGGATTTAGCTTACTTTCAGCTCTACGTCGGGACGTGCGTTGGGCTCTACGTCGGGACGTGCGTTGGGCTCTACATCGGGACGTGCGTTGGACTCTACGTCTGTAGTTAGCTAACTTTCAGCTCTACGTCGGGATGTGCGTTGGGCTCTACGTCGGGACGTGCGTTGCGCTCTACGTCGGGACGTGCGTTGGGCTCTACGTCGGGATATGCGTTGGGCTCTACGTCGGGATTTAGCTAACTTTCAGATCTACGTCGGGACGTGCGTTGGGCTCTACGTCGGGACGTGCGTTGGGCTCTACGTCGGGATTTAGCTTACTTTCAGCTCTACATCGGGACGTGCGTTGGCCTCTACGTCGGGACGTGCGTTGGCCTCTACGTCGGGATTTAGCTTACTTTCAGCTCTACGTCGGGACGTGCGTTGGGCGCTACTTTGGGACGTGCGTTGTGCGCTACTTTGGGACGTGCGTTGGGCGCTACGTCGGGATTTAGCTTACTTTCAGCTCTACGTCGGGACGTGCGTTGGGCTCTATGTCGGGACGTGCGTTGGGCTCTACGTCGGGACGTGCGTTGGGCTCTACGTCGGGCCGTTCGTTGGGCTCTACGTCGGGATTTAGCTTACTTTCAGCTCTACGTCGGGACGTGCGTTGGCCTCTACGTCGGGACGTGCGTTGGCCTCTACGTCGGGACGTGCGTTGGCCTCTACGTCGGGATTTAGCTTACTTTCAGCTCTACGTCGGGACGTGCGTTGGCCTCTACGTCGGGACTTGCGTTGGCTTCTACGTCGCGATTTAGCTTACTTTCAGCTCTACGTCGGGACGTGTGTTGGGCTCTACGTCGGGATTTAGCTTACTTTCAGGTCTACGTCGGAACGTGCGTTGGGCTCTACGTCGGGACGTGCGTTGGGCTCTACGTCTGTAGTTAGCTAACTTTCAGCTCTACGTCGGGACGTGCGTTGGGCTCTACGTCGGGACGTGCGTTGGGCTCTACGTCGGGACGTGCGTTGGGCTCTACGTCGGGATTTAGCTTACTTTCAGCTCTAAGTCGGGACGTGCGTTGGGCTCTACGTCGGGACGTGCGTTGGGCTCTAGGTCGGGACGTGCGTTGGGCTCTACGTCTGTAGTTAGCTAACCTTCAGCTCTACGTCGGGACGTGCGTTGGGCGCTACGTCGGGACGTGCGTTGGGCTCTACGTCGGGACGTGCGTTGGGCTCTACGTCGGGATTTAGCTTACTTTCAGCTCTACGTCGGGACGTGCGTTGGGCTCTACGTCGGGACGTGCGTTGGGCTCTACGTCGGGACGTGCGTTGGGCTCTACGTCGGGATTTAGCTTACTTTAAGCTCTATGTCGGGACGTGCGTTGGGCTCTACGTCGGGATTTAGCTTAATTTCAGTTCTACGTCGGGACGTGCGTTGGCCTGTACGTCGGGACGTGCGTTGGCCTCTACGTCGGGATTTACCTTACTTTCAGCTCTACGTCGGGACGTGCGTTGGGCTCTACGTCCGGATTTAGCCAACTTTCAGCTCTACGTCGGGACGTGCGTTGGGCTCTACGTCGGGACGTGCGTTGGGCTCTACATCGGGACGTGCGTTGGGCTCTACGTCTGTAGTTAGCTAACTTTCAGCTCTACGTCGGGATGTGCGTTGGGCTCTACGTCGGGACGTGCGTTGGGCTCTACGTCGGGACGTGCGTTGGGCTCTACGTCGGGATATGCCTTGGGCTCTACGTCGGGATTTAGCTAATTTTCAGCTCAACGTCGGGACGTGCGTTGGGCTCTACGTCGGGACGTGCGTTGTGCTCTACGTCGGGATTTAGCTTCCTTTCAGCTCTACGTCGGGACGTGCGTTGGGCTCTACGTCGGGACGTGCGTTGGGCTCTACGTCGGGACGTGCGTTGGGCTCTACGTCTGTAGTTAGCTAACTTTCAGCTCTACGTCGGGACGTGCGTTGGGCTCTACGTCGGGACGTGCGTTGGGCTCTACGTCGGGATTTAGCTAACTTTCAGCTCTACGTCGGGACGTGCGTTGGGCTCTACGTCGGGACGTGCGTTGGGCTATACGTCGGGACGTGCGTTGGGCTCTACGTCGGGACGTGCGTTGGGCTCTACGTCTGTAGTTAGCTAACTTTCAGCTCTACGTCAGGACGTGCGTTGGGCTCTACGTCGGGACGTGCGTTGGGCTCTACGTCGGGATTTAGCTTACTTTCAGCTCTACGTCGGGACGTGCCTTGGCCTCTACGTCGGGACGTGCGTTGTCCTCTACGTCGGGACGTGTGTTGGCCTCTAAGTCGGGACGTGCGTTTGCCTCTACGTCGGGACGTGCGTTGGCCTCTACGTCGGGATTTAGCTTCCTTTCAGCTCTACGTCGGGACGTGCGTTGGGCGCTACGTCGGGACGTGCGTTGGGCGGTACTTCGGGACGTGCGTTGGGCGCTACGTCGGGATTTAGCTTGCTTTCAGCTCTACGTCGGGACGTGCGTTGGGCTCTATGTCGGTACGTGCGTTGGGCTCTACGTCGGGACGTGCGTTGGGCTCTACGTCGGGACGTGCGTTGGGCTCTACGTCGGGACGTGCGTTGGGCTCTACGTCGGGATTTAGCTTACTTTGTGCTCTACGTCGGGACGTGCGTTGGCCTCTACGTCGGGACGTGCGTTGGCCTCTACGTTGGGATTAAGCTTACTTTCAGCTCTAAGTCAGGACGTGCGTTGGCCTCTACGTCGTGACGTGCGTTGGCCTCTACGTCGGGATTTAGCTTACTTTCAGCTCTACGTCGGGACGTGCGTTGGCCTCTACGTCGGGACGTGCGTTGGCCTCTATGTCGGGACGTGCGTTGGCCTCTACGTCGGGATTTAGCTTACTTTCAGCTCTACGTCGGGACGTGCGTTGGGCTCTACGTCGGGACGTGCGTTGGGCTCTACATCGGGACGTGCGTTGGGCTCTACGTCGGGATTTAGCTTACTTTCAGCTCTACGTCGGGACGTGCGTTGGCCTCTACGTCGGGACGTGCGTTGGCCTCTACGTCGGGATTTAGCTTACTTTCAGCTCTACGTCGGGACGTGCGTTGGGCTCTACGTCGGGACGTGCGTTGGGCTCTACGTCTGTAGTTAGCTAACTTTCAGCTCTACGTCGGGACGTGCGTTGGGCTCTACGTCGGGACGTGCGTTGGGCTCTACGTCGGGACGTGCGTTGGGCTCTACGTCGGGATTATGTTACTTTCAGCTCTAAGTCGGGACGTGCGTTGGGCTCTACGTCGGGACGTGCGTTGGGCTCTAGGTCGGGACGTGCGTTGGGCTCTACGTCTGTAGTTAGCTAACCTTCAGCTCTACGTCGGGACGTGCGTTGGGCGCTACGTCGGGACGTGCGTTGGGCTCTACGTCGGGACGTGCGTTGGGCTCTACGTCGGGATTTAGCTTACTTTCAGCTCTACGTCGGGACGTGCGTTGGGCTCTACGTCGGGACGTGCGTTGGGCTCTACGTCGGGACGTGCGTTGGGCTCTACGTCGGGATTTAGCTTACTTTAAGCTCTATGTCGGGACGTGCGTTGGGCTCTACGTCGGGATTTAGCTTAATTTCAGTTCTACGTCGGGACGTGCGTTGGCCTGTACGTCGGGACGTGCGTTGGCCTCTACGTCGGGATTTACCTTACTTTCAGCTCTACGTCGGGACGTGCGTTGGGCTCTACGTCCGGATTTAGCCAACTTTCAGCTCTACGTCGGGACGTGCGTTGGGCTCTACGTCGGGACGTGCGTTGGGCTCTACATCGGGACGTGCGTTGGGCTCTACGTCTGTAGTTAGCTAACTTTCAGCTCTACGTCGGGATGTGCGTTGGGCTCTACGTCGGGACGTGCGTTGGGCTCTACGTCGGGACGTGCGTTGGGCTCTACGTCGGGATATGCCTTGGGCTCTACGTCGGGATTTAGCTAACTTTCAGCTCTACGTCGGGACGTGCGTTGGGCTCTACGTCGGGACGTGCGTTGGGCTCTACGTCGGGATTTAGCTTCCTTTCAGCTCTACGTCGGGACGTGCGTTGGGCTCTACGTCGGGACGTGCGTTGGGCTCTACGTCGGGACGTGCGTTGGGCTCTACGTCTGTAGTTAGCTAACTTTCAGCTCTACGTCGGGACGTGCGTTGGGCTCTACGTCGGGACGTGCGTTGGGCTCTACGTCGGGATTTAGCTAACTTTCAGCTCTACGTCGGGACGTGCGTTGGGCTCTACGTCGGGACGTGCGTTGGGCTATACGTCGGGACGTGCGTTGGGCTCTACGTCGGGACGTGCGTTGGGCTCTACGTCTGTAGTTAGCTAACTTTCAGCTCTACGTCAGGACGTGCGTTGGGCTCTACGTCGGGACGTGCGTTGGGCTCTACGTCGGGATTTAGCTTACTTTCAGCTCTACGTCGGGACGTGCCTTGGCCTCTACGTCGGGACGTGCGTTGTCCTCTACGTCGGGACGTGTGTTGGCCTCTAAGTCGGGACGTGCGTTGGGCTCTACGTCGGGACGTGCGTTGGGCTCTACGTCGGGATTTAGCTTCCTTTCAGCTCTACGTCGGGACGTGCGTTGGGCGCTACGTCGGGACGTGCGTTGGGCGGTACTTCGGGACGTGCGTTGGGCGCTACGTCGGGATTTAGCTTGCTTTCACCTCTACGTCGGGACGTGCGTTGGGCTCTATGTCGGTACGTGCGTTGGGCTCTACGTCGGGACGTGCGTTGGGCTCTACGTCGGGACGTGCGTTGGGCTCTACGTCGGGACGTGCGTTGGGCTCTACGTCGGGATTTAGCTTACTTTGTGCTCTACGTCGGGACGTGCGTTGGCCTCTACGTCGGGACGTGCGTTGGCCTCTACGTCGGGATTAAGCTTACTTTCAGCTCTAAGTCAGGACGTGCGTTGGCCTCTACGTCGGGACGTGCGTTGGCCTCTACGTCGGGATTTAGCTTACTTTCAGCTCTACGTCGGGACGTGCGTTGTCCTCTACGTCGGGACGTGCGTTGGCCTCTATGTCGGGACGTGCGTTGGCCTCTACGTCGGGATTTAGCTTACTTTCAGCTCTACGTCGGGACGTGCGTTGGGCTCTACGTCGGGACGTGTGTTGGGCTCTACATCGGGACGTGCGTTGGGCTCTACGTCGGGATTTAGCTTACTTTCAGCTCTACGTCGGGACGTGCGTTGGCCTCTACGTCGGGACGTGCGTTGGCCTCTACGTCGGGATTTAGCTTACTTTCAGCTCTACGTCGGGACGTGCGTTGGGCTCTACGTCGGGATTTAGCTTACTTTCAGCTCTACGTCGGGACGTGCGTTGGGCTCTACGTCGGGACGTGCGTTGGGCTCTACGTCGGGACGTGCGTTGGGCTCTACGTCTGTAGTTAGCTAACTTTCAGCTCTACAACGGGACGTGCGTTGGGCTCTACGTCGGGACGTGCGTTGGCCTCTACGACGGCATTTAGCTTACTTTCAGCTCTACGTTGGGACGTGCGTTGGGCTCTACGTCGGGAAGTGCGTTGGGCTCTACGTCGGGACGTGCGTTGGGCTCTACGTCGGGACGTGCATTGGGTTCTACGTCGGGACGTGCGTTGGGCTCTACGTCTGTAGTTAGTTAACTTTCTGCTCTACGTCGGGACGTGCGTTGGGCTCTACGTCTGTAGTTAGCTAACTTTCAGCTCTACGTCGGGACGTGCGTTGGGCGCTACGTCGGGATTTAGCTTACTTTCAGCTCTACGTCGGGACGTGCGTTGGGCTCTACGTCGGGACGTGCGTTGGGCTCTACGTCGGGACGTGCGTTGGGCTCTACGTTGGGACGTGCGTTGGGCTCTACTTCTGTAGTTAGCTAACTTTCTGCTCTACGTCGGGACGTGCGTTGGGCTCTACGTCTGTATTTAGCTAACTTTCAGCTCTACGTCGGGACGTGCGTTGGGCGCTACGTCGGGACGTGCGTTGGGCTCTACGTCGGGACGTGCGTTGGCCTCTACATCGGGACGTGCGTTGGGCGCTACGTCGGGACGTGCGTTGGGCTCTACGTCGGGATTTAGCTTACTTTCAGCTCTACATCGGGACGTGCGTTGGGCTCTACATCGGGACGTGCGTTGGGCTCTACGTCGGGACGTGCTTTGGGCTCTACGTCGGGATTTAGCTTACTTTCAGGTCTACGTGTGGACGTTCGTTGGGCTCTACTTCGGGACGTGCGTTGGGATATACGTCGGGACGTGCGTTGGGCGCTACTTCGGGACGTGCGTTGGGCTGTACGTCGGGACGTGCGTTGGGCTCTACGTCTGTAGTTAGCTAACTTTCAGCTCTACGTCGGGACGTGCGTTGGGCTCTACGTCTGTAGTTAGCTAACTTTCAGCTCTACGTCGGGACGTGCGTTGGGCTCTACATCTGTAGTTAGCTAACTTTCAGCTCTACGTCGGGACGTGCGTTGGGCGCTACGTCGGGACGTGTGTTGGGCTCTACGTCGGGACGTGCGTTGGGCTCTACGTCGGCATTTAGCTTACTTTCAGCTCTACGTCGGGACGTGCGTTGGTCTCTACGTCGGGACGTGCGTTGGGCTCTACGTCGGGACGTGCATTGGGCTCTACGTCGGGATTTAGCTTACTTTCAGCTCTACGTCGGGACGTGCGTTGGGCTGTACGTCGGGACGTGCGTTGGGCTCTACGTCGGGACGTGCGTTGGGGTCTACGTCTGTAGTTAGCTAACTTTCAGCTCTACGTCGGGACGTGCATTGGGCTCTATGTCGGGACGTGCGTTGGGCTCTACGTCGGGACGTGCGTTGGGCTCTACGTCGGGATTTAGCTTACTTTCAGCTCTACGTCGGGACGTGCGTTGGGCTCTACGTCGGGACGTGCGTTGGGCTCTACGTCCGGATATGCGTTGGCCTCTACGTCGGGATTTAGCTAACTTTCAGCTCTACGTCGGGACGTGCGTTGGGCTCTACGTCGGGACGTGCGTTGGGCTCTACGTCGGGATTTAGCTTCCTTTCAGCTCTACGTCGGGACGTGCGTTGGGCTCTACGTCGGGACGTGCGTTGGGCTCTACGTCGGGACGTGCGTTGGGCTCTACGTCGGGACGTGCGTTGGGCTCTACGTCTGTAGTTAGCTAACTTTCTGCTCTACGTCGGGACGTGCGTTGGGCTCTACGTCTGTATTTAGCTAACTTTCAGCTCTACGTCGGGACGTGCGTTGGGCGCTACGTCGGGACGTGCGTTGGGCTCTACGTTGGGACGTGCGTTGGGCTCTACGTCTGTAGTTAGCTAACTTTCAGCTCTACGTCGGGACGTGCGTTGGGCTCTACGTCCGGACGTGCGTTGGGCTCTACGTCGGGATTTAGCTTACTTTCAGGTCTACGTCGGGACGTGCGTTGGGCTCTACGTCGGGACGTGCGTTGGGCTCTACGTCGGGACGTGCGTTGGGCTCTACGTCGGGATTTAGCTTACTTTCAGGTCTACGTCGGGACGTGCGTTGGGCTCTACGTCGGGACGTGCGTTGGGCTCTACGTCTGTAGTTAGCTAACTTTCAACTCTACGTTGGGACGTTTGTTGGGCTCTACGTCGGGACGTGCGTTGGGCTCTACCTCGGGATTTAGCTTACTTTCAGCTCTACGTCGGGACGTGCGTTGGCCTCTACGTCGGGACGTGCGTTGGCCTCTACGTCGGGACGTGCGTTTGCCTCTACGTCGGGATTTAGCTTACTTTCAGCTCTACGTCGGGACGTGCGTTGGGCGCTACGTCGGGACGTGCGTTGGGCGCTACGTCGGGACGTGCGTTGGGCGCTACTTCGGGACGTGCGTTGGGCGCTACGTCGGGATTTAGCTTACTTTCAGCTCTACGTCGGGACGTGCGTTGGGCTCTATGTCGGGACGTGCGTTGGGCTCTACGTCGGGACGTGCGTTGGGCTCTACGTTGGGATTTAGCTTACTTTCAGCTCTACGTCGGGACGTGCGTTGGCCTCTACGTCGGGACGTGCGTTGGCCTCTACGTCGGGATTTAGCTTACTTTCAGCTCTACGTCTGGACGTGCGTTGGCCTCTACATCGGGACGTGCGTTGGCCTCTACGTCGGGATTTAGCTTACTTTCAGCTCTACGTCGGGACGTGCGTTGGGCTCTACGTCGGGATTTTGCTTACTTTCAGCTCTACGTCGGGACGTGCGTTGGGCTCTACGTCGGGACGTGCGTTGGGCTCTACGTCTGTAGTTAGCTAACTTTCAGCTCTACGTCGGGACGTGCGTTGGGCTCTACGTCGGGACGTGCGTTGGGCTCTACGTCGGGATTTAGCTTACTTTCAGCTCTACGTCGAAACGTCCTTTGGCCTCTACGTCGGCATTTAGCTTTCAGCTCTACGTCGGGACGTGCGTTGGGCTCTACGTCGGGACGTGCGTTGGGCTCTACGTCGGGACGTGCGTTGGACTCTACGTCGGGACGTGCGTTGGGTTCTACGTCGGGACGTGAGTTGGGCTCTACGTCTGTAGTTAGCTAACTTTCTGTTCTACCTCGGGACGTTCGTTGGGCTCTACGTCTGTATTTAGGTAACTTTCAGCTCTACGTCGGGACGTGCGTTGGGCTCTACGTCGGGACGTGCGTTGGGCTCCACGTCGGGACGTGCGTTGGGCTATACGTCGCGATTTAGCTTACTTTCAGCTCTACGTCGGGACGTGCGTTGGCCTCTACGTCAGCATTTAGCTTTCAGCTCTACGTCGGGACGTGCGTTGCGCTCTACGTCGGGACGTGCGTTGGGCTCTACGTCGGGACGTGCGTTGGGCTCTACGTCTGTAGTTAGGTAACTTTCAGCTCTACGTCGGGACGTGTGTTGGGCTCTACGTCGGGACGTGCGTTGGGCTCTACGTCAGGACGTGCTTTGGGCTCTACGTCGGGACGTGCGTTGGGCTCTACGTCGGGATTTAGGTTACTTTCAGCTCTACGTCGGGACGTGCGTTGGCCTCTACGTCGGGACACGCGTTGGGCTCTACGTCGCGACGCGCGTTGGGCTCTACGTCTGTAGTTAGCTAACTTTCAGCTCTACGTCGGGACGCGCGTTGGGCTCTTCGTCTGTAGTTAGCTAACTTTCAGCTCTACGTCGGGACGTGCGTTGGTCTCTACGTCGGGACGTGCGTTGGGCTCTACGTCGGGACGTGCGTTGGGCTCTACGTCGGGATTTAGCTTACTTTCAGCTCTACGTCGAGACGTGCGTTGGCCTCTACATCGGGACGTGCGTTGGGCTCTACGTCGGGACGTGCGTTGGGCTCTACGTCGGGATTTAGCTTACTTTCAGCTCCACGTCGAGACGTGCGTTGGGCTCTACGTCGGGACACTTGCTGGGCTCTACGTCGGGACGCGCGTTGGGCTCTACGTCTGTAGTTAGCTAACTTTCAGCTCTACGTCGGGACGCGCGTTGGGCTCTTCGTCTGTAGTTAGCTAACTTTCAGCTCTACGTCGGGACGTGCGTTGGGCTCTACGTCGGGACGTCCGTTGGGCTCTACGTCGGGACGTGCGTTGGGCTCTACGTCGGGATTTAGCTTACTTTCAGCTCTACGTCGAGACGTGCGTTGGCCTCTACGTCGGGACGTGCGTTGGCCTCTACATCGGGACGTACGTTGGCCTCTACGTCGGGACGTGCGTTGGCCTCTACGTCGGGATTTAGCTTACTTTCAGCTCTACGTCGGGACGTGCGTTGGGCTCTACGTCGGGACGTGCGTTGGGCTCTACGTCTGTAGTTAGCTAACTTTCAGCTCTACGTCGGGACGCGCGTTGGGCTCTTCGTCTGTAGTTAGCTAACTTTCAGCTCTACGTCGGGACGTGCGTTGGGCTCTACGTCGGGACGTGCGTTGGGCTCTACGTCGGGACGTGCGTTGGGTTCTACGTCGGGACGTGCGTTGAGCTCTACGTCGGGATTTAGCTTACTTTCAGCTCTACGTCGGGACGCGCGTTAGGCTCTACGTCGGGACGTGCGTTGGGCTCTACGTCGGGACGTGCGTTGGGCTCTACGTCGGGATTTAGCTTACTTTCAGCTCTACGTCGAGACGTGCGTTGGCCTCTACGTCGGGACGTGCGTTGGCCTCTACATCGGGACGTGCGTTGGGCTCTACGTCGGGACTTGCGTTGGGCTCTACGTCGGGATTTAGCTTACTTTCAGGTCTACGTCGGGACGTGCGTTGGCCTCTACGTCGGGACGTGCGTTGGCCTCTACGTCGGGATTTAGCTTACTTTCAGCTCTACGTCGAGACGTGCTTTGGGCGCTACGTCGGGACGTGCGTTGGGCGCTAGGTCGGGACGTGCGTTGGGCGCTACTTCGGGACGTGCGTTGGGCGCTACGTCGGGATTTAGCTTACTTTCAGCTCTACGTCGGGACGTGCGTTGGGCTCTACGTCGGGACGTGCGTTGGGCTCTACGTCGGGACGTGCGTTGGGCTCTACGTCGGGATTTAGCTTACTTTCAGCTCTACGTCGGGACGTGCGTTGGCCTCTACGTCGGGACGTGCGTTGGGCTCTACGTCTGTAGTTAGCTAACTTTCAACTCTACGTTGGGACGTGCGTTGGGCTCTACGTCTGTAGTTAGCTAACTTTCAGCTCTACATCGGGACGTGCGTTGGGCTCTACATCTGTAGTTAGCTAACTTTCAGCTCTACGTCGGGACGTGCGTTGGGCGCTACGTCGGAACGTGCGTTGGGCTCTACGTCGGGACGTGCGTTGGGCTCTACGTCGGGACGTGCGTTGGACTCTACGTCGGGATGTGCGTTGGGCTCTACGTCGGGATTTAGCTTACATTCAGCTCTACGTCGGGACGTGCGTTGGCCTCTACGTCGGGACGTGCGTTGGCCTCTACGTCGGGCCGTGCGTTGGCCTCTACGTCGGGACGTGCGTTGGCCTCTACGTCGGGATTTAGCTTACTTTCAGCTCTACGTCGGGACGTGCGTTGCGCGCTACGTCGGGACGTGCGTTGGGCGCTACGTCGGGACGTGCGTTGGGCGCTACTTCGGGACGTGCGTTGGGCGCTACGTCGGGATTTAGCTTACTTTCAGCTCTACGTCGGGACGTGCGTTGGGCGCTACGTCGGGACGTGCGTTGGCCTCTACGTCGGGACGTGCGTTGGCCTCTACGTCGGGATTTAGCTTACTTTCAGCTCTACGTCGGGACGTGCGTTGGCCTCTACGTCGGGACGTGCGTTGGCCTCTACGTCGGGATTTATCTTAGTTTCAGCTCTACGTCGGGACGTGCGTTGGCCTCTACATCGGGACGTGCGTTGGCCTCTACGTCGGGATTTAGCTTACTTTCAGCTCTACGTCGGATCGTGCGTTGGGCTCTACGTCGGGATTTAGCTTACTTTCAGCTCTACGTCGGGACGTGCGTTGGGCTCTACGTCGGGCCGTGCGTTGGGCTCTACGTCTGTAGTTAGCTAACTTTCAGCTCTACGTCGGGACGTGCGTTGGGCTCTACGTCGGGACGTGAGTTGGGCTCCACGTCGGGACGTGCGTTGGGCTCTACGTCGGGATTTAGCTTACTTTCAGCTCTACGTCGGGACGTGCGTTGGCCTCTACGTCGGCATTTAGCTTTCAGCTCTACGTCGGGACTTGCGTTGGGCTCTACGTCGGGACGTGCGTTGGGCTCTACGTCGGGACGTGCGTTGGGTTCTACGTCGGGACGTGCGTTGGGCTCTACGTCTGTAGTTAGCTAACTTTCTGCTCTACGTCGGGACGTGCGTTGGGCTCTACGTCTGTAGTTAGGTAACTTTCAGCTCTACGTCGGGACGTGCGTTGGGCTCTACGTCGGGACGTGCGTTGGGCTCTACGTCGGGATTTAGCTTACTTTCAGCTCTACGTCGGGACGTGCATTGGGCGCTACGTCGGGACGTGCGTTGGGCTCTACGTCGGGACGTGCGTTGGGTTCTACGTCGGAACGTGCGTTGGGCTCTACGTCTGTAGTTAGCTAACTTTCTGCTCTACGTCGGGACGTGCGTTGGGCTCTACGTCTGTAGTTAGCTAACTTTCAGCTCTACGTCGGGACGTGCGTTGGGCGCTATGTCGGGATTTAGCTTACTTTCAGCTCTACGTCGAGACGTGCGTTGGCCTCTACGTCGGGACGTGCGTTGGCCTCTACATCGGGACGTGCGTTGGGCTCTACGTCGGGATGTGCGTTGGGCTCTACGTCGGGATTTAGCTTACTTTCAGCTCTACGTCGGGACGTGCGTTGGGCTCTACGTCGGGACGTGCGTTGGGCTCTACGTCGGGACACGCGTTGGGCTCTACGTCGGGACGCGCGTTGGGCTCTTCGTCTGTAGTTAGCTAACTTTCAGCTCTACGTCGGGACGTGCGTTGGGCTCTACGTTGGGACGTGCGTTGGGCTCTACGTCGGGACGTGCGTTGGGCTCTACGTCGGGACGTGCGTTGAGCTCTACGTCGGGATTTAGCTTACTTTCAGCTCTACGTCGGGACGTGCGTTAGGCTCTACGTCGGGACGTGCGTTGGGCTCTACGTCGGGACGTGCGTTGGGCTCTACGTCGGGATTTAGCTTACTTTCAGGTCTACGTCGGGACGTGCGTTGGGCTCTACGTCTGTAGTTAGCTAAGTTTCAACTCTACGTTGGGACGTGCGTTGGGCTCTACGTCTGTAGTTAGCTAACTTTCAGTTCTACGTCGGGACGTGCGTTGGGCTCTACATCTGTAGTTAGCTAACTTTCAGCTCTACGTCGGGACGTGCGTTGGGCGCTATGTCGGAACGTGCGTTGGGCTCTACGTCGGGACGTGCGTTGGGCTCTACGTCGGGACGTGCGTTGGGCTCTACGTCGGGATTTAGCTTACTTTCAGCTCTACGTCGGGACGTGCGTTGGCCTCTACGTCGGGACGTGCGTTGGCCTCTACGTCGGGACGTGCGTTGGCCTCTACGTCGGGATTTAGCTTACTTTCAGCTCTAAGTCGAGACGTGCGTTGGGCGCTACGTCGGGACGTGCGTTGGGCGCTACGTCGGGATTAACTTACTTTCAGCTCTACGTCGGGACGTGCGTTGGGTTCTATGTCGGGACGTGCGTTGGGCTCTACGTCGGGACGTGCGTTGGGCTCTACGTTGGGATTTAGCTTACTTTCAGCTCTACGTCGGGACGTGCGTTGGCCTCTACGTCGGGATTTAGCTTACTTTCAGCTCTACGTCGGGACGTGCGTTGGCCTCTACATCGGGACGTGCGTTGGCCTCTACGTCGGGATTTAGCTTACTTTCAGCTCTACGTCGGGACGTGCGTTGGGCTCTACGTCGGGATTTAGCTTACTTTCAGCTCTACGTCGGGACGTGCGTTGGGCTCTACGTCAGGACGTGCGTTGGGCTCTACGTCTGTAGTTAGCTAACTTTCACCTCTAGGTCGGGACGTGCGTTGGGCTCTACGTCGGGACGTGAGTTGGGCTCCACGTCGGGACGTGCGTTGGGCTCTACGTCGGGATTTAGCTTACTTTCAGCTCTACGTCGGGACGTGCGTTGGCCTCTACGTCGGCATTTAGCTTTCAGCTCTACGTCGGGACGTGCGTTGGGCTCTACGTCGGGACATGCGTTGGGCTCTACGTCGGGACGTGCGTTATGCTCTACGTCAGGACTTGCGTTGGGCTCTACGTCGGGATTTAGGTTACTTTCAGCTCTACGTCGGGACGCGCGTTGGGCTCTTCGTCTGTAGTTACCTATCTTTCAGCTCTACGTCGGGACGTGCGTTGGGTTCTACGTCGGGACGTGCGTTGGGCTCTACGTCTGTAGTTAGCTAACTTTCAGCTCTACGTCGGGACGTGCGTTGGGCGCTATGTCGGGACGTGCGTTGGGCTCTACGTCGGGACGTGCGTTGGGCTCTACGTCAGGATTTAGCTTACTTTTCAGGTCTACGTCGGGACGTGCGTTGGGCTCTACGTCGGGACGTGCGTTGGCCTCTACGTCGGGACGTGCGTTGGGCTCTACGTCTGTAGTTAGCTAACTTTCAACTCTACGTTGGGACGTGCGTTGGGCTCTACGTCTGTAGTTAGCTAACTTTCAGCTCTACATCGGGACGTGCGTTGGGCTCTACATCTGTAGTTAGCTAACTTTCAGCTCTACGTCGGGCCGTGCGTTGGCCTCTACGTCGGGCCGTGCGTTGGCCTCTACGTCGGGACGTGCGTTGGCCTCTACGTCGGGATTTAGCTTACTTTCAGCTCTACGTCGGGACGTGCGTTGCGCGCTACGTCGGGACGTGCGTTGGGCGCTACGTCGGGACGTGCGTTGGGCGCTACTTCGGGACGTGCGTTGGGCGCTACGTCGGGATTTAGCTTACTTTCAGCTCTACGTCGGGACGTGCGTTGGGCGCTACGTCGGGACGTGCGTTGGCCTCTACGTCGGGACGTGCGTTGGCCTCTACGTCGGGATTTAGCTTACTTTCAGCTCTACGTCGGGACGTGCGTTGGCCTCTACGTCGGGACGTGCGTTGGCCTCTACGTCGGGATTTATCTTAGTTTCAGCTCTACGTCGGGACGTGCGTTGGCCTCTACATCGGGACGTGCGTTGGCCTCTACGTCGGGATTTAGCTTACTTTCAGCTCCACGTCGGATCGTGCGTTGGGCTCTACGTCGGGATTTAGCTTACTTTCAGCTCTACGTCGGGACGTGCGTTGGGCTCTACGTCGGGCCGTGCGTTGGGCTCTACGTCTGTAGTTAGCTAACTTTCAGCTCTACGTCGGGACGTGCGTTGGGCTCTACGTCGGGACGTGAGTTGGGCTCCACGTCGGGACGTGCGTTGGGCTCTACGTCGGGATTTAGCTTACTTTCAGCTCTACGTCGGGACGTGCGTTGGCCTCTACGTCGGCATTTAGCTTTCAGCTCTACGTCGGGACTTGCGTTGGGCTCTACGTCGGGACGTGCGTTGGGCTCTACGTCGGGACGTGCGTTGGGTTCTACGTCGGGACGTGCGTTGGGCTCTACGTCTGTAGTTAGCTAACTTTCTGCTCTACGTCGGGACGTGCGTTGGGCTCTACGTCTGTAGTTAGGTAACTTTCAGCTCTACGTCGGGACGTGCGTTGGGCTCTACGTCGGGACGTGCGTTGGGCTCTACGTCGGGATTTAGCTTACTTTCAGCTCTACGTCGGGACGTGCATTGGGCGCTACGTCGGGACGTGCGTTGGGCTCTACGTCGGGACGTGCGTTGGGTTCTACGTCGGAACGTGCGTTGGGCTCTACGTCTGTAGTTAGCTAACTTTCTGCTCTACGTCGGGACGTGCGTTGGGCTCTACGTCTGTAGTTAGCTAACTTTCAGCTCTACGTCGGGACGTGCGTTGGGCGCTATGTCGGGATTTAGCTTACTTTCAGCTCTACGTCGAGACGTGCGTTGGCCTCTACGTCGGGACGTGCGTTGGCCTCTACATCGGGACGTGCGTTGGGCTCTACGTCGGGATGTGCGTTGGGCTCTACGTCGGGATTTAGCTTACTTTCAGCTCTACGTCGGGACGTGCGTTGGGCTCTACGTCGGGACGTGCGTTGGGCTCTACGTCGGGACACGCGTTGGGCTCTACGTCGGGACGCGCGTTGGGCTCTACGTTGGGACGTGCGTTGGGCTCTACGTCGGGACGTGCGTTGGGCTCTACGTTGGGACGTGCGTTGGGCTCTACGTCGGGACGTGCGTTGGGCTCTACGTCGGGACGTGCGTTGAGCTCTACGTCGGGATTTAGCTTACTTTCAGCTCTACGTCGGGACGTGCGTTAGGCTCTACGTCGGGACGTGCGTTGGGCTCTACGTCGGGACGTGCGTTGGGCTCTACGTCGGGATTTAGCTTACTTTCAGGTCTACGTCGGGACGTGCGTTGGGCTCTACGTCTGTAGTTAGCTAAGTTTCAACTCTACGTTGGGACGTGCGTTGGGCTCTACGTCTGTAGTTAGCTAACTTTCAGTTCTACGTCGGGACGTGCGTTGGGCTCTACATCTGTAGTTAGCTAACTTTCAGCTCTACGTCGGGACGTGCGTTGGGCGCTATGTCGGAACGTGCGTTGGGCTCTACGTCGGGACGTGCGTTGGGCTCTACGTCGGGACGTGCGTTGGGCTCTACGTCGGGATTTAGCTTACTTTCAGCTCTACGTCGGGACGTGCGTTGGCCTCTACGTCGGGACGTGCGTTGGCCTCTACGTCGGGATTTAGCTTACTTTCAGCTCTAAGTCGAGACGTGCGTTGGGCGCTACGTCGGGACGTGCGTTGGGCGCTACGTCGGGATTAACTTACTTTCAGCTCTACGTCGGGACGTGCGTTGGGTTCTATGTCGGGACGTGCGTTGGGCTCTACGTCGGGACGTGCGTTGGGCTCTACGTTGGGATTTAGCTTACTTTCAGCTCTACGTCGGGACGTGCGTTGGCCTCTACGTCGGGATTTAGCTTACTTTCAGCTCTACGTCGGGACGTGCGTTGGCCTCTACATCGGGACGTGCGTTGGCCTCTACGTCGGGATTTAGCTTACTTTCAGCTCTACGTCGGGACGTGCGTTGGGCTCTACGTCGGGATTTAGCTTACTTTCAGCTCTACGTCGGGACGTGCGTTGGGCTCTACGTCAGGCCGTGCGTTGGGCTCTACGTCTGTAGTTAGCTAACTTTCACCTCTAGGTCGGGACGTGCGTTGGGCTCTACGTCGGGACGTGAGTTGGGCTCCACGTCGGGACGTGCGTTGGGCTCTACGTCGGGATTTAGCTTACTTTCAGCTCTACGTCGGGACGTGCGTTGGCCTCTACGTCGGCATTTAGCTTTCAGCTCTACGTCGGGACGTGCGTTGGGCTCTACGTCGGGACATGCGTTGGGCTCTACGTCGGGACGTGCGTTATGCTCTACGTCAGGACTTGCGTTGGACTCTACGTCGGGATTTAGGTTACTTTCAGCTCTACGTCGGGACGCGCGTTGGGCTCTTCGTCTGTAGTTACCTATCTTTCAGCTCTACGTCGGGACGTGCGTTGGGCTCTACGTCGGGACGTGCGTTGGGCTCTACGTCGGGATTTAGCTTACTTTCAGCTCTACGTCGGGACGTGCATTGGGCGCTACGTCGGGACGTGCGTTCGGCTCTACGTCGGGACGTGCGTTGGGTTCTACGTCGGGACGTGCGTTGGGCTCTACGTCTGTAGTTAGCTAACTTTCAGCTCTACGTCGGGACGTGCGTTGGGCGCTATGTCGGGACGTGCGTTGGGCTCTACGTCGGGACGTGCGTTGGGCTCTACGTCAGGATTTAGCTTACTTTTCAGGTCTACGTCGGGACGTGCGTTGGGCTCTACGTCGGGACGTGCGTTGGCCTCTACGTCGGGACGTGCGTTGGGCTCTACGTCTGTAGTTAGCTAACTTTCAACTCTACGTTGGGACGTGCGTTGGGCTCTACGTCTGTAGTTAGCTAACTTTCAGCTCTACATCGGGACGTGCGTTGGGCTCTACATCTGTAGTTAGCTAACTTTCAGCTCTACGTCGGGACGTGCGTTGGGCGCTACGTCGGAACGTGCGTTGGGCTCTACGTCGGGACGTGCGTTGGGCTCTACGTCGGGACGTGCGTTGGACTCTACGTCGGGACGTGCGTTGGGCTCTACGTCGGGATTTAGCTTACTTTCAGCTCTACTTCGGGACGTGCGTTGGCCTCTACGTCGGGACGTGCGTTGGGCTCTACGTCGGGCCGTGCGTTGGCGTCTACGTCGGGACGTGCGTTGGCGTCTACGTCGGGATTTAGCTTACTTTCAGCTCTACGTCGGGACGTGCGTTGGGCGCTACGTCGGGATTTAGCTTACTTTCAGCTCTACGTCGGGACGTGCGTTGGGCTCTACGTCGGGACGTGCGTTGGGCTCTACGTCGGGACGTGCGTTGGGCTCTACGTCGGGATTTAGCTTACTTTCAGCTCTACGTCGGGACGTGCGTTGGCCTCTACGTCGGGACGTGCGTTGGCCTCTACGTCGGGATTTATCTTACTTTCAGCTCTACGTCGGGACGTGCGTTGGCCTCTACATCGGGACGTGCGTTGGGCTCTACGTCGGCATTTAGCTTACTTTCAGCTCTACGTCGGGACGTGTGTTGGGCTCTACGTCGGGACGTGCGTTGGGCTCTACGTCTGTAGTTAGCTAACTTTCAGCTCTACGTCGGGACGTGCGTTGGGCTCTACGTCGGGACGTGAGTTGGGCTCCACGTCGGGACGTGCGTTGGGCTGTACGTCGGGATTTAGCTTACTTTCAGCTCTACGTCGGGACGTGCGTTGGCCTCTACGTCGGCATTTAGCTTTCAGCTCTACGTCGGGACTTGCGTTGGGCTCTACGTCGGGACGTGCGTTGGGCTCTACGTCGGGACGTTCGTTGGGCTCTACGTCGGGACGTGCGTTGGGTTCTACGTCGGGACATGCGTTGGGCTCTACGTCTGTAGTTAGCTAACTTTCTGCTCTACGTCGGGACGTGCGTTGGGCTCTATTTCTGTAGATAGGTAACTTTCAGCTCTACGTCGGGACGTGCGTTGGGCGATACGTCGGGACGTGCGTTGGGCTCTACGTCGGGACGTGCGTTGGGCTCTACGTCGGGACGTGCGTTGGGCTCTACGTCGGGATTTAGGTTACTTTCAGCTCTACGTCGGGACGTGCGTTGGCCTCTACGTCGGGACACGCGTTGGGCTCTACGTCGCGACGCGCGTTGGGCTCTACGTCTGTAGTTAGCTAACTTTCAGCTCTACGTCGGGACGCGCGTTGGGCTCTTCGTCTGTAGTTACCTAACTTTCAGCTCTACGTCGGGACGTGCGTTGGGCTCTACGTCGGGACGTGCGTTGGGCTCTACGTCGGGATTTAGCTTACTTTCAGCTCTACGTCGGGACGTGCATTGGGCGCTACGTCGGGACGTGCGTTGGGCTCTACGTCGGGACGTGCGTTGGGTTCTACGTCGGGACGTGCGTTGGGTTCTACGTCGGGACGTGCGTTGGGCTCTACGTCTGTAGTTAGCTAACTTTCTGCTCTACGTCGGGACGTGCGTTGGGCTCTACGTCTGTAGTTAGCTAACTTTCAGCTCTACGTCGGGATGTGCGTTGGGCGCTATGTCGGGACGTGCGTTGGGCTCTACGTCGGGACGCGCGTTGGGCTCTACGTCATGATTTAGCTTACTTTCAGCTCTACGTCGGGACGTGCGTTGGGCTCTACGTCGGGACGTGCGTTGGGCTCTACGTCGGGATGTGCGTTGGGCTCTACGTCTGTAGTTAGCTAACTTTCTGCTCTACGTCGGGACGTGCATTGGGCTCTACGTCTGTAGTTAGGTAACTTTCAGCTCTACGTCGGGACGTGCGTTGGGCGCTACGTCGGGACGTGCGTTGGGCTCTACGTCGGGACGTGCGTTGGGCTCTAAGTCGGGACGTGCGTTGGGCTCTACCTCGGGATTTAGCTTACTTTCAGCTCTACGTCGAGACGTGCGTTGGCCTCTACGTCGGGACGTGCGTTGGCCTCTACATCGGGACGTGCGTTGGGCTCTACGTCGGGACGTGCGTTGGGCTCTACGTCGGGATTTAGCTTACTTTCAGCTCTACGTCGGGACGTGCGTTGGGCTCTACGTCGGGACGTACGTTGGGCTCTACGTCGGGACACGCGTTGGGCTCTACGTCGGGACGTGCGTTGGGCTCTACGTCGGGATTTAGCTTACTTTCAGGTCTACGTCGGGACGTGCGTTGGGCTCTACGTCGGGACGTGCGTTGGGCTCTACGTCTGTAGTTAGATAACTTTCAACTCTACGTTGGGACGTGCGTTGGGCTCTACGTCTGTAGTTAGCTAACTTTCAGTTCTACGTCGGGACGTGCGTTGGGCTCTACATCTGTAGTTAGCTAACTTTCAGCTCTACGTCGGGACGTGCGTTGGGCGCTACGTCGGAACGTGCGTTGGGCTCTACGTCGGGACGTGCGTTGGGCTCTACGTCGGGACGTGCGTTGGGCTCTACGTCGGGATTTAGCTTACTTTCAGCTCTACGTCGGGACGTGCGTTGGCCTCTACGTCGGGACGTGCGTTGGCCTCTACGTCGGGACGTGCGTTGGCCTCTACGTCGGGATTTAGCTTACTTTCAGCTCTACGTCAAGACGTGCGTTGGGCGCTACGTCGGGACGTGCGTTGGGCGCTAGGTCGGGACGTGCGTTGGGCGCTACTTCGGGACGTGCGTTGGGCGCTACGTCGGGATTTAGCTTAATTTCAGCTCTACGTTGGGACGTGCGTTGGGCTCTACGTCGGGACGTGCGTTGGGCTCTACGTCGGGACGTGCGTTGGGCTCTACGTCTGTAGTTAGCTAACTTTCAGCTCTACGTCGGGACGTGCGTTGGGCTCTACGTCGGGATTTAGCTTACTTTCAGCTCTACGTCGAGACGTGCGTTGGCCTGTACGTCGGGACGTGCGTTGGGCTCTACGTCTGTAGTTAGCTAACTTTCAACTCTACGTTGGGACGTGCGTTGGGCTCTACGTCTGTAGTTAGCTAACTTTCAGCTCTACATCGGGACGTGCGTTGGGCTCTACATCTGTAGTTAGCTAACTTTCAGCTCTACGTCGGGACGTGCGTTGGGCGCTACGTCGGGACGTGCGTTGGGCTCTACGTCGGGACGTGCGTTGGGCTCTACGTCGGGACGTGCGTTGGACTCTACGTCGGGACGTGCGTTGGGCTCTACGTCGGGATTTAGCTTACTTTCAGCTCTACGTCGGGACGTGCGTTGGGCTCTACGTCGGGATTTAGCTTACTTTCAGCTCTACGTCGGGACGTGCGTTGGGCTCTACGTCAGGACGTGCGTTGGGCTCTACGTCTGTAGTTAGGTAACTTTCACCTCTAGGTCGGGACGTGCGTTGGGCTCTACGTCGGGACGTGAGTTGGGCTCCACGTCGGGACATGCGTTGGGCTCTACGTCGGGATTTAGCTTACTTTCAGCTCTACGTCGGGACGTGCGTTGGCCTCTACGTCGGCATTTAGCTTTCAGCTCTACGTCGGGACGTGCGTTGGGCTCTACGTCGGGACGTGCGTTGGGCTCTACGTCGGGACGTGCGTTATGCTCTACGTCAGGACGTGCGTTGGGCTCTACGTCGGGATTTAGTTTACTTTCAGCTCTACGTCGGGACGCGCGTTGGGCTCTTCGTCTGTAGTTACCTATCTTTCAGCTCTACGTCGGGACGTGCGTTGGGCTCTACGTCGGGACGTGCGTTGGGCTCTACGTCGGGAGTTAGCTTACTTTCAGCTCTACGTCGGGACGTGCATTGGGCGCTACGTCGGGACGTGCGTTGGGCTCTACGTCGGGACGTGCGTTGGGTTCTACGTCGGGACGTGCGTTGGGCTCTACGTCTGTAGTTAGCTAACTTTCAGCTCTACGTCGGGACGTGCGTTGGGCGCTATGTCGGGACGTGCGTTGGGCTCTACGTCGGGACGTGCGTTGGGCTCTACGTCAGGATTTAGCTTACTTTTCAGGTCTACGTCGGGACGTGCGTTGGCCTCTACGTCGGGACGTGCGTTGGCCTCTACGTCGGGACGTGCGTTGGGCTCTACGTCTGTAGTTAGCTAACTTTCAACTCTACGTTGGGACGTGCGTTGGGCTCTACGTCTGTAGTTAGCTAACTTTCAGCTCTACATCGGGACGTGCGTTGGGCTCTACATCTGTAGTTAGCTAACTTTCAGCTCTACGTCGGGACGTGCGTTGGGCGCTACGTCGGAACGTGCGTTGGGCTCTACGTCGGGACGTGCGTTGGGCTCTACGTCGGGACGTGCGTTGGACTCTACGTCGGGACGTGCGTTGGGCTCTACGTCGGGATTTAGCTTACTTTCAGCTCTACGTCGGGACGTGCGTTGGCCTCTACGTCGGGACGTGCGTTGACCTCTACGTCGGGCCGTGCGTTGGCCTCTACGTCGGGACGTGCGATGGCCTCTACGTCGGGATTTAGCTTACTTTCAGCTCTACGTCGGGACGTGCGTTGCGCGCTACGTCGGGACGTGCGTTGGGCGCTACGTCGGGACGTGCGTTGGGCGCTACGTCGGGACATGCGCTGGGCGCTACGTCGGGATTTAGCTTACTTTCAGCTCTACGTCGGGACGTGCGTTGGGCTCTACGTCGGGACGTGCGTTGGGCTCTACGTCGGGACGTGCGTTGGGCTCTACGTCGGGATTTAGCTTACTTTCAGCTCTACGTCGGGACGTGCGTTGGCCTCTACGTCGGGACGTGCGTTGGCCTCTACGTCGGGATTTAGCTTACTTTCAGCTCTACGTCGGGACGTGCATTGGGCGCTACGTCGGGACGTGCGTTGGGCTCTACGTCGGGACGTGCGTTGGGTTCTACGTCGGGACGTGCGTTGCGCTCTACGTCTGTAGTTAGCTAACTTTCTGCTCTACGTCGGGACGTGCGTTGGGCTCTACGTCTGTAGTTAGCTAACTTTCAGCTCTACGTCGGGACGTGCGTTGGGCGCTATGTCGGGATTTAACTTACTTTCAGCTCTACGTCGAGACGTGCGTTGGCCTCTACGTCGGGACGTGCGTTGGCCTCTACATCGGGACGTGCGTTGGGCTCTACGTCGGGATGTGCGTTGGGCTCTACGTCGGGATTTAGCTTACTTTCAGCTCTACGTCGGGACGTGCGTTGGGCTCTACGTCGGGACGTGCGTTGGGCTCTACGTCGGGACACGCGTTGGGCTCTACGTCGGGACGCGCGTTGGGCTCTTCGTCTGTAGTTAGCTAACTTTCAGCTCTACGTTGGGACGTGCGTTGGGCTCTACGTTGGGACGTGCGTTGGGCTCTACGTCGGGACGTGCGTTGGGTTCTACGTCGGGACGTGCGTTGAGCTCTACGTCGGGATTTAGCTTACTTTCAGCTCTACGTCGGGACGTGCGTTAGGCTCTACGTCGGGACGTGCGTTGGGCGCTATGTCGGGATTTAACTTACTTTCAGCTCTACGTCGAGACGTGCGTTGGCCTCTACGTCGGGACGTGCGTTGGCCTCTACATCGGGACGTGCGTTGGGCTCTACGTCGGGATGTGCGTTGGGCTCTACGTCGGGATTTAGCTTACTTTCAGCTCTACGTCGGGACGTGCGTTGGGCTCTACGTCGGGACGTGCGTTGGGCTCTACGTCGGGACACGCGTTGGGCTCTACGTCGGGACGCGCGTTGGGCTCTTCGTCTGTAGTTAGCTAACTTTCAGCTCTACGTTGGGACGTGCGTTGGGCTCTACGTTGGGACGTGCGTTGGGCTCTACGTCGGGACGTGCGTTGGGTTCTACGTCGGGACGTGCGTTGAGCTCTACGTCGGGATTTAGCTTACTTTCAGCTCTACGTCGGGACGTGCGTTAGGCTCTACGTCGGGACGTGCGTTGGGCTCTACGTCGGGACGTGCTTTGGGCTCTACGTCGGGATTTAGCTTACTTTCAGCTCTACGTCGGGACGTGCGTTGGCCTCTACATCGGGACGTGCGTTGGCCTCTACGTCGGGATTTAGCTTACTTTCAGCTCTACGTCGGATCGTGCGTTGGGCTCTACGTCGGGATTTAGCTTACTTTCAGCTCTACGTCGGGACGTGCGTTGGGCTCTACGTCGGGACGTGCGTTGGGCTCTACGTCTGTAGTTAGCTTACTTTCAGCTCTACGTCGGGACGTGCGTTGGCCTCTACGTCGGCATTTAGCTTTCAGCTCTACGTCGGGACTTGCGTTGGGCTCTACGTCGGGACGTGCGTTGGGCTCTACGTCGGGACGTGCGTTGGGCTCTACGTCGGGACGTGCGTTGGGTTCTACGTCGGGACGTGCGTTGGGCTCTACGTCTGTAGTTAGCTAACTTTCTGCTCTACGTCGGGACGTGCGTTGGGCTCTACGTCTGTAGTTAGGTAACTTTCAGCTCTACGTCGGGACGTGCGTTGGGCGCTACGTCGGGACGTGCGTTGGGCTCTACGTCGGGACGTGCGTTGGGCTCTACGTCGGGACGTGCGTTGGGCTCTACGTCGGGATTTAGGTTACTTTCAGCTCTACGTCGGGACGTGCGTTGGCCTCTACGTCGGGACACGCGTTGGGCTCTACGTCGCGACGCGCGTTGGGCTCTACGTCTGTAGTTAGCTAACTTTCAGCTCTACGTCGGGAGCACGTTGGGCTCTTCGTCTGTAGTTAGCTAACTTTCAGCTCTACGTCGGGACGTGCGTTGGGCTCTACGTCGGGACGTGCGTTGGGCTCTACGTCGGGATTTAGCTTACTTTCAGCTCTACGTCGGGACGTGCATTGGGCGCTACGTCGGGACGTGCGTTGTGCTCTACGTCGGGACGTGCGTTGGGTTCTACGTCGGGACGTGCGTTGGGCTCTACGTCTGTAGTTAGCTAACTTTCTGCTCTACGTCGGGACGTGCGTTGGGCTCTACGTCTGTAGTTAGCTAACTTTCAGCTCTACGTCGGGACGTGCGTTGGGCGCTATGTCGGGATTTAGCTTACTTTCAGCTCTACGTCGAGACGTGCGTTGGCCTCTACGTCGGGACGTGCGTTGGCCTCTACATCGGGACGTGCGTTGGGCTCTACGTTGGGATGTGCGTTGGGCTCTACGTCGGGATTTAGCTTACTTTCAGCTCTACGTCGGGACGTGCGTTGGGCTCTACGTCGGGACACGCGTTGGGCTCTACGTCGGGACGCGCGTTGGGCTCTTCGTCTGTAGTTAGCTAACTTTCAGCTCTACGTCGGGACGTGCGTTGGGCTCTACGTTGGGACGTGTGTTGGGCTCTACGTCGGGACGTGCGTTGGGTTCTACGTTGGGACGTGCGTTGAGCTCTACGTCGGGATTTAGCTTACTTTCAGCTCTACGTCGGGACGTGCGTTAGGCTCTACGTCGGGACGTGCGTTGGGCTCTACGTCGGGACGTGCGTTGGGCTCTACGTCGGCATTTAGCTTACTTTCAGGTCTACGTCGGGACGTGCGTTGGGCTCTACGTCGGGACGTGCGTTGGGCTCTACGTCTGTAGTTAGCTAAGTTTCAACTCTACGTTGGGACGTGCGTTGGGCTCTACGTCTGTAGTTAGCTAACTTTCAGTTCTACGTCGGGACGTGCGTTGGGCTCTACATCTGTAGTTAGCTAACTTTCAGCTCTACGTCGGGACGTGCGTTGGGCGCTACGTCGGAACGTGCGTTGGGCTCTACGTCGGGACGTGCGTTGGGCTCTACGTCGGGACGTGCGTTGGGCTCTACGTCGGGATTTAGCTTACTTTCAGCTCTAAGTCGAGACGTGCGTTGGGCGCTACGTCGGGACGTGCGTTGGGCGCTACTTCGGGACGTGCGTTGGGCGCTACGTCGGGATTAACTTACTTTCAGCTCTACGTCGGGACGTGCGTTGGGCTCTATGTCGGGACGTGCGTTGGGCTCTACGTCGGGACGTGCGTTGGGCTCTACGTTGGGATTTAGCTTACTTTCAGCTCTACGTCGGGACGTGCGTTGGCCTCTACGTCGGGATTTAGCTTACTTTCAGCTCTACGTCGGGACGTGCGTTGGCCTCTACATCGGGACGTGCGTTGGCCTCTACGTCGGGACTTAGCTTACTTTCAGCTCTACGTCGGGACGTGCGTTGGGCTCTACGTCGGGATTTAGCTTACTTTCAGCTCTACGTCGGGACGTGCGTTGGGCTCTACGTCGGGACGTGCGTTGGGCTCTACGTCTGTAGTTAGGTAACTTTCACCTCTAGGTCGGGACGTGCGTTGGGCTCTACGTCGGGACGTGAGTTGGGCTCCACGTCGGGACGTGCGTTGGGCTCTACGTCGGGATTTAGCTTACTTTCAGCTCTACGTCGGGACGTGCGTTGGCCTCTACGTCGGCATTTAGCTTTCAGCTCTACGTCGGGACGTGCGTTGGGCTCTACGTCGGGACGTGCGTTGGGCTCTACGTCGGGACGTGCGTTATGCTCTACGTCAGGACGTGCGTTGGGCTCTACGTCGGGATTTAGGTTACTTTCAGCTCTACGTCGGGACGCGCGTTGGGCTCTTCGTCTGTAGTTACCTATCTTTCAGCTCTACGTCGGGACGTGCGTTGGGCTCTACGTCGGGACGTGCGTTGGGCTCTACGTCGGGATTTAGCTTACTTTCAGCTCTACGTCGGGACGTGCATTGGGCGCTACGTCGGGACGTGCGTTGGGCTCTACGTCGGGACGTGCATTGGGTTCTACGTCAGGACGTGCGTTGGGCTCTACGTCTGTAGTTAGCTAACTTTCAGCTCTACGTCGGGACGTGCGTTGGGCGCTATGTCGGGACGTGCGTTGGGCTCTACGTCGGGACGTGCGTTGGGCTCTACGTCAGGATTTAGCTTACTTTCAGCTCTACGTCGGGACGTGCGTTGGGCTCTACGTCGGGACGTGCGTTGGGCTCTACGTCGGGACGTGCGTTGGGCTCTACGTCTTTAGTTAGCTAACTTTCTGCTCTACGTCGGGACGTGCGTTGGGCTCTACGTCTGTAGTTAGGTAACTTTCAGCTCTACGTCGGGACGTGCGTTGGGCGCTACGTCGGGACGTGCGTTGGGCTCTACGTCGGGACGTGCGTTGGGCTCTAAGTCGGGACGTGCGTTGGGCTCTACCTCGGGATTTAGCTTAATTTCAGCTCTACGTCGAGACGTGCGTTGGCCTCTACGTCGGGACGTGCGTTGGCCTCTACATCGGGACGTGCGTTGGGCTCTACGTCGGGACGTGCGTTGGGCTCTACGTCGGGATTTAGCTTACTTTCAGCTCTACGTCGGGACGTGCGTTGGGCTCTACGTCGGGACGTGCGTTGGGCTCTACGTCGGGAGACGCGTTGGGCTCTACGTCTGTAGTTAGCTAACTTTCAGCTCTACGTCGGGACGCGCGTTGGGCTCTTCGTCTGTAGTTAGCTAACTTTCAGCTCTACGTCGGGACGTGCGTTGGGCTCTACGTCGGGACGTGCGTTGGGCTCTACATCGGGACGTGCGTTGGGCTCTACGTCGGGATTTAGCTTACTTTCAGCTCTACGTCGGGACGTGCGTTAGGCTCTACGTCGGGACGTGCGTTGGGCTCTACGTCAGGACGTGCGTTGGGCTCTACGTCGGGATTTAGCTTACTTTCAGCTCTACGTCGGGACGTGCGTTGGGCTGTACGTCGGGACGTGCGTTGGGCTCTACGTCTGTAGTTAGGTAACTTTCAGCTCTACGTCGGGACGTGCATTGGGCTCTATGTCGGGACGTGCGTTGGGCTCTACGTCGGGACGTGCGTTGGGCTCTACGTCTGTAGTTAGCTAACTTTCAGCTCTACGTCGGGACGCGCGTTGGGCTCTTCGTCTGTAGTTAGCTAACTTTCAGCTCTACGTCGGGACGTGCGTTGGGCTCTACGTCGGGACGTGCGTTGGGCTCTACGTCGGGATTTAGCTTACTTTCAGCTCTACGTCGGGACGTGCATTGGGCGCTACGTCGGGACGTGCATTGGGATCTACGTCGGGACGTGCGTTGGGCTCTACGTCTGTAGTTAGCTAACTTTCTGCTCTACGTCGGTACGTGCGTTGGGCTCTACGTCTGTAGTTACCTAACTTTCAGCTCTACGTCGGGACGTGCGTTGGGCGCTATGTCGGGACGTGCGTTGGGCTCTACGTCGGGACGTGCGTTGGGCTCTACGTCAGGATTTAGCTTACTTTCAGCTCTACGTCGGGACGTGCGTTGGGCTCTACGTCGGGACGTGCGTTGGGCTCTAAGTCGGGACGTGCGTTGGGCTCTACCTCGGGATTTAGCTTACTTTCAGCTCTACGTCGGGACGTGCGTTGGCCTCTACGTCGGGACGTGCGTTGGCCTCTACATCGGGACGTGCGTTGGGCTCTACGTCGGGACGTGCGTTGGGCTCTACGTCGGGATTTACCTTACTTTCAGGTCTACGTCGGGACGTGCGTTGGGCTCTACGTCGGGACGTGCGTTGGGCTCTACGTCTGTAGTTAGCTAAGTTTCAACTCTACGTTGGGACGTGCGTTGGGCTCTACGTCTGTAGTTAGCTAACTTTCAGTTCTACGTCAGGACGTGCGTTGGGCTCTACATCTGTAGTTAGCTAACTTTCAGCTCTACGTCGGGACGTGCGTTGGGCGCTACGTCGGGACGTGCGTTGGGCTCTACGTCGGGACGTGCGTTGGGCTCTACGTCGGGACGTGCGTTGGGCTCTACGTCGGGATTTAGCTTACTTTCAGCTCTAAGTCGAGACGTGCGTTGGGCGCTACGTCGGGACGTGCGTTGGGCGCTACGTCGGGACGTGCGTTGGGCGCTACTTCGGGACGTGCGTTGGGCTCTACGTCGGGATTAACTTACTTTCAGCTCTACGTCGGGACGTGCGTTGGCCTCTACGTCGGGATTTAGCTTACTTTCAGCTCTACGTCGGGACGTGCGTTGTTCTCTACATCGGGACGTGCGTTGGCCTCTACGTCGGGATTTAGCTTACTTTCAGCTCTACGTCGGGACGTGCGTTGGGCTCTACGTCGGGATTTAGCTTACTTTCAGCTCTACGTCGGGACGTGCGTTGGGCTCTACGTCAGGACGTGCGTTGGGCTCTACGTCTGTAGTTAGCTAACTTTCACCTCTAGGTCGGGACGTGCGTTGGGCTCTACGTCGGGACGTGTGTTGGGCTCCACGTCGGGACGTGCGTTGGGCTCTACGTCGGGATTTAGCTTACTTTCAGCTCTACGTCGGGACGTGCGTTGGCCTCTACGTCGGCATTTAGCTTTCAGCTCTACGTCGGGACGTGCGTTGGGCTCTACGTCGGGACGTGCGTTATGCTCTACGTCAGGACTTGCGTTGGGCTCTACGTCGGGATTTAGGTTACTTTCAGCTCTACGTCGGGACGCGCGTTGGGCTCTTCGTCTGTAGTTACCTATCTTTCAGCTCTACGTCGGGACGTGCGTTGGGCTCTACGTCGGGACGTGCGTTGGGCTCTACGTCGGGATTTAGCTTACTTTCAGCTCTACGTCGGGACGTGCATTGGGCGCTACGTCGGGACGTGCGTTGGGCTCTACGTCGGGACGTGCGTTGGGTTCTACGTCGGGACGTGCGTTGGGCTCTACGTCTGTAGTTAGCTAACTTTCAGCTCTACGTCGGGACGTGCGTTGGGCGCTATGTCGGGACGTGCGTTGGGCTCTACGTCGGGACGTGCGTTGGGCTCTACATCAGGATTTAGCTTACTTTCAGCTCTACGTCGGGACGTGCGTTGGGCTCTACGTCGGGACGTGCGTTGGGCTCTACGTCGGGACGTGCGTTGGGCTCTACGTCTGTAGTTAGGTAACTTTCAGCTCTACGTCGGGACGTGCGTTGGGCGCTACGTCGGGACGTGCGTTGGGCTCTACGTCGGGACGTGCGTTGGGCTCTAAGTCGGGACGTGCGTTGGGCTCTACCTCGGGATTTAGCTTAATTTCAGCTCTACGTCGAGACGTGCGTTGGCCTCTACGTCGGGACGTGCGTTGGCCTCTACATCGGGACGTGCGTTGGGCTCTATGTCGGGACGTGCGTTGGGCTCTACGTCGGGATTTAGCTTACTTTCAGCTCTACGTCGGGACGTGCGTTGGGCTCTACGTCGGGACGTGCGTTGGGCTCTACATCGGGACGTGCGTTGGGCTCTACGTCGGGATTTAGCTTACTTTCAGCTCTACGTCGGGACGTGCGTTGGGCTCTACGTCGGGACGTGCGTTGGGCTCTACGTCAGGACGTGCGTTGGGCTCTACGTCGGGATTTAGCTTACTTTCAGCTCTACGTCGGGACGTGCGTTGGGCTGTACGTCGGGACGTGCGTTGGGCTCTACGTCTGTAGTTAGGTAACTTTCAGCTCTACGTCGGGACGTGCATTGGGCTCTATGTCGGGACGTGCGTTGGGCTCTACGTCGGGACGTGCGTTGGGCTCTACGTCTGTAGTTAGCTAACTTTCAGCTCTACGTCGGGACGCGCGTTGGGCTCTTCGTCTGTAGTTAGCTAACTTTCAGCTCTACGTCGGGACGTGCGTTGGGCTCTACGTCGGGACGTGCGTTGGGCTCTACGTCGGGATTTAGCTTACTTTCAGCTCTACGTCGGGACGTGCATTGGGCGCTACGTCGGGACGTGCATTGGGATCTACGTCGGGACGTGCGTTGGGCTCTACGTCTGTAGTTAGCTAACTTTCTGCTCTACGTCGGTACGTGCGTTGGGCTCTACGTCTGTAGTTAGCTAACTTTCAGCTCTACGTCGGGACGTGCGTTGGGCTCTACGTCAGGATTTAGCTTACTTTCAGCTCTACGTCGGGACGTGCGTTGGGCTCTACGTCGGGACGTGCGTTGGGCTCTAAGTCGGGACGTGCGTTGGGCTCTACCTCGGGATTTAGCTTACTTTCAGCTCCACGTCGAGACGTGCGTTGGCCTCTACGTCGGGACGTGCGTTGGCCTCTACATCGGGACGTGCGTTGGGCTCTACGTCGGGACGTGCGTTGGGCTCTACGTCGGGATTTAGCTTACTTTCAGGTCTACGTCGGGACGTGCGTTGGGCTCTACGTCGGGACGTGCGTTGGGCTCTACGTCTGTAGTTAGCTAAGTTTCAACTCTACGTTGGGACGTGCGTTGGGCTCTACGTCTGTAGTTAGCTAACTTTCAGTTCTACGTCAGGACGTGCGTTGGGCTCTACATCTGTAGTTAGCTAACTTTCAGCTCTACGTCGGGACGTGCGTTGGGCGCTACGTCGGGACGTGCGTTGGGCTCTACGTCGGGACGTGCGTTGGGCTCTACGTCGGGACGTGCGTTGGGCTCTACGTCGGGATTTATCTTACTTTCAGCTCTACGTCGGGACGTGCGTTGGCCTCTACGTCGGGACGTGCGTTGGCCTCTACGTCCGGATTTAGCTTACTTTCAGCTCTAAGTCGAGACGTGCGTTGGGCGCTACGTCGGGACGTGCGTTGGGCGCTACTTCGGGACGTGCTTTGGGCGCTACGTCGGGATTAACTTACTTTCAGCTCTACGTCGGGACGTGCGTTGGGCTCTATGTCGGGACGTGCGTTGGGCTCTACGTCGGGACGTGCGTTGGGCTCTACGTTGGGATTTAGCTTACTTTCAGCTCTACGTCGGGACGTGCGTTGGCCTCTACGTCGGGATTTAGCTTACTTTCAGCTCTACGTCGGGACGTGCGTTGGCCTCTACATCGGGACGTGCGTTGGCCTCTACGTCGGGATTTAGCTTACTTTCAGCTCTACGTCGGGACGTGCGTTGGGCTCTACGTCGGGATTTAGCTTACTTTCAGCTCTACGTCGGGACGTGCGTTGGGCTCTACGTCAGGACGTGCGTTGGGCTCTACGTCTGTAGTTAGCTAACTTTCACCTCTAGGTCGGGACGTGCGTTGGGCTCTACGTCGGGACGTGAGTTGGGCTCCACGTCGGGACGTGCGTTGGGCTCTACGTCGGGATTTAGCTTACTTTCAGCTCTACATCGGGACGTGCGTTGGCCTCTACGTCGGCATTTAGCTTTCAGCTCTACGTCGGGACGTGCGTTGGGATCTACGTCGGGACGTGCGTTGGGCTCTACGTCGGGACGTGCGTTATGCTCTACGTCAGGACTTGCGTTGGGCTCTACGTCGGGATTTAGGTTACTTTCAGCTCTACGTCGGGACGCGCGTTGGGCTCTTTGTCTGTAGTTACCTATCTTTCAGCTCTACGTCGGGACGTGCGTTGGGCTCTACGTCGGGACGTGCGTTGGCCTCTACGTCCGGATTTAGCTTACTTTCAGCTCTAAGTCGAGACGTGCGTTGGGCGCTACGTCGGGACGTGCGTTGGGCGCTACTTCGGGACGTGCGTTGGGCGCTACGTCGGGATTAACTTACTTTCAGCTCTACGTCGGGACGTGCGTTGGGCTCTATGTCGGGACGTGCGTTGGGCTCTACGTCGGGACGTGCGTTGGGCTCTACGTTGGGATTTAGCTTACTTTCAGCTCTACGTCGGGACGTGCGTTGGCCTCTACGTCGGGATTTAGCTTACTTTCAGCTCTACGTCGGGACGTGCGTTGGCCTCTACATCGGGACGTGCGTTGGCCTCTACGTCGGGATTTAGCTTACTTTCAGCTCTACGTCGGGACGTGCGTTGGGCTCTACGTCGGGATTTAGCTTACTTTCAGCTCTACGTCGGGACGTGCGTTGGGCTCTACGTCAGGACGTGAGTTGGGCTCCACGTCGGGACGTGCGTTGGGCTCTACGTCGGGATTTAGCTTACTTTCAGCTCTACATCGGGACGTGCGTTGGCCTCTACGTCGGCATTTAGCTTTCAGCTCTACGTCGGGACGTGCGTTGGGATCTACGTCGGGACGTGCGTTGGGCTCTACGTCGGGACGTGCGTTATGCTCTACGTCAGGACTTGCGTTGGGCTCTACGTCGGGATTTAGGTTACTTTCAGCTCTACGTCGGGACGCGCGTTGGGATCTTCGTCTGTAGTTACCTATCTTTCAGCTCTACGTCGGGACGTGCGTTGGGCTCTACGTCGGGACGTGCGTTGGGCTCTACGTCGGGATTTAGCTTACTTTCAGCTCTACGTCGGGACGTGCGTTGGGCGCTACGTCGGGACGTGCGTTGGGCTCTACGTCGGGACGTGCGTTGGGTTCTACGTCGGGACGTGCGTCGGGCTCTACGTCTGTAGTTAGCTAACTTTCAGCTCTACGTCGGGACGTGCGTTGGGCGCTATGTCGGGACGTGCGTTGGGCTCTACTTCGGGACGTGCGTTGGGCTCTACATCAGGATTTAGCTTACTTTCAGCTCTACGTCGGGACGTGCGTTGGGCTCTACGTCGGAACGTGCGTTGGGCTCTACGTCGGGACGTGCGTTGGGCTCTACGTCTGTAGTTAGGTAACTTTCAGCTCTACGTCGGGACGTGCGTTGGGCGCTACGTCGGGACGTGCGTTGGGCTCTACGTCGGGACGTGCGTTGGGCTCTAAGTCGGGACGTGCGTTGGGCTCTACCTCGGGATTTAGCTTAATTTCAGCTCTACGTCGAGACGTGCGTTGGCCTCTACGTCGGGACGTGCGTTGGCCTCTACATCGGGACGTGCGTTGGGCTCTATGTCGGGACGTGCGTTGGGCTCTACGTCGGGACGTGCGTTGGGCTCTACGTCGGGACGCGCGTTGGGCTCTACGTCTGTAGTTAGCTAACTTTCAGCTCTACGTCGGGACGCGCGTTGGGCTCTTCGTCTGTAGTTAGCTAACTTTCAGCTCTACGTCGGGACGTGCGTTGGGCTCTACGTTGGGACGTGCGTTGGGCTCTACGTCGGGACGTGCGTTGGGTTCTACGTCGGGACGTGCGTTGAGCTCTACGTCGGGATTTAGCTTACTTTCAGCTCTACGTCGGGACGTGCGTTAGGCTCTACGTCGGGACGTGCGTTGGGCTCTACGTCGGGACGTGCGTTGGGCTCTACGTCGGGATTTAGCTAACTTTCAGGTCTACGTCGGGACGTGCGTTGGGCTCTACGTCGGGACGTGCGTTGGGCTCTACGTCTGTAGTTAGCTAACTTTCAACTCTACGTTGGGACGTGCGTTGGGCTCTACGTCTGTAGTTAGCTAACTTTCAGTTCTACGTCGGGACGTGCGTTGGGCTCTACATCTGTAGTTAGCTAACTTTCAGCTCTACGTCGGGACGTGCGTTGGGCGCTACGTCGGAACGTGCGTTGGGCTCTACGTCGGGACGTGCGTTGGGCTCTACGTCAGGACGTGCGTTGGGCTCTACGTCGGGATTTAGCTTACTTTCAGCTCTACGTCTGGACGTGCGTTGGCCTCTACGTCGGGACGTGCGTTGGCCTCTACGTCGGGACGTGCGTTGGCCTCTACGTCGGGATTTAGCTTACTTTCAGCTCTACGTCGGGACGTGCGTTGGGCTCCACGTCGGAACGTGCGTTGGGCTCCACGTCGGGACGTGCGTTGGGCTCTACGTCTGTAGTTAGCTAACTTTCAGCTCTACGTCGGGACGTGCGTTGGGCGCTACGTCGGGACGTGCGTTGGGCTCTACGTCGGGACGTCCGTTGGGCTCTACGTCGGGACGTGCGTTGGGCTCTACGTCGGGATTTAGCTTACTTTCAGCTCTACGTCGAGACGTGCGTTGGCCTCTACGTCGGGACGTGCGTTGGCCTCTACATCGGGACGTGCGTTGGCCTCTACGTCGGGACGTGCGTTGGCCTCTACGTCGGGATTTAGCTTACTTTCAGCTCTACGTCGGGACGTGCGTTGGGCTCTACGTCGGGATGTGCGTTGGGCTCTACGTCTGTAGTTATCTAACTTTCAGCTCTACATCGGGACGTGCGTTGGGCTCTACGTCTGTAGTTAGCTAACTTTCAGCTCTACGTCGGGACGTGCGTTGGGCGCTACGTCGGGACGTGCGTTGGGATCTACGTCGGGACGTGCGTTGGGCTCTACGTCTGTAGTTAGCTAACTTTCTGCTCGACGTCGGTACGTGCGTTGGGCTCTACGTCTGTAGTTAGCTAACTTTCAGCTCTACGTCGGGACGTGCGTTGGGCGCTATGTCGGGACGTGCGTTGGGCTCTACGTCGGGACGTGCGTTGGGCTCTACGTCAGGATTTAGCTTACTTTCAGCTCTACGTCGGGACGTGCGTTGGGCTCTACGTCGGGACGTGCGTTGGGCTCTACGTCGGGATGTGCGTTGGGCTCTACGTCTGTAGTTAGCTAACTTTCTGCTCTACGTCGGGACGTGCGTTGGGCTCTACGTCTGTAGTTAGGTAACTTTCAGCTCTACGTCGGGACGTGCGTTGGGCGCTACGTCGGGACGTGCGTTGGGCTCTACGTCGGGACGTGCGTTGGGCTCTAAGTCGGGACGTGCGTTGGGCTCTACCTCGGGATTTAGCTTACTTTCAGCTCTACGTCGAGACGTGCGTTGGCCTCTACGTCGGGACGTGCGTTGGCCTCTACATCGGGACGTGCGTTGGGCTCTACGTCGGGACGTGCGTTGGGCTCTACGTCGGGATTTAGCTTACTTTCAGGTCTACGTCGGGACGTGCGTTGGGCTCTACGTCGGGACGTGCGTTGGGCTCTACGTCTGTAGTTAGCTAAATTTCAGTTCTACGTCAGGACGTGCGTTGGGCTCTACATCTGTAGTTAGCTAACTTTCAGCTCTACGTCGGGACGTGCGTTGGGCGCTACGTCGGGACGTGCGTTGGGCTCTACGTCGGGACGTGCGTTGGGCTCTACGTCGGGATTTAGCTTACTTTCAGCTCTAAGTCGAGACGTGCGTTGGGCGCTACGTCGGGACGTGCGTTGGCCTCTACGTCGGGACGTGCGTTGGCCTCTACGTCGGGATTTAGCTTACTTTCAGCTCTAAGTCGAGACGTGCGTTGGGCGCTACGTCGGGACGTGCGTTGGGCGCTACGTCGGGACGTGCGTTGGGCGCTACGTCGGGACGTGCGTTGGGCGCTACGTCGGGATTAACTTACTTTCAGCTCTACGTCGGGACGTGCATTGGGCTCTATGTCGGGACGTGCGTTGGGCTCTACGTCGGGACGTGCGTTGGGCTCTACGTTGGGATTTAGCTTACTTTCAGCTCTACGTCGGGACGTGCGTTGGCCTCTACGTCGGCATTTAGCTTTCAGCTCTACGTCGGGACGTGCGTTGGGATCTACGTCGGGACGTGCGTTGGGCTCTACGTCGGGACGTGCGTTATGCTCTACGTCAGGACTTGCGTTTTGCTCTACGTCGGGATTTAGGTTACTTTCAGCTCTACGTCGGGACGCGCGTTGGGCTCTTCGTCTGTAGTTACCTATCTTTCAGCTCTACGTCGGGGCGTGCGTTGGGCTCTACGTCGGGACGTGCGTTGGGCTCTACGTCGGGATTTAGCTTACTTTCAGCTCTACGTCGGGACGTGCATTGGGCGCTACGTCGCGACGTGCGTTGGGCTCTACGTCGGGACGTGCGTTGGGTTCTACGTCGGGACGTGCGTCGGGCTCTACGTCTGTAGTTAGCTAACTTTCAGCTCTACGTCGGGACGTGCGTTGGGCGCTATGTCGGGACGTGCGTTGGGCTCTACGTCGGGACGTGCGTTGGGCTCTACATCAGGATTTAGCTTACTTTCAGCTCTACGTCGGGACGTGCGTTGGGCTCTACGTCGGGACGTGCGTTGGGCTCTACGTCGGGACGTGCGTTGGGCTCTACGTCTGTAGTTAGGTAACTTTCAGCTCTACGTCGGGACGTGCGTTGGGCGCTACGTCGGGACGTGCGTTGGGCTCTACGTCGGGACGTGCGTTGGGCTCTAAGTCGGGACGTGCGTTGGGCTCTACCTCGGGATTTAGCTTAATTTCAGCTCTACGTCGAGACGTGCGTTGGCCTCTACGTCGGGACGTGCGTTGGCCTCTACATCGGGACGTGCGTTGGGCTCTACGTCGGGACGCGCGTTGGGCTCTACGTCTGTAGTTAGCTAACTTTCAGCTCTACGTCGGGACGCGCGTTGGGCTCTTCGTCTGTAGTTAGCTAACTTTCAGCTCTACGTCGGGACGTGCGTTGGGCTCTACGTTGGGACGTGCGTTGGGCTCTACGTCGGGACGTGCGTTGGGTTCTACTTCGGGACGTGCGTTGAGCTCTACGTCGGGATTTAGCTTACTTTCAGCTCTACGTCGGGACGTGCGTTAGGCTCTACGTCGGGACGTGCGTTGGGCTCTACGTCGGGACGTGCGTTGGGCTCTACGTCGGGATTTAGCTAACTTTCAGGTCTACGTCGGGATGTGCGTTGGGCTCTACGTCGGGACGTGCGTTGGGCTCTACGTCTGTAGTTAGCTAACTTTCAACTCTACGTTGGGACGTGCGTTGGGCTCTACGTCTGTAGTTAGCTAACTTTCAGTTCTACGTCGGGACGTGCGTTGGGCTCTACATCTGTAGTTAGCTAACTTTCAGCTCTACGTCGGGACGTGCGTTGGGCGCTACGTCGGAACGTGCGTTGGGCTCTACGTCGGGACGTGCGTTGGGCTCTACGTCGGGACGTGCGTTGGGCTCTACGTCGGGATTTAGCTTACTTTCAGCTCTACGTCGGGACGTGCGTTGGCCTCTACGTCGGGACGTGCGTTGGCCTCTACGTCGGGATTTAGCTTACTTTCAGCTCTACGTCGGGACGTGCGTTGGGCTCTACGTCGGAACGTGCGTTGGGCTCCACGTCGGGACGTGCGTTGGGCTCTACGTCTGTAGTTAGCTAACTTTCTGCTCTACGTCGGGACGTGCGTTGGGCTCTACGTCTGTAGTTAGCTAACTTTCAGCTCTACGTCGGGACGTGCGTTGGGCGCTACGTCGGGACGTGCGTTGGGCTATACGTCGGGACGTCCGTTGGGCTCTACGTCGGGACGTGCGTTGGGCTCTACGTCGGGATTTAGCTTACTTTCAGCTCTACGTCGAGACGTGCGTTGGCCTCTACGTCGGGACGTGCGTTGGCCTCTACATCGGGACGTGCGTTGGCCTCTACGTCGGGACGTGCGTTGGCCTCTACGTCGGGATTTAGCTTACTTTCAGCTCTACGTCGGGACGTGCGTTGGGCTCTACGTCGGGACGTGCGTTGGGCTCTACGTCTGTAGTTAGCTAACTTTCAGCTCTACATCGGGACGTGCGTTGGGCTCTACGTCTGTAGTTAGCTAACTTTCAGCTCTACGTCGGGACGTGCGTTGGGCGCTACGTCGGGACGTGCGTTGGGCTCTACGTCGGGACGTGCGTTGGGCTCTACGTCAGGATTTAGCTTACTTTCAGCTCTACGTCGGGACGTGCGTTGGGCTCTACGTCGGGACGTGCGTTGGGCTCTACGTCGGGATGTGCGTTGGGCTCTACGTCTGTAGTTAGCTAACTTTCTGCTCTACGTCGGGACGTGCGTTGGGCTCTACGTCTGTAGTTAGGTAACTTTCAGCTCTACGTCGGGACGTGCGTTGGGCTCTAAGTCGGGACGTGCGTTGGGCTCTACCTCGGGATTTAGCTTACTTTCAGCTCTACGTCGAGACGTGCGTTGGCCTCTACGTCGGGACGTGCGTTGGCCTCTACATCGGGACGTGCGTTGGGCTCTACGTCGGGACGTGCGTTGGGCTCTACTTCGGGATTTAGCTTACTTTCAGGTCTACGTCGGGACGTGCGTTGGGCTCTACGTCGGGACGTGCGTTGGGCTCTACGTCTGTAGTTAGCTAAGTTTGAACTCTACGTTGGGACGTGCGTTGGGCTCTACGTCTGTAGTTAGCTAAATTTCAGTTCTACGTCAGGACGTGCGTTGGGCTCTACATCTGTAGTTAGCTAACTTTCAGCTCTACGTCGGGACGTGCGTTGGGCGCTACGTCGGGACGTGCGTTGGGCTCTACGTCGGGACGTGCGTTGGGCTCTACGTCGGGATTTAGCTTACTTTCAGCTCTAAGTCGAGACGTGCGTTGGGCGCTACGTCGGGACGTGCGTTGGCCTCTACGTCGGGACGTGCGTTGGCCTCTACGTCGGGATTTAGCTTACTTTCAGCTCTAAGTCGAGACGTGCGTTGGGCGCTACGTCGGGACGTGCGTTGGGCGCTACGTCGGGACGTGCGTTGGGCGCTACGTCGGGATTAACTTACTTTCAGCTCTACGTCGGGACGTGCGTTGGGCTCTATGTCGGGACGTGCGTTGGCCTCTACGTCGGGACGTGCGTTGGCCTCTACGTCGGGATTTAGCTTACTTTCAGCTCTACGTCGGGACGTGCGTTGGGCTCTACGTCGGGATGTGCGTTGGGCTCTACGTCTGTAGTTATCTAACTTTCAGCTCTACATCGGGACGTGCGTTGGGCTCTACGTCTGTAGTTAGCTAACTTTCAGCTCTACGTCGGGACGTGCGTTGGGCGCTACGTCGGGACGTGCGTTGGGATCTACGTCGGGACGTGCGTTGGGCTCTACGTCTGTAGTTAGCTAACTTTCTGCTCGACGTCGGTACGTGCGTTGGGCTCTACGTCTGTAGTTAGCTAACTTTCAGCTCTACGTCGGGACGTGCGTTGGGCGCTATGTCGGGACGTGCGTTGGGCTCTACGTCGGGACGTGCGTTGGGCTCTACGTCAGGATTTAGCTTACTTTCAGCTCTACGTCGGGACGTGCGTTGGGCTCTACGTCGGGACGTGCGTTGGGCTCTACGTCGGGATGTGCGTTGGGCTCTACGTCTGTAGTTAGCTAACTTTCTGCTCTACGTCGGGACGTGCGTTGGGCTCTACGTCTGTAGTTAGGTAACTTTCAGCTCTACGTCGGGACGTGCGTTGGGCGCTACGTCGGGACGTGCGTTGGGCTCTACGTCGGGACGTGCGTTGGGCTCTAAGTCGGGACGTGCGTTGGGCTCTACCTCGGGATTTAGCTTACTTTCAGCTCTACGTCGAGACGTGCGTTGGCCTCTACGTCGGGACGTGCGTTGGCCTCTACATCGGGACGTGCGTTGGGCTCTACGTCGGGACGTGCGTTGGGCTCTACGTCGGGATTTAGCTTACTTTCAGGTCTACGTCGGGACGTGCGTTGGGCTCTACGTCGGGACGTGCGTTGGGCTCTACGTCTGTAGTTAGCTAAATTTCAGTTCTATGTCAGGACGTGCGTTGGGCTCTACATCTGTAGTTAGCTAACTTTCAGCTCTACGTCGGGACGTGCGTTGGGCGCTACGTCGGGACGTGCGTTGGGCTCTACGTCGGGACGTGCGTTGGGCTCTACGTCGGGATTTAGCTTACTTTCAGCTCTAAGTCGAGACGTGCGTTGGGCGCTACGTCGGGACGTGCGTTGGCCTCTACGTCGGGACGTGCGTTGGCCTCTACGTCGGGATTTAGCTTACTTTCAGCTCTAAGTCGAGACGTGCGTTGGGCGCTACGTCGGGACGTGCGTTGGGCGCTACGTCGGGACGTGCGTTGGGCGCTACGTCGGGATTAACTTACTTTCAGCTCTACGTCGGGACGTGCATTGGGCTCTATGTCGGGACGTGCGTTGGGCTCTACGTCGGGACGTGCGTTGGGCTCTACGTTGGGATTTAGCTTACTTTCAGCTCTACGTCGGGACGTGCGTTGGCCTCTACGTCGGCATTTAGCTTTCAGCTCTACGTCGGGACGTGCGTTGGGATCTACGTCGGGACGTGCGTTGGGCTCTACGTCGGGACGTGCGTTATGCTCTACGTCAGGACTTGCGTTTTGCTCTACGTCGGGATTTAGGTTACTTTCAGCTCTACGTCGGGACGCGCGTTGGGCTCTTCGTCTGTAGTTACCTATCTTTCAGCTCTACGTCGGGGCGTGCGTTGGGCTCTACGTCGGGACGTGCGTTGGGCTCTACGTCGGGATTTAGCTTACTTTCAGCTCTACGTCGGGACGTGCATTGGGCGCTACGTCGCGACGTGCGTTGGGCTCTACGTCGGGACGTGCGTTGGGTTCTACGTCGGGACGTGCGTCGGGCTCTACGTCTGTAGTTAGCTAACTTTCAGCTCTACGTCGGGACGTGCGTTGGGCGCTATGTCGGGACATGCGTTGGGCTCTACGTCGGGACGTGCGTTGGGCTCTACATCAGGATTTAGCTTACTTTCAGCTCTACGTCGGGACGTGCGTTGGGCTCTACGTCGGGACGTGCGTTGGGCTCTACGTCTGTAGTTAGGTAACTTTCAGCTCTACGTCGGGACGTGCGTTGGGCGCTACGTCGGGACGTGCGTTGGGCTCTACGTCGGGACGTGCGTTGGGCTCTAAGTCGGGACGTGCGTTGGGCTCTACCTCGGGATTTAGCTTAATTTCAGCTCTACGTCGAGACGTGCGTTGGCCTCTACGTCGGGACGTGCGTTGGCCTCTACATCGGGACGTGCGTTGGGCTCTACGTCGGGACGCGCGTTGGGCTCTACGTCTGTAGTTAGCTAACTTTCAGCTCTACGTCGGGACGCGCGTTGGGCTCTTCGTCTGTAGTTAGCTAACTTTCAGCTCTACGTCGGGACGTGCGTTGGGCTCTACGTTGGGACGTGCGTTGGGCTCTACGTCGGGACGTGCGTTGGGTTCTACGTCGGGACGTGCGTTGAGCTCTACGTCGGGATTTAGCTTACTTTCAGCTCTACGTCGGGACGTGCGTTAGGCTCTACGTCGGGACGTGCGTTGGGCTCTACGTCGGGACGTGCGTTGGGCTCTACGTCGGGATTTAGCTAACTTTCAGGTCTACGTCGGGACGTGCGTTGGGCTCTACGTCGGGACGTGCGTTGGGCTCTACGTCTGTAGTTAGCTAACTTTCAACTCTACGTTGGGACGTGCGTTGGGCTCTACGTCTGTAGTTAGCTAACTTTCAGTTCTACGTCGGGACGTGCGTTGGGCTCTACATCTGTAGTTAGCTAACTTTCAGCTCTACGTCGGGACGTGCGTTGGGCGCTACGTCGGAACGTGCGTTGGGCTCTACGTCGGGACGTGCGTTGGGCTCTACGTCGGGACGTGCGTTGGGCTCTACGTCGGGATTTAGCTTACTTTCAGCTCTACGTCGGGACGTGCGTTGGCCTCTACGTCGGGACGTGCGTTGGCCTCTACGTCGGGATTTAGCTTACTTTCAGCTCTACGTCGGGACGTGCGTTGGGCTCTACGTCGGAACGTGCGTTGGGCTCCACGTCGGGACGTGCGTTGGGCTCTACGTCTGTAGTTGGCTAACTTTCTGCTCTACGTCGGGACGTGCGTTGGGCTCTACGTCTGTAGTTAGCTAACTTTCAGCTCTACGTCGGGACGTGCGTTGGGCGCTACGTCGGGACGTGCGTTGGGCTATACGTCGGGACGTCCGTTGGGCTCTACGTCGGGACGTGCGTTGGGCTCTACGTCGGGATTTAGCTTACTTTCAGCTCTACGTCGAGACGTGCGTTGGCCTCTACGTCGGGACGTGCGTTGGCCTCTACATCGGGACGTGCGTTGGCCTCTACGTCGGGACGTGCGTTGGCCTCTACGTCGGGATTTAGCTTACTTTCAGCTCTACGTCGGGACGTGCGTTGGGCTCTACGTCGGGACGTGCGTTGGGCTCTACGTCTGTAGTTAGCTAACTTTCAGCTCTACATCGGGACGTGCGTTGGGCTCTACGTCTGTAGTTAGCTAACTTTCAGCTCTACGTCGGGACGTGCGTTGGGCGCTACGTCGGGACGTGCGTTGGGCTCTACGTCGGGACGTGCGTTGGGCTCTACGTCAGGATTTAGCTTACTTTCAGCTCTACGTCGGGACGTGCGTTGGGCTCTACGTCGGGACGTGCGTTGGGCTCTACGTCGGGATGTGCGTTGGGCTCTACGTCTGTAGTTAGCTAACTTTCTGCTCTACGTCGGGACGTGCGTTGGGCTCTACGTCTGTAGTTAGGTAACTTTCAGCTCTACGTCGGGACGTGCGTTGGGCGCTACGTCGGGACGTGCGTTGGGCTCTACGTCGGGACGTGCGTTGGGCTCTAAGTCGGGACGTGCGTTGGGCTCTACCTCGGGATTTAGCTTACTTTCAGCTCTACGTCGAGACGTGCGTTGGCCTCTACGTCGGGACGTGCGTTGGCCTCTACATCGGGACGTGCGTTGGGCTCTACGTCGGGACGTGCGTTGGGCTCTACTTCGGGATTTAGCTTACTTTCAGGTCTACGTCGGGACGTGCGTTGGGCTCTACGTCGGGACGTGCGTTGGGCTCTACGTCTGTAGTTAGCTAAGTTTGAACTCTACGTTGGGACGTGCGTTGGGCTCTACGTCTGTAGTTAGCTAAATTTCAGTTCTACGTCAGGACGTGCGTTGGGCTCTACATCTGTAGTTAGCTAACTTTCAGCTCTACGTCGGGACGTGCGTTGGGCGCTACGTCGGGACGTGCGTTGGGCTCTACGTCGGGACGTGCGTTGGGCTCTACGTCGGGATTTAGCTTACTTTCAGCTCTAAGTCGAGACGTGCGTTGGGCGCTACGTCGGGACGTGCGTTGGCCTCTACGTCGGGACGTGCGTTGGCCTCTACGTCGGGATTTAGCTTACTTTCAGCTCTAAGTCGAGACGTGCGTTGGGCGCTACGTCGGGACGTGCGTTGGGCGCTACGTCGGGACGTGCGTTGGGCGCTACGTCGGGATTAACTTACTTTCAGCTCTACGTCGGGACGTGCGTTGGGCTCTATGTCGGGACGTGCGTTGGGCTCTACGTCGGGACGTGCGTTGGGCTCTACGTTGGGATTTAGCTTACTTTCAGCTCTACGTCGGGACGTGCGTTGGCCTCTACGTCGGGATTTAGCTTACTTTCAGCTCTACGTCGGGACGTGCGTTGGCCTCTACATCGGGACGTGCGTTGGCCTCTACGTCGGGATTTAGCTTACTTTCAGCTCTACGTCGGGACGTGCGTTGGGCTCTACGTCGGGATTTAGCTTACTTTCAGCTCTACGTCGGGACGTGCGTTGGGCTCTACGTCAGGACGTGCGTTGGGCTCTACGTCTGTAGTTAGCTAACTTTCACCTCTAGGTCGGGACGTGCGTTGGGCTCTACGTCGGGACGTGCGTTGGGCTCTACGTCGGGACATGCGTTGGGCTCTACGTCGGGACGTGCGTTATGCTCTACGTCAGGACGTGCGTTGGCCTCTACGTCGGGATTTAGGTTACTTTCAGCTCTACGTCGGGACGCGCGTTGGGCTCTTCGTCTGTAGTTACCTATCTTTCAGCTCTACGTCGGGACGTGCGTTGGGCTCTACGTCGGGACGTGCGATGGGCTCTACGTCGGGATTTAGCTTACTTTCAGCTCTACGTCGGGACGTGCATTGGGCGCTACGTCGGGACGTGCGTTGGGCTCTACGTCGGGACGTGCGTTGGGCTCTACGTCTGTAGTTAGCTAACTTTCAGCTCTACGTCGGGACGTGCGTTGGGCGCTATGTCGGGACGTGCGTTGGGCTCTACGTCGGGACGTGCGTTGGGCTCTACATCAGGATTTAGCTTACTTTCAGCTCCACGTCGGGACGTGCGTTGGGCTCTACGTCGGGACGTGCGTTGGGCTCTACGTCGGGACGTGCGTTGGGCTCTACGTCTGTAGTTAGCTAACTTTCTGCTCTACGTCGGGACGTGCGTTGGGCTCTACGTCTGTAGTTAGGTAACTTTCAGCTCTACGTCGGGACGTGCGTTGGGCGCTACGTCGGGACGTGCGTTGGGTCTACGTCGGGACGTGCGTTGGGCTCTAAGTCGGGACGTGCGTTGGGCTCTACCTCGGGATTTAGCTTAATTTCAGCTCTACGTCGAGACGTGCGTTGGCCTCTACGTCGGGACGTGCGTTGGCCTCTACATCGGGACGTGCGTTGGGCTCTACGTCGGGACGTGCGTTGGGCTCTACGTCGGGATTTAGCTTACTTTCAGCTCTACGTCGGGACGTGCGTTGGGCTCTACGTCGGGACGTGCGTTGGGCTCTACGTCGGGACACGCGTTGGGCTCTACGTCGGGACGCGCGTTGGGCTCTACGTCTGTAGTTAGCTAACTTTCAGCTCTACGTCGGGACGCGCGTTGGGCTCTTCGTCTGTAGTTAGCTAACTTTCAGCTCTACGTCGGGACGTGCGTTGGGCTCTACGTTGGGACGTGCGTTGGGCTCTACGTCGGGATGTTCGTTGGGTTCTACGTCGGGACGTGCGTTGAGCTCTACGTCGGGATTTAGCTTACTTTCAGCTCTACGTCGGGACGTGCGTTAGTCTCTACGTCGGGACGTGCGTTGGGCTCTACGTCGGGACGTGCGTTGGGCTCTACGTCGGGATTTAGCTAACTTTCAGGTCTACGTCGGGACGTGCGTTGGGCTCTACGTCGGGACGTGCGTTGGGCTCTACGTCTGTAGTTAGCTAACTTTCAACTCTACGTTGGGACGTGCGTTGGGCTCTACGTCTGTAGTTAGCTAACTTTCAGTTCTACGTCGGGACGTGCGTTGGGCTCTACATCTGTAGTTAGCTAACTTTCAGCTCTACGTCGGGACGTGCGTTGGGCGCTACGTCGGAACGTGCGTTGGGCTCTACGTCGGGACGTGCGTTGGGCTCTACGTCGGGACGTGCGTTGGGCTCTACGTCGGGATTTAGCTTACTTTCAGCTCTACGTCGGGACGTGCGTTGGCCTCTACGTCGGGACGTGCGTTGGCCTCTACGTCGGGACGTGCGTTGGCCTCTACGTCGGGATTTAGCTTACTTTCAGCTCTACGTCGGGACGTGCGTTGGGCTCTACGTCGGAACGTGCGTTGGGCTCCACGTCGGGACGTGCGTTGGGCTCTACGTCTGTAGTTAGCTAACTTTCTGCTCTACGTCGGGACGTGCGTTGGGCTCTACGTCTGTAGTTAGCTAACTTTCAGCTCTACGTCGGGACGTGCGTTGGGCTCTACGTCGGGACGTCCGTTGGGCTCTACGTCGGGACGTGCGTTGGGCTCTACGTCGGGATTTAGCTTACTTTCAGCTCTACGTCGAGACGTGCGTTGGCCTCTACGTCGGGACGTGCGTTGGCCTCTACATCGGGACGTGCGTTGGCCTCTACGTCGGGACGTGCTTTGGCCTCTACGTCGGGATTTAGCTTACTTTCAGCTCTACGTCGGGACGTGCGTTGGGCTCTACGTCGGGACGTGCGTTGGGCTCTACGTCTGTAGTTAGCTAACTTTCAGCTCTACGTCGGGACGTGCGCTGGGCGCTACGTCGGGACGTGCGTTGGGCTCTACGTCGGGACATGCGTTGGGCTCTACGTCGGGATTTAGCTTACTTTGAGCTCTACGTCGGGACGTGCGTTGGCCTCTACGTCGGGACGTACGTTGGCCTCTACGTCGGGATTTAGCTTACTTTCAGCTCTACTTCGGGACGTGCGTTGGGCGCTACGTCGGGACGTGCGTTCGGCGCTACGTCGGGACGTGCGTTGGGCGGTACTTCGGGAAATGCGTTGGGCGCTACGTCGGGATTTAGCTTACTTTCAGCTCTACGTCGGGACGTGCGTTGGGCTCTATGTCGGGACGTGCGTTGGGCTCTACGTCGGGACGTGCGTTGGGCTCTACGTCGGGATTTAGCTTACTTTCAGCTCTACGTCGGGACGTGCGTTGGCCTCTACATTGGGACGTGCGTTGGCCTCTACGTCGGGATTTAGCTTACTTTCAGCTCTACGTCGGGACGTGCGTTGGCCTCTACGTCGGGACGTGCGTTGGCCTCTACGTCGGGATTTAGCTTACTTTCAGCTCTACGTCAGGACGCGCGTTGGGCTCTACGTCGGGATTTAGCTTACTTTCAGCTCTACGTCGGGACGTGCGTTGGGCTCTACGTCGGGACGTGCGTTGGGCTCTACGTCGGGACGTGCGTTGGGCTCTACGTCTGTAGTTAGCTAACTTTCAGCTCTACGTCGGGACGTGCGTTGGGCTCTACGTCGGGACGTGCGTTGGGCTCTACGTCGGGATTTAGCTTACTTTCAGCTCTACGTCGGGACGTGCGTTGGGCTCTACGTCGGGACGTGAGTTGGGCTCTACGTCGGGACGTGCGTTGGGCTCTACGTCGGGATTTAGCTTACTTTCAGCTCTACGTCGGGACGTGCGTTGGGTTCTACGTCGGGACGTGCGTTGGGCTCTACGTCTGTAGTTAGCTAACTTTCTGCTCTACGTCGGGACGTGCGTTGGGCTCTACGTCTGTAGTTAGCTAACTTTCAGCTCTACGTCGGGACGTGCGTTGGGCGCTACGTCGGGACGTGCGTTGGGCTCTACGTCGGGACGTGCGTTGGCCTCTACGTCGGGATTTAGCTTACTTTCAGCTCTACGTCGGGACGTGCGTTGGCCTCTACGTCGGGACGTGCGTTGGGCTCTACGTCGGGACACGCGTTGGGCTCTACGTCGGGACGTGCGTTGGGCTCTACGTCTGTAGTTAGCTAACTTTCAGCTCTACGTCGGGACGTGAATTGTGCTCTACGTCTGTAGTTAGCTAACTTTCAGCTCTACGTTGGCACGTGCGTTGGGCTCTACGTCGGTACGTGCGTTGGGCTCTACGTCGGGATTTAGCTTACTTTCAGCTCTACGTCGGGACGTGCGTTGGGCTCTACGTCGGGACGTGCGTTGGGCTCTACGTCGGGATTTAACTTAATTTTAGCTCTACGTCGGGACGTGCGTTGGGCTCTACGTCTGTAGTTAGCTAACTTTCAGCTCTACGTCGGGACGTGCGTTGGGCTCTATGTCGGGACGTGCGTTGGGCGCTACGTCGGGACGTGCGTTGGGCTCTACGTCGGGACGTGCGTTGGGCTCTACGTCGGGATTTAGCTTAATTTTAGCTCTACGTCGGGACGTGCGTTGGGCTCTACGTCTGTAGTTAGCTAACTTTCACCTCTACGTCGGGACGTGCGTTGGGCGCTACGTCGGGACGTGCGTTGGGCTCTACGTCGGGACGTGCGTTGGGCTCTACGTCGGGATTTAGCTTACTTTCAGCTCTACGTCGGGACGTGCGTTGGGCTCTACGTCGGGACGTGCGTTGGGCTCTATGTCGGGACGTGCGTTGGGTTCTACGTCGGGACGTGCGTTGGGCTCCACGTCTGTAGTTAGCTAACTTTCAGCTCTACGTCGGGACACGCGTTGGGCTCTTCGTCTGTAGTTAGATAACTTTCAGCTCTACGTCGGGACGTGCGTTGGCCTCTACGTCGGGACGTGCGTTGGGCGCTACGTCGGGACGTGCGTTGGCCTCTACGTCGGGACGTGCGTTGGCCTCTACGTTGGGACGTGCGTTGGGCTCTACGTCGGGATTTAGCTTACTTTCAGCTCTACGTCGGGACGTGAGTTGGGCTCTACGTCGGGACGTGCGTTGGCCTCTACGTCGGGATTTAGCTTACTTTCAGCTCTACGTCGGGACGTGCATTGGGCGCTACGTCGGGACGTGCGTTGGGCGCTACGTCGGGACGTGCGTTGGGCGGTACTTCGGGAAATGCGTTGGGCGCTACGTCGGGATTTAGCTTACTTTCAGCTCTACGTCGGGACGTGCGTTGGGCTCTATGTCGGGACGTGCGTTGGGCTCTACGTCGGGACGTGCGTTGGGCTCTACGTTGGGATTTAGCTTACTTTCAGCTCTACGTCGGGACGTGCGTTGGCCTCTACATTGGGACGTGCGTTGGCCTCTACGTCGGGATTTAGCTTACTTTCAGCTCTACGTCGGGACGTGCGTTGGGCTCTACGTCGGGACGTGCGTTGGGCTCTACGTCGGGACGTGCGTTGGGCTCTACGTCTGTAGATAGGTAACTTTCAGCTCTACGTCGGGACGTGCGTTGGGCTCTACGTCGGGACGTGAGTTGGGCTCTACGTCGGGACGTGCGTTGGGCTCTACGTCGGGATTTAGCTTACTTTCAGCTCTACGTCGGGACGTGCGTTGGCCTCTAAGTCGGCATTTAGCTTACTTTCAGCTCTACGTCGGGACGTGCGTTGGGCTCTACGTCGGGACGTGCGTTGGGCTCTACGTCTGTAGTTAGCTAACTTTCTGCTCTACGTCGGGACGTGCGTTGGGCTCTACGTCTGTAGTTAGCTACCTTTCAGCTCTACGTCGGGACGTGCGTTGGGCGCTACGTCGGGACGTGCGTTGGGCTCTACGTCGGGACGTGCGTTGGGCTCTACGTCGGGATTTAGGTTACTTTCAGCTCTACGTCAGGACGTGCGTTGGGCTCTACGTCGGGACGTGCGTTGGCCTCTACGTCGGGATTTAGCTTACTTTCAGCTCTACGTCGGGACGTGCGTTGGCCTCTACGTCGGGAAGTGTGTTGGGCTCTACGTCGGGAAGTGTGTTGGGCTCTAAGTCGGAACGTGTGTTGGGCTTTACGTCGGGAAGTGTGTTGGGCTCTACATCAAGATTTAGCTTCCTTTCAGCTCTACGTCGAGACGTGTGTTGGGCTCTACGTCGGGACGTGTGTTGGGCTCTACGTCGGGACGTGTGTTGGGCTCTACATCAGGATTTAGCTTATTTTCAGCTCTACTTCGGGACGTGTGTTGGGCTCTACGTCGGGACGTGTGTTGGGCTCTACGTCGGGATGTGTGTTGGGCTCTACGTCGGGACGTCTGTTGGGCTCTACGTCGGGACGTCTGTTGGGCTCTACATCAGGATTTAGCTTACTTTCAGCTCTACGTCGGGACGTGTGTTGGGCTCTACGTCGGGAAGTGTGTTGGGCTCTACGTCGGGAAGTGTGTTGGGGTCTACGTCGGGAAGTGTGTTGGGCTCTACATCAAGATTTACCTTCCTTTCAGCTCTACGTCGGGACGTGTGTTGGGCTCTACGTCGGGACGTGTGTTGGGCTCTACGTCGGGATGTGTGTTGGGCTCTACGTGGGGTTTTAGCATACATTCAGCTCTACGTTGGGACGTGTGTTGGGCTCCACGTCGGGACGTGTGTTTGGCTCCATGTCGGGACGTGTGTTGGGCTCCATGTCAGGACGTGTGTTGGGCTCTACCTCGGAACGTGTGTTGGGCTCTACGTCGGGACATGTATTGGGCTCTACGTGGGGACGTGTGTTGGGCTCTACGTGGGAACGTGTGTTGGGCTCTACGTCGGGACGTGTGTTGGGCTCTACGTCGGGACGTGTGTTGGGCTCTACATCAGGATTTAGCTGACTTTCATCTCTACTTCGGGACGTGTGTTGGGCTCTACGTCGGGACGTGTGTTGGGCTCTACGTCGGGACATGTGTTGGGCTCTACATCAGGATTTAGCTTACTTTCAGCTCTACGTCGGGACGTGTGTTGGTCTCTACGTCGGGCTGTGTGTTGGGCTCTACGTCGGGACGTGTGTTGGGCTCTACTTCGGGACGTGTGTTGTGCTCTACATCAGGATTTAGCTTACTTTCAGCTCTACGTCGGGACGTGTGTTGGGCTCCACATCAAGATTTAGCTTACTTTCAGCTCTACGTCGGGACGTGTGTTGGGCTCTACGTCGGGACGTGTGTTGGGCTCTACATCAGGATTTAACTTACATTCAGCTCTTCGTCGGGACGTGTGTTGGGCTCTACGTCGGGATGTGTGTTGGGCTTTACTTCAGGATTTAACTTACTTTCAGCTCTACCTCGGAACGTGTGTTGGGCTCTACGTCGGGACGTGTATTGGGCTCTACGTGGGGACGTGTGTTGGGCTCTACGTGGGGACGTGTGTTGGGCTCTACGTGGGGACGTGTGTTGGGCTCTACGTCGGGACGTGTGTTGGGCTCTACATCAGGATTTAGCTGACTTTCATCTCCACTTCGGGACGTGTGTTGGGCTCTACGTCGGGACGTGTGTTGTGCTCTACGTCGGGACGTGCGTTGGGCTCTACGTCGGGACGTGCGTTGGGCTCTACGTCGGGACGTGCGTTGGGCTCTACGTCTGTAATTAGCGAACTTTCAGGTCTACGTCGGGACGTGCGTTGGGCTCTACGTCGGGACGTGCGTTGGGCTCTACGTCGGGACGTGCGTTGGGCTCTACGTCGGGACGTGCGTTGGGCTCTACGTCGGGATTTAGCTTACTTTCAGCTCTACGTCGGGACGTGCGTTGGGCTCTATGTCGGGATGTGCGTTGGGCTCTACGTCGGGACGTGCGTTGGGCTCTACGTCGGGACGTGCGTTGGGCTCTACTGCGGGACGTGCTTTGGGCTCTACGCCTGTAGTTAGCTAACTTTCAGCTCTACGTCGGGACGTGCGTTGGCCTCTACTTCGGGACGTGCGTTGGCCTCTACGTCGGGATTTAGCTTACTTTCAGCTCTACGTCGGGACGTGCTTTGGCCTCTACGTCGGGATTTAGCTTACTTTCAGCTCTACGTCGGGACGTGCGTTGGGCTCTACGTCGGGACGTGCGTTGGGCATTACGTCGGGACGTGCGTTGGGCTCTACGTCTGTAGTTAGCTAACTTTCAGTTCTACGTCGGGACGTGCGTTGGGCTCTACGTCGGGATTTAGCTTACTTTCAGCTCTACGTCGGGACGTGCGTTGGGCTCTACGTCGGGACGTGCGTTGGGCTCTACGTCGGGACGTGCGTTGAGCTCTACGTCGGGACGTGCGTTGGGCTCTACATCGGGACGTGTGTTGGGCTCTATGTCTGTAGTTAGCTAACTTTCATCTCTACGTCGGGACTTGTGTTGGGCTCTATGTCGGGACGTGTGTTGGGCTCTACGTCGGGACCTGTGTGGGGCTCTACGTCGGGACGTGTGTTGGGCTCTACGTCGGGACGTGTGTTGGGCTCTACATCAGGATTTAGCTTACTTTCAGCTCTACGTCGGGACGTGTGTTTGGCTCTACGTCGCGACGTGTGTTGGGCTCTACATCAGGATTTAGCTTCCTTTTGGCTCTACGTCGCGACTTGTGTTGGGCTCTACATCAGGATTTAGCTTCCTTTCAGCTCTACGTCGGGACGTGTGTTGGGCTCTACGTCGGGACGTGTGTTGGGCTCCACGTCGGGACGTGCGTTGAGCTCTACGTCGGGACGTGCGTTGGGCTCTACGTCGGGACGTGTGTTGGGCTCTACGTCGGGACGTGTGTTGGGCTCTACATCAGGATTTAGCTTACTTTCAGCTCTACGTCGGGACGTGTGTTTGGCTCTACGTCGCGACGTGTGTTGGGCTCTACATCAGGATTTAGCTTCCTTTCAGCTCTACGTCGGGACGTGTGTTGGGCTCTACGTCGGGACGTGTGTTGGGCTCCACGTCGGGACGTGCGTTGGGCTCTACCTCGGGACGTGTGTTGGGCTCTACGTCGGGACGTGTGTTGGGCTCTACGTCGGGACGTGTGTCGGGCTCTGCGTCTGTAGTTAGCTAAATTTCAACTCTACGTCGGGACGTGCGTTGGGCTCTACGTCGGGACGTGCGTTGGTCTCTACGTCGGGACGTGCGTTGGGCTCTCCGTCGGGACGTGTGTTGGGCTCTATATCAGGATTTAGCTTACTTTTGGCTCTACGTCGGGACGTGTGTTGGGCTCTACGTCGGGAAGTGTGTTGGACTCTACGTCGGGAAGTGTGTTGGGCTCTACATCGGGAAGTGTGTTGGGCTCTAATTCGGGACGTGTGTTGGGCTCTACGTCGGGACGTGTGTTGGGCTCTACATCAGGATTTAGCTTACTTTCAGCTCTACGTCGGGACGTGTGTTGGGCTCTACGTCGGGAAGTGTGTTGGGCTCTACGTCGGGACGTGTGTTGGGCTCCACGTCGGGACGTGCGTTGGGCTCTACCTCGGGACGTGTGTTGGGCTCTACGTCGAGACGTGTGTTGGGCTCTACGTCGGGACGTGTGTTGGGCTCTACGTCGGGACGTGTGTTGGGCTATACGTCGGGACATGTGTTGGGCTCTACATCAGGATTTAGCATACTTTCAGCTCTACGTCGGGACGTGTGCTGGGCTCTACGTCGGGACGTGTGCTGGGCTCTACGTCGGGACGTGTGCTGGGGTCTACGTCGGGGTTTAGCTTACATTCAGCTCTACGTCGGGACGTGTGTTGGGCTCTGCGTCGGGACGTGTGTTGAGCTCTACGTTGGGACGTCTGTCGGGCTCTACGTCGGGACGTTTGTTGGGCTCTACGTGGTGGTTTAGCATACATTCAGCTCTACGTCGGGACGTGTGTTGGGCTCCATGTCGGGACGTGTGTTGGGCTCTACGTCGGAACGTGTGTTGGGCTCTATGTCTGTAGTTAGCTAACTTTCATCTCCACGTCGGGACGTGTGTTGGGCTCTACGTCGGGACGTGTGTTGGGCTCTACGTCGGGACATGTGTTGGGCTATACGTCGGGACGTGTGTGGGGCTCTACATCACGATTTAGCTTACTTTCTGCTCTACGTCGGGACGTGGGTTCGGTTCCACGTAGGGACGTGTGTTGGGCTCTACGTCGGGACGTGTGTTGGGCTCTACTTCGGGACTTGTGTTGCGCTCTACATCAGGATTTAGCTTACTTTCTGCTCTACGTCGGGACGTGGGTTGGGTTCTACGTAGGGACGTGTGTTGGGCTCTACGTCGGGACGTGTGTTGGGCTCTACGTCGGGAAGTGTGTTGGGCTCTACGTCGGGAAGTGTGTTGGGCTCTACGTCGGGAAGTCTGTTGGGCTCTACTTCAGGATTTAGCTTCCTTTCAGCTCTACGTCGGGACGTGTGTTGGGCTCTACGTCGGGACGTGTGTTGGGCTCTACGTCGGGAAGTGTGTTGGGCTCTACGTCGGGAAGTGTGTTGGGCTCTACATCAAGATTTAGCTTCCTTTCAGCTCTACGTCGGGACGTGTGTTGGGCTCCACGTCGGGACGTGCGTTTGGCTCTACCTCGGGACGTGTGTTGGTCTCTACGTCTAGACGTGTTTTTGGCTCTACATCAGGATTTAGCTTACTTTGAGCTCTATGTCGGGACGTGTGTTGGGCTCTACGTCGGGACGTGTGTTGGGCTCTACGTCTAGACGTGTGTTGGGCTCTACATCAGGATTTAGCTTACTTTGAGCTCTATGTCGGGACGTGTGTTGGGCTCTACGTCGGGACGTGTGTTGGGCTCTACGTCGCGACGTGCGTTGGGCTCTACGTCTGTAGTTAGCTAACTTTCAGCTCTACGTCGGGACGTGCGTTGGGCTCTACATCGGGACGTGCGTTGGGCTCTACGTCGGGACATGGGTTGGGCTCTACGTAGGGACGTGCGTTGGGCTCTCCGTCGGGACGTGTTTTGGGCTCTACATCAGGATTTAGCTTACTTTCAGCTCTACGTCGGGACGTGTGTTGGCATCTACGTCGGGAAGTGTGTTGAGCTCTACGTCGGGAAGTGTGTTGGGCTCTACGTCGGGAAGTGTGTTGGGCTCTAAGTCGGAACGTGTGTTGGGCTTTACGTCGGGAAGTGTGTTGGGCTCTACATCAAGATTTAGCTTCCTTTCAGCTCTACGTCGAGACGTGTGTTGGGCTCTACGTCGGGACGTGTGTTGGGCTCTACGTCGGGACGTGTGTTGGGCTCTACATCAGGATTTAGCTTATTTTCAGCTCTACTTCGGGACGTGTGTTGGGCTCTACGTCGGGACGTGTGTTGGGCTCTACGTCGGGATGTGTGTTGGGCTCTACGTCGGGACGTCTGTTGGGCTCTACGTCGGGACGTGTGTTGGGCTCTACATCAGGATTTAGATTACTTTCAGCTCTACGTCGGGACGTGTGTTGGGCTCTACGTCGGGAAGTGTGTTGGGCTCTACGTCGGGAAGTGTGTTGGGGTCTACGTCGGGAAGTGTGTTGGGCTCTACATCAAGATTTACCTTCCTTTCAGCTCTACGTCGGGACGTGTGTTGGCCTCTACGTCGGGACGTGTGTTGGGCTCTACGTCGGGACGTGTGTTGGGCTCTACGTGGGGTTTTAGCATACATTCAGCTCTACGTTGGGACGTGTGTTGGGCTCCACGTCGGGACGTGTGTTTGGCTCCATGTCGGGACGTGTGTTGGGCTCCATGTCAGGACGTGTGTTGGGCTCTACCTCGGAACGTGTGTTGGGCTCTACGTCGGGACGTGTATTGGGCTCCACGTCGGGACGTGTGTTTGGCTCCATGTCGGGACGTGTGTTGGGCTCTACGTCGGGACGTGTGTTGGGCTCTACGTCGGGACATGTGTTGGGCTCTACATCAGGATTTAGCTTACTTTCAGCTCTACGTCGGGACGTGTGTTGGTCTCTACGTCGGGCTGTGTGTTGGGCTCTACGTCGGGACGTGTGTTGGGCTCTACTTCGGGACGTGTGTTGTGCTCTACATCAGGATTTAGCTTACTTTCAGCTCTACGTCGGGACGTGTGTTGGGCTCCACATCAAGATTTAGCTTACTTTCAGCTCTACGTCGGGACGTGTGTTGGGCTCTACGTCGGGACGTGTGTTGGGCTCTACATCAGGATTTAACTTACATTCAGCTCTTCGTCGGGACGTGTGTTGGGCTCTACGTCGGGATGTGTGTTGGGCTTTACTTCAGGATTTCACTTACTTTCAGCTCTACCTCGGAACGTGTGTTGGGCTCTACGTCGGGACGTGTATTGGGCTCTACGTGGGGACGTGTGTTGGGCTCTACGTGGGGACGTGTGTTGGGCTCTACGTCGGGACGTGTGTTGGGCTCTACGTCGGGATGTGTTGGGCTCTACATCAGGATTTAGCTGACTTTCATCTCCACTTCGGGACGTGTGTTGGGCTCTACGTCGGGACGTGTGTTGTGCTCTACGTCGGGACGTGCGTTGGGCTCTACGTCGGGACGTGCGTTGGGCTCTACGTCGGGACGTGCGTTGGGCTCTACGTCTGTAATTAGCTAACTTTCAGGTCTACGTCGGGACGTGCGTTGGGCTCTACGTCGGGACGTGCGTTGGGCTCTACGTCGGGACGTGCGTTGGGCTCTACGTCGGGACGTGCGTTGGGCTCTATGTCGGGATGTGCGTTGGGCTCTACGTCGGGACGTGCGTTGGGCTCTACGTCGGGACGTGCGTTGGGCTCTACTGCGGGACGTGCTTTGGGCTCTACGCCTGTAGTTAGCTAACTTTCAGCTCTACGTCGGGACGTGCGTTGGCCTCTACTTCGGGACGTGCGTTGGCCTCTACGTCGGGATTTAGCTTACTTTCAGCTCTACGTCGGGACGTGCTTTGGCCTCTACGTCGGGATTTAGCTTACTTTCAGCTCTACGTCGGGACGTGCGTTGGGCTCTACGTCGGGACGTGCGTTGGGCATTACGTCGGGACGTGCGTTGGGCTCTACGTCTGTAGTTAGCTAACTTTCAGTTCTACGTCGGGACGTGCGTTGGGCTCTACGTCGGGATTTAGCTTACTTTCAGCTCTACGTCGGGACGTGCGTTGGGCTCTACGTCGGGACGTTCGTTGGGCTCTACGTCGGGACGTGCGTTGAGCTCTACGTCGGGACGTGCGTTGGGCTCTACGTCGGGACGTGTGTTGGGCTCTACGTCGGGACGTGTGTTGGGCTCTACATCAGGATTTAGCTTACTTTCAGCTCTACGTCGGGACGTGTGTTTGGCTCTACGTCGCGACGTGTGTTGGGCTCTGCATCAGGATTTAGCTTCCTTTCAGCTCTACGTCGGGACGTGTGTTGGGCTCTACGTCGGGACGTGTGTTGGGCTCCACGTCGGGATGTGCGTTGGGCTCTACCTCGGGACGTGTGTTGGGCTCTACGTCGGGACGTGTGTTGGGCTCTACGTCGGGACGTGTGTCGGGCTCTGCGTCTGTAGTTAGCTAAATTTCAACTCTACGTCGGGACGTGCGTTGGGCTCTACGTCGGGACGTGCGTTGGTCTCTACGTCGGGACGTGCGTTGGGCTCTCCGTCGGGACGTGTGTTGGGCTCTATATCAGGATTTAGCTTACTTTCGGCTCTACGTCGGGAAGTGTGTTGGACTCTACGTCGGGAAGTGTGTTGGGCTCTACATCGGGAAGTGTGTTGGGCTCTAAGTCGGGACGTGTGTTGGGCTCTACGTCGGGAAGTGTGTTGGGCTCTACATCAAGATTTAGCTTCTATTCAGCTCTACGTCGGGACGTGTGTTGGGCTCTACTTCGGGACGTGTGTTGGGCTCTACGTCGGGACATGTGTTGGGCTCCACATCAGGATTTAGCTTACTTTCAGCTCTACGTCGGGACGTGTGTTGGGCTCTACGTCGGGACGTGTGTTGGGCTCTACATCAGGATTTAGCTTACTTTCAGCTCTACGTCGGGACGTGTGTTGGGCTCTACGTCGGGAAGTGTGTTGGGCTCTACGTCGGGACGTGTGTTGGGCTCCACGTCGGGACGTGCGTTGGGCTCTACCTCGGGACTTGTGTTGGGCTCTACGTCGAGACGTGTGTTGGGCTCTACGTCGGGACGTGTGTTGGGCTCTACGTCGGGACGTGTGTTGGGCTCTACATCAGGATTTAGCTTACTTTCAGCTCTACGTCGGGACGTGTGTTGGGCTCTCCGTCGGGACATGTGTTGGGCTCTACGTCGGGACGTGTGTTGGGCTATACGTCGGGACATGTGTTGGGCTCTACATCAGGATTTAGCATACTTTCAGCTCTACGTCGGGACGTGTGCTGGGCTCTACGTCGGGACGTGTGCTGGGCTCTACGTCGGGACGTGTGCTGGGGTCTACGTCGGGGTTTAGCTTACATTCAGCTCTACGTCGGGACGTGTGTTGGGCTCTGCGTCGGGACGTGTGTTGAGCTCTACGTTGGGACGTCTGTCGGGCTCTACGTCGGGACGTTTGTTGGGCTCTACGTGGTGGTTTAGCATACATTCAGCTCTACGTCGGGACGTGTGTTGGGCTCCATGTCGGGACGTGTGTTGGGCTCTACGTCGGAACGTGTGTTGGGCTCTATGTCTGTAGTTAGCTAACTTTCATCTCCACGTCGGGACGTGTGTTGGGCTCTACGTCGGGACGTGTGTTGGGCTCTACGTCGGGACATGTGTTGGGCTATACGTCGGGACGTGTGTGGGGCTCTACATCACGATTTAGCTTACTTTCTGCTCTACGTCGGGACGTGGGTTCGGTTCCACGTAGGGACGTGTGTTGGGCTCTACGTCGGGACGTGTGTTGGGCTCTACTTCGGGACTTGTGTTGGGCTCTACATCAGGATTTAGCTTACTTTCTGCTCTACGTCGGGACGTGGGTTGGGTTCTACGTAGGGACGTGTGTTGGGCTCTACGTCGGGACGTGTGTTGGGCTCTACGTCGGGAAGTGTGTTGGGCTCTACGTCGGGAAGTGTGTTGGGCTCTACGTCGGGAAGTCTGTTGGGCTCTACTTCAGGATTTAGCTTCCTTTCAGCTCTACGTCGGGACGTGTGTTGGGCTCTACGTCGGGACGTGTGTTGGGCTCTACGTCGGGAAGTGTGTTGGGCTCTACGTCGGGAAGTGTGTTGGGCTCTACATCAAGATTTAGCTTCCTTTCAGCTCTACGTCGGGACGTGTGTTGGGCTCCACGTCGGGACGTGCGTTTGGCTCTACCTCGGGACGTGTGTTGGTCTCTACGTCTAGACGTGTTTTTGGCTCTACATCAGGATTTAGCTTACTTTGAGCTCTATGTCGGGACGTGTGTTGGGCTCTACGTTGGGACGTGTGTTGGGCTCTACGTCTAGACGTGTGTTGGGCTCTACATCAGGATTTAGCTTACTTTGAGCTCTATGTCGGGACGTGTGTTGGGCTCTACTTCGGGACGTGTGTTGGGCTCTACGTCGCGACGTGCGTTGGGCTCTACGTCTGTAGTTAGCTAACTTTCAGCTCTACGTCGGGACGTGCGTTGGGCTCTACATCGGGACGTGCGTTGGGCTCTACGTCGGGACATGGGTTGGGCTCTACGTAGGGACGTGCGTTGGGCTCTCCGTCGGGACGTGTTTTGGGCTCTACATCAGGATTTAGCTTACTTTCAGCTCTACGTCGGGACGTGTGTTGGCATCTACGTCGGGAAGTGTGTTGAGCTCTACGTCGGGAAGTGTGTTGGGCTCTACGTCGGGAAGTGTGTTGGGCTCTACATCAAGATTTAGCTTCCTTTCAGCTCTATGTCGAGACGTGTGTTGGGCTCTACGTCGGGACGTGTGTTGGGCTCTACGTCGGGACGTGTGTTGGGCTCTACATCAGGATTTAGCTTATTTTCAGCTCTACTTCGGGACGTGTGTTGGGCTCTACGTCGGGACGTGTGTTGGGCTCTACGTCGGGATGTGTGTTGGGCTCTACGTCGGGACGTCTGTTGGGCTCTACGTCGGGACGTGTGTTGGGCTCTACATCAGGATTTAGATTACTTTCAGCTCTACGTCGGGACGTGTGTTGGGCTCTACGTCGGGAAGTGTGTTGGGCTCTACGTCGGGAAGTGTGTTGGGGTCTACGTCGGGAAGTGTGTTGGGCTCTACATCAAGATTTACCTTCCTTTCAGCTCTACGTCGGGACGTGTGTTGGGCTCTACGTCGGGACGTGTGTTGGGCTCTACGTCGGGACGTGTGTTGGGCTCTACGTGGGGTTTTAGCATACATTCAGCTCTACGTTGGGACGTGTGTTGGGCTCCACGTCGGGACGTGTGTTTGGCTCCATGTCGGGACGTGTGTTGGGCTCCATGTCAGGACGTGTGTTGGGCTCTACCTCGGAACGTGTGTTGGGCTCTACGTCGGGACGTGTATTGGGCTCCACGTCGGGACGTGTGTTTGGCTCCATGTCGGGACGTGTGTTGGGCTCTACGTCGGGACGTGTGTTGGGCTCTACGTCGGGACATGTGTTGGGCTCTACATCAGGATTTAGCTTACTTTCAGCTCTACGTCGGGACGTGTGTTGGTCTCTACGTCGGGCTGTGTGTTGGGCTCTACGTCGGGACGTGTGTTGGGCTCTACTTCGGGACGTGTGTTGTGCTCTACATCAGGATTTAGCTTACTTTCAGCTCTACGTCGGGACGTGTGTTGGGCTCCACATCAAGATTTAGCTTACTTTCAGCTCTACGTCGGGACGTGTGTTGGGCTCTACGTCGGGACGTGTGTTGGGCTCTACATCAGGATTTAACTTACATTCAGCTCTTCGTCGGGACGTGTGTTGGGCTCTACGTCGGGATGTGTGTTGGGCTTTACTTCAGGATTTCACTTATTTTCAGCTCTACCTCGGAACGTGTGTTGGGCTCTACGTCGGGACGTGTATTGGGCTCTACGTGGGGACGTGTGTTGGGCTCTACGTGGGGACGTGTGTTGGGCTCTACGTCGGGACGTGTGTTGGGCTCTACGTCGGGACGTGTGTTGGGCTCTACATCAGGATTTAGCTGACTTTCATCTCCACTTCGGGACGTGTGTTGGGCTCTACGTCGGGACGTGTGTTGTGCTCTACGTCGGGACGTGCGTTGGGCTCTACGTCGGGACGTGCGTTGGGCTCTACGTCGGGACGTGCGTTGGGCTCTACGTCTGTAATTAGCTAACTTTCAGGTCTACGTCGGGACGTGCGTTGGGCTCTACGTCGGGACGTGCGTTGGGTTCTACGTCGGGACGTGCGTTGGGCTCTACGTCGGGACGTGCGTTGGGCTCTACGTCGGGATTTAGCTTACTTTCAGCTCTACGTCGGGACGTGCGTTGGGCTCTATGTCGGGATGTGCGTTGGGCTCTACGTCGGGACGTGCGTTGGGCTCTACGTCGGGACGTGCGTTGGGCTCTACTGCGGGACGTGCTTTGGGCTCTACGCCTGTAGTTAGCTAACTTTCAGCTCTACGTCGGGACGTGCGTTGGCCTCTACTTCGGGACGTGCGTTGGCCTCTACGTCGGGATTTAGCTTACTTTCAGCTCTACGTCGGGACGTGCTTTGGCCTCTACGTCGGGATTTAGCTTACTTTCAGCTCTACGTCGGGACGTGCGTTGGGCTCTACGTCGGGACGTGCGTTGGGCATTACGTCGGGACGTGCGTTGGGCTCTACGTCTGTAGTTAGCTAACTTTCAGTTCTACGTCGGGACGTGCGTTGGGCTCTACGTCGGGATTTAGCTTACTTTCAGCTCTACGTCGGGACGTGCGTTGGGCTCTACGTCGGGACGTGCGTTGGGCTCTACGTCGGGACGTGCGTTGAGCTCTACGTCGGGACGTGCGTTGGGCTCTACGTCGGGACGTGTGTTGGGCTCTACGTCGGGAATTGTGTTGGGCTCTACGTCGGGAAGTGTGTTGGGGTCTACGTCGGGAAGTGTGTTGGGCTCTACATCAAGATTTACCTTCCTTTCAGCTCTACGTCGGGACGTGTGTTGGCCTCTACGTCGGGACGTGTGTTGGGCTCTACGTCGGGACGTGTGTTGGGCTCTACGTGGGGTTTTAGCATACATTCAGCTCTACGTTGGGACGTGTGTTGGGCTCCACGTCGGGACGTGTGTTTGGCTCCATGTCGGGACGTGTGTTGGGCTCCATGTCAGGACGTGTGTTGGGCTCTACCTCGGAACGTGTGTTGGGCTCTACGTCGGGACGTGTATTGGGCTCCACGTCGGGACGTGTGTTTGGCTCCATGTCGGGACGTGTGTTGGGCTCTACGTCGGGACGTGTGTTGGGCTCTACGTCGGGACATGTGTTGGGCTCTACATCAGGATTTAGCTTACTTTCAGCTCTACGTCGGGACGTGTGTTGGTCTCTACGTCGGGCTGTGTGTTGGGCTCTACGTCGGGACGTGTGTTGGGCTCTACTTCGGGACGTGTGTTGTGCTCTACATCAGGATTTAGCTTACTTTCAGCTCTACGTCGGGACGTGTGTTGGGCTCCACATCAAGATTTAGCTTACTTTCAGCTCTACGTCGGGACGTGTGTTGGGCTCTACGTCGGGACGTGTGTTGGGCTCTACATCAGGATTTAACTTACATTCAGCTCTTCGTCGGGACGTGTGTTGGGCTCTACGTCGGGATGTGTGTTGGGCTTTACTTCAGGATTTCACTTACTTTCAGCTCTACCTCGGAACGTGTGTTGGGCTCTACGTCGGGACGTGTATTGGGCTCTACGTGGGGACGTGTGTTGGGCTCTACGTGGGGACGTGTGTTGGGCTCTACGTCGGGACGTGTGTTGGGCTCTACGTCGGGATGTGTTGGGCTCTACATCAGGATTTAGCTGACTTTCATCTCCACTTCGGGACGTGTGTTGGGCTCTACGTCGGGACGTGTGTTGTGCTCTACGTCGGGACGTGCGTTGGGCTCTACGTCGGGACGTGCGTTGGGCTCTACGTCGGGACGTGCGTTGGGCTCTACGTCTGTAATTAGCTAACTTTCAGGTCTACGTCGGGACGTGCGTTGGGCTCTACGTCGGGACGTGCGTTGGGCTCTACGTCGGGACGTGCGTTGGGCTCTACGTCGGGACGTGCGTTGGGCTCTATGTCGGGATGTGCGTTGGGCTCTACGTCGGGACGTGCGTTGGGCTCTACGTCGGGACGTGCGTTGGGCTCTACTGCGGGACGTGCTTTGGGCTCTACGCCTGTAGTTAGCTAACTTTCAGCTCTACGTCGGGACGTGCGTTGGCCTCTACTTCGGGACGTGCGTTGGCCTCTACGTCGGGATTTAGCTTACTTTCAGCTCTACGTCGGGACGTGCTTTGGCCTCTACGTCGGGATTTAGCTTACTTTCAGCTCTACGTCGGGACGTGCGTTGGGCTCTACGTCGGGACGTGCGTTGGGCATTACGTCGGGACGTGCGTTGGGCTCTACGTCTGTAGTTAGCTAACTTTCAGTTCTACGTCGGGACGTGCGTTGGGCTCTACGTCGGGATTTAGCTTACTTTCAGCTCTACGTCGGGACGTGCGTTGGGCTCTACGTCGGGACGTTCGTTGGGCTCTACGTCGGGACGTGCGTTGAGCTCTACGTCGGGACGTGCGTTGGGCTCTACGTCGGGACGTGTGTTGGGCTCTACGTCGGGACGTGTGTTGGGCTCTACATCAGGATTTAGCTTACTTTCAGCTCTACGTCGGGACGTGTGTTTGGCTCTACGTCGCGACGTGTGTTGGGCTCTGCATCAGGATTTAGCTTCCTTTCAGCTCTACGTCGGGACGTGTGTTGGGCTCTACGTCGGGACGTGTGTTGGGCTCCACGTCGGGATGTGCGTTGGGCTCTACCTCGGGACGTGTGTTGGGCTCTACGTCGGGACGTGTGTTGGGCTCTACGTCGGGACGTGTGTCGGGCTCTGCGTCTGTAGTTAGCTAAATTTCAACTCTACGTCGGGACGTGCGTTGGGCTCTACGTCGGGACGTGCGTTGGTCTCTACGTCGGGACGTGCGTTGGGCTCTCCGTCGGGACGTGTGTTGGGCTCTATATCAGGATTTAGCTTACTTTCGGCTCTACGTCGGGAAGTGTGTTGGACTCTACGTCGGGAAGTGTGTTGGGCTCTACATCGGGAAGTGTGTTGGGCTCTAAGTCGGGACGTGTGTTGGGCTCTACGTCGGGAAGTGTGTTGGGCTCTACATCAAGATTTAGCTTCTATTCAGCTCTACGTCGGGACGTGTGTTGGGCTCTACTTCGGGACGTGTGTTGGGCTCTACGTCGGGACATGTGTTGGGCTCCACATCAGGATTTAGCTTACTTTCAGCTCTACGTCGGGACGTGTGTTGGGCTCTACGTCGGGACGTGTGTTGGGCTCTACATCAGGATTTAGCTTACTTTCAGCTCTACGTCGGGACGTGTGTTGGGCTCTACGTCGGGAAGTGTGTTGGGCTCTACGTCGGGACGTGTGTTGGGCTCCACGTCGGGACGTGCGTTGGGCTCTACCTCGGGACGTGTGTTGGGCTCTACGTCGAGACGTGTGTTGGGCTCTACGTCGGGACGTGTGTTGGGCTCTACGTCGGGACGTGTGTTGGGCTCTACATCAGGATTTAGCTTACTTTCAGCTCTACGTCGGGACGTGTGTTGGGCTCTCCGTCGGGACATGTGTTGGGCTCTACGTCGGGACGTGTGTTGGGCTATACGTCGGGACATGTGTTGGGCTCTACATCAGGATTTAGCATACTTTCAGCTCTACGTCGGGACGTGTGCTGGGCTCTACGTCGGGACGTGTGCTGGGCTCTACGTCGGGACGTGTGCTGGGGTCTACGTCGGGGTTTAGCTTACATTCAGCTCTACGTCGGGACGTGTGTTGGGCTCTGCGTCGGGACGTGTGTTGAGCTCTACGTTGGGACGTCTGTCGGGCTCTACGTCGGGACGTTTGTTGGGCTCTACGTGGTGGTTTAGCATACATTCAGCTCTACGTCGGGACGTGTGTTGGGCTCCATGTCGGGACGTGTGTTGGGCTCTACGTCGGAACGTGTGTTGGGCTCTATGTCTGTAGTTAGCTAACTTTCATCTCCACGTCGGGACGTGTGTTGGGCTCTACGTCGGGACGTGTGTTGGGCTCTACGTCGGGACATGTGTTGGGCTATACGTCGGGACGTGTGTGGGGCTCTACATCACGATTTAGCTTACTTTCTGCTCTACGTCGGGACGTGGGTTCGGTTCCACGTAGGGACGTGTGTTGGGCTCTACGTCGGGACGTGTGTTGGGCTCTACTTCGGGACTTGTGTTGGGCTCTACATCAGGATTTAGCTTACTTTCTGCTCTACGTCGGGACGTGGGTTGGGTTCTACGTAGGGACGTGTGTTGGGCTCTACGTCGGGACGTGTGTTGGGCTCTACGTCGGGAAGTGTGTTGGGCTCTACGTCGGGAAGTGTGTTGGGCTCTACGTCGGGAAGTCTGTTGGGCTCTACTTCAGGATTTAGCTTCCTTTCAGCTCTACGTCGGGACGTGTGTTGGGCTCTACGTCGGGACGTGTGTTGGGCTCTACGTCGGGAAGTGTGTTGGGCTCTACGTCGGGAAGTGTGTTGGGCTCTACATCAAGATTTAGCTTCCTTTCAGCTCTACGTCGGGACGTGTGTTGGGCTCCACGTCGGGACGTGCGTTTGGCTCTACCTCGGGACGTGTGTTGGTCTCTACGTCTAGACGTGTTTTTGGCTCTACATCAGGATTTAGCTTACTTTGAGCTCTATGTCGGGACGTGTGTTGGGCTCTACGTTGGGACGTGTGTTGGGCTCTACGTCTAGACGTGTGTTGGGCTCTACATCAGGATTTAGCTTACTTTGAGCTCTATGTCGGGACGTGTGTTGGGCTCTACTTCGGGACGTGTGTTGGGCTCTACGTCGCGACGTGCGTTGGGCTCTACGTCTGTAGTTAGCTAACTTTCAGCTCTACGTCGGGACGTGCGTTGGGCTCTACATCGGGACGTGCGTTGGGCTCTACGTCGGGACATGGGTTGGGCTCTACGTAGGGACGTGCGTTGGGCTCTCCGTCGGGACGTGTTTTGGGCTCTACATCAGGATTTAGCTTACTTTCAGCTCTACGTCGGGACGTGTGTTGGCATCTACGTCGGGAAGTGTGTTGAGCTCTACGTCGGGAAGTGTGTTGGGCTCTACGTCGGGAAGTGTGTTGGGCTCTACATCAAGATTTAGCTTCCTTTCAGCTCTATGTCGAGACGTGTGTTGGGCTCTACGTCGGGACGTGTGTTGGGCTCTACGTCGGGACGTGTGTTGGGCTCTACATCAGGATTTAGCTTATTTTCAGCTCTACTTCGGGACGTGTGTTGGGCTCTACGTCGGGACGTGTGTTGGGCTCTACGTCGGGATGTGTGTTGGGCTCTACGTCGGGACGTCTGTTGGGCTCTACGTCGGGACGTGTGTTGGGCTCTACATCAGGATTTAGATTACTTTCAGCTCTACGTCGGGACGTGTGTTGGGCTCTACGTCGGGAAGTGTGTTGGGCTCTACGTCGGGAAGTGTGTTGGGGTCTACGTCGGGAAGTGTGTTGGGCTCTACATCAAGATTTACCTTCCTTTCAGCTCTACGTCGGGACGTGTGTTGGGCTCTACGTCGGGACGTGTGTTGGGCTCTACGTCGGGACGTGTGTTGGGCTCTACGTGGGGTTTTAGCATACATTCAGCTCTACGTTGGGACGTGTGTTGGGCTCCACGTCGGGACGTGTGTTTGGCTCCATGTCGGGACGTGTGTTGGGCTCCATGTCAGGACGTGTGTTGGGCTCTACCTCGGAACGTGTGTTGGGCTCTACGTCGGGACGTGTATTGGGCTCCACGTCGGGACGTGTGTTTGGCTCCATGTCGGGACGTGTGTTGGGCTCTACGTCGGGACGTGTGTTGGGCTCTACGTCGGGACATGTGTTGGGCTCTACATCAGGATTTAGCTTACTTTCAGCTCTACGTCGGGACGTGTGTTGGTCTCTACGTCGGGCTGTGTGTTGGGCTCTACGTCGGGACGTGTGTTGGGCTCTACTTCGGGACGTGTGTTGTGCTCTACATCAGGATTTAGCTTACTTTCAGCTCTACGTCGGGACGTGTGTTGGGCTCCACATCAAGATTTAGCTTACTTTCAGCTCTACGTCGGGACGTGTGTTGGGCTCTACGTCGGGACGTGTGTTGGGCTCTACATCAGGATTTAACTTACATTCAGCTCTTCGTCGGGACGTGTGTTGGGCTCTACGTCGGGATGTGTGTTGGGCTTTACTTCAGGATTTCACTTACTTTCAGCTCTACCTCGGAACGTGTGTTGGGCTCTACGTCGGGACGTGTATTGGGCTCTACGTGGGGACGTGTGTTGGGCTCTACGTGGGGACGTGTGTTGGGCTCTACGTCGGGACGTGTGTTGGGCTCTACGTCGGGACGTGTGTTGGGCTCTACATCAGGATTTAGCTGACTTTCATCTCCACTTCGGGACGTGTGTTGGGCTCTACGTCGGGACGTGTGTTGTGCTCTACGTCGGGACGTGCGTTGGGCTCTACGTCGGGACGTGCGTTGGGCTCTACGTCGGGACGTGCGTTGGGCTCTACGTCTGTAATTAGCTAACTTTCAGGTCTACGTCGGGACGTGCGTTGGGCTCTACGTCGGGACGTGCGTTGGGCTCTACGTCGGGACGTGCGTTGGGCTCTACGTCGGGATTTAGCTTACTTTCAGCTCTACGTCGGGACGTGCGTTGGGCTCTATGTCGGGATGTGCGTTGGGCTCTACGTCGGGACGTGCGTTGGGCTCTACGTCGGGACGTGCGTTGGGCTCTACTGCGGGACGTGCTTTGGGCTCTACGCCTGTAGTTAGCTAACTTTCAGCTCTACGTCGGGACGTGCGTTGGCCTCTACTTCGGGACGTGCGTTGGCCTCTACGTCGGGATTTAGCTTACTTTCAGCTCTACGTCGGGACGTGCTTTGGCCTCTACGTCGGGATTTAGCTTACTTTCAGCTCTACGTCGGGACGTGCGTTGGGCTCTACGTCGGGACGTGCGTTGGGCATTACGTCGGGACGTGCGTTGGGCTCTACGTCTGTAGTTAGCTAACTTGCAGTTCTACGTCGGGACGTGCGTTGGGCTCTACGTCGGGATTTAGCTTACTTTCAGCTCTACGTCGGGACGTGCGTTGGGCTCTACGTCGGGACGTGCGTTGGGCTCTACGTCGGGACGTGCGTTGAGCTCTACGTCGGGACGTGCGTTGGGCTCTACGTCGGGACGTGTGTTGGGCTCTACGTCGGGACGTGTGTTGGGCTCTACATCAGGATTTAGCTTACTTTCAGCTCTACGTCGGGACGTGTGTTGGGCTCTACGTCGGGAAGTGTGTTGGGCTCTACGTCGGGACGTGTGTTGGGCTCCACGTCGGGACGTGCGTTGGGCTCTACCTCGGGACGTGTGTTGGGCTCTACGTCGAGACGTGTGTTGGGCTCTACGTCGGGACGTGTGTTGGGCTCTACGTCGGGACGTGTGTTGGGCTCTACATCAGGATTTAGCTTACTTTCAGCTCTACGTCGGGACGTGTGTTGGGCTCTACGTCGGGACATGTGTTGGGCTCTACGTCGGGACGTGTGTTGGGCTATACGTCGGGACATGTGTTGGGCTCTACATCAGGATTTAGCATACTTTCAGCTCTACGTCGGGACGTGTGCTGGGCTCTACGTCGGGACGTGTGCTGGGCTCTACGTCGGGACGTGTGCTGGGGTCTACGTCGGGGTTTAGCTTACATTCAGCTCTACGTCGGGACGTGTGTTGGGCTCTGCGTCGGGACGTGTGTTGAGCTCTACGTTGGGACGTCTGTCGGGCTCTACGTCGGGACGTTTGTTGGGCTCTACGTGGTGGTTTAGCATACATTCAGCTCTACGTCGGGACGTGTGTTGGGCTCCATGTCGGGACGTGTGTTGGGCTCTACGTCGGAACGTGTGTTGGGCTCTATGTCTGTAGTTAGCTAACTTTCATCTCCACGTCGGGACGTGTGTTGGGCTCTACGTCGGGACGTGTGTTGGGCTCTACGTCGGGACATGTGTTGGGCTATACGTCGGGACGTGTGTGGGGCTCTACATCACGATTTAGCTTACTTTCTGCTCTACGTCGGGACGTGGGTTCGGTTCCACGTAGGGACGTGTGTTGGGCTCTACGTCGGGACGTGTGTTGGGCTCTACGTCTGTAATTAGCTAACTTTCAGCTCTACGTCGGGACGTGCGTTGGGCTCTACGTCGGGACGTGCATTGGGCTCTACGTCGGGACGTGCGTTGGGCTCTACTGCGGGACGTGCTTTGGGCTCTACGCCTGTAGTTAGCTAACTTTCAGCTCTACGTCGGGACGTGCGTTGGCCTCTACTTCGGGACGTGCGTTGGCCTCTACGTCGGGATTTAGCTTACTTTCAGCTCTACGTCGGGACGTGCTTTGGCCTCTACGTCGGGATTTAGCTTACTTTCAGCTCTACGTCAGGACGTGCGTTGGGCTCTACGTCGGGACGTGCGTTGGGCATTACGTCGGGACGTGCGTTGGGCTCTACGTCTGTAGTTAGCTAACTTTCAGTTCTACGTCGGGACGTGCGTTGGGCTCTACGTCGGGATTTAGCTTACTTTCAGCTCTACGTCGGGACGTGCGTTGGGCTCTACGTCGGGACGTGCGTTGGGCTCTACGTCGGGACGTGCGTTGAGCTCTACGTCGGGACGTGCGTTGGGCTCTACGTCGGGACGTGTGTTGGGCTCTACGTCGGGACGTGTGTTGGGCTCTACATCAGGATTTAGCTTACTTTCAGCTCTACGTCGGGACGTGTGTTGGGCTCTACGTCGGGAAGTGTGTTGGGCTCTACGTCGGGACGTGTGTTGGGCTCCACGTCGGGACGTGCGTTGGGCTCTACCTCGGGACGTGTGTTGGGCTCTACGTCGAGACGTGTGTTGGGCTCTACGTCGGGACGTGTGTTGGGCTCTACGTCGGGACGTGTGCTGGGCTCTACGTCGGGACGTGTGCTGGGCTCTACGTCGGGACGTGTGCTGGGGTCTACGTCGGGGTTTAGCTTACATTCAGCTCTACGTCGGGACGTGTGTTGGGCTCTGCGTCGGGACGTGTGTTGAGCTCTACGTTGGGACGTCTGTCGGGCTCTACGTCGGGACGTTTGTTGGGCTCTACGTGGTGGTTTAGCATACATTCAGCTCTACGTCGGGACGTGTGTTGGGCTCCATGTCGGGACGTGTGTTGGGCTCTACGTCGGAACGTGTGTTGGGCTCTATGTCTGTAGTTAGCTAACTTTCATCTCCACGTCGGGACGTGTGTTGGGCTCTACGTCGGGACGTGTGTTGGGCTCTACGTCGGGACATGTGTTGGGCTATACGTCGGGACGTGTGTGGGGCTCTACATCACGATTTAGCTTACTTTCTGCTCTACGTCGGGACGTGGGTTCGGTTCCACGTAGGGACGTGTGTTGGGCTCTACGTCGGGACGTGTGTTGGGCTCTACTTCGGGACTTGTGTTGGGCTCTACATCAGGATTTAGCTTACTTTCTGCTCTACGTCGGGACGTGGGTTGGGTTCTACGTCGGGACGTGTGTTGGGCTCTACGTCGGAACGTGTGTTGGGCTCTACGTCGGGAAGTGTGTTGGGCTCTACGTCGGGAAGTGTGTTGGGCTCTACGTCGGGAAGTCTGTTGGGCTCTACTTCAGGATTTAGCTTCCTTTCAGCTCTACGTCGGGACGTGTGTTGGGCTCTACGTCGGGACGTGTGTTGGGCTCTACGTCGGGAAGTGTGTTGGGCTCTACGTCGGGAAGTGTGTTGGGCTCTACATCAAGATTTAGCTTCCTTTCAGCTCTACGTCGGGACGTGTGTTGGGCTCCACGTCGGGACGTGCGTTTGGCTCTACCTCGGGACGTGTGTTGGTCTCTACGTCTAGACTTGTTTTTGGCTCTACATCAGGATTTAGCTTACTTTGAGCTCTATGTCGGGACGTGTGTTGGGCTCTACGTTGGGACGTGTGTTGGGCTCTACGTCTAGACGTGTGTTGGGCTCTACATCAGGATTTAGCTTACTTTGAGCTCTATGTCGGGACGTGTGTTGGGCTCTACGTCGGGACGTGTGTTGGGCTCTACGTCGCGACGTGCGTTGGGCTCTACGTCTGTAGTTAGCTAACTTTCAGCTCTACGTCGGGACGTGCGTTGGGCTCTACATCGGGACGTGGGTTGGGCTCTCCGTCGGGACGTGTGTTGGGCTCTACGTGGGGTTTTAGCATACATTCAGCTCTACGTTGGGACGTGTGTTGGGCTCCACGTCGGGACGTGTGTTTGGCTCCATGTCGGAACGTGTGTTGGGCTCCATGTCAGGACGTGTGTTGGGCTCTACCTCGGAACGTGTGTTGGGCTCTACGTCGGGACGTGTATTGGGCTCTACGTGGGGACGTGTGTTGGGCTCTACGTGGGGACGTGTGTTGGGCTCTACGTCGGGACGTGTGTTGGGCTCTACGTCGGGACGTGTGTTGGGCTCTACATCAGGATTTAGCTGACTTTCATCTCTACTTCGGGACGTGTGTTGGGCTCTACGTCGGGACGTGTGTTGGGCTCTACGTCGGGACATGTGTTGCGCTCTACATCAGGATTTAGCTTACTTTCAGCTCTACGTCGGGACGTGTGTTGGTCTCTACGTCGGGCTGTGTGTTGGGCTCTACATCGGGACGTGCGTTGGGCTCTACGTCGGGACATGGGTTGGGCTCTACGTAGGGACGTGCGTTGGGCTCTCCGTCGGGACGTGTGTTGGGCTCTACATCAGGATTTAGCTTACTTTCAGCTCTACGTCGGGACGTGTGTTGGCATCTACGTCGGGAAGTGTGTTGAGCTCTACGTCGGGAAGTGTGTTGGGCTCTACGTCGGGAAGTGTGTTGGGCTCTAAGTCGGAACGTGTGTTGGGCTTTACGTCGGGAAGTGTGTTGGGCTCTACATCAAGATTTAGCTTCCTTTCAGCTCTACGTCGAGACGTGTGTTGGGCTCTACGTCGGGACGTGTGTTGGGCTCTACGTCGGGACGTGTGTTGGGCTCTACATCAGGATTTAGCTTATTTTCAGCTCTACTTCGGGACGTGTGTTGGGCTCTACGTCGGGACGTGTGTTGGGCTCTACGTCGGGATGTGTGTTGGGCTCTACGTCGGGATTTAGCTTACTTTCAGCTCTACGTCGGGACGTGCGTTGGGCTCTACGTCGGGATGTGCGTTGGGCTCTATGTCGGGACGTGCGTTGGGCTCTACGTCGGGATTTAGCTTACTTTCAGCTCTACGTCGGGACGTGCGTTGGGCTCTACGTCGGGACGTGCGTTGGGCATTACGTCGGGACGTGCGTTGGGCTCTACGTCTGTAGTTAGCTAACTTTCAGTTCTACGTCGGGACGTGCGTTGGGCTCTACGTCGGGATTTAGCTTACTTTCAGCTCTACGTCGGGACGTGCGTTGGGCTCTACGTCGGGATGTGCGTTGGGCTCTACGTCGGGACGTGTGTTGGGCTCTACGTCGGGAAGTGTGTTGGGCTCTACGTCGGGAAGTGTGTTGGGCTCTACATCAAGATTTAGCTTCCTTTCAGCTCTACGTCGGGACGTGTGTTGGGCTCCACGTCGGGACGTGCGTTTGGCTCTACCTCGGGACGTGTGTTGGTCTCTACGTCTAGACGTGTTTTTGGCTCTACATAAGGATTTAGCTTACTTTGAGCTCTATGTCGGGACGTGTGTTGGGCTCTACGTTGGGACGTGTGTTGGGCTCTACGTCTAGACGTGTGTTGGGCTCTACATCAGGATTTAGCTTACTTTGAGCTCTATGTCGGGACGTGTGTTGGGCTCTACGTCGGGACGTGCGTTGGGCTCTACGTCGCGACGTGCGTTGGGCTCTACGTCTGTAGTTAGCTAACTTTCAGCTCTACGTCGGGACGTGCGTTGGGCTCTACATCGGGACGTGCGTTGGGCTCTACGTCGGGACATGGGTTGGGCTCTACGTAGGGACGTGCGTTGGGCTCTCCGTCGGGACGTGTGTTGGGCTCTACATCAGGATTTAGCTTACTTTCAGCTCTACGTCGGGACGTGTTTTGGCATCTACGTCGGGAAGTGTGTTGAGCTCTACGTCGGGAAGTGTGTTGGGCTCTACGTCGGGAAGTGTGTTGGGCTCTAAGTCGGAACGTGTGTTGGGCTTTACGTCGGGAAGTGTGTTGGGCTCTACATCAAGATTTAGCTTCCTTTCAGCTCTACGTCGAGACGTGTGTTGGGCTCTACGTCGGGACGTGTGTTGGGCTCTACGTCGGGACGTGTGTTGGGCTCTACATCAGGATTTAGCTTATTTTCAGCTCTACTTCGGGACGTGTGTTGGGCTCTACGTCGGGACGTGTGTTGGGCTCTACGTCGGGATGTGTGTTGAGCTCTACGTCGGGATTTAGCTTACTTTCAGCTCTACGTCGGGACGTGCGTTGGGCTCTACGTCGGGATGTGCGTTGGGCTCTACGTCGGGACGTGCGTTGGGCTCTACGTCGGGATTTAGCTTACTTTCAGCTCTACGTCGGGACGTGCTTTGGCCTCTACGTCGGGATTTAGCTTACTTTCAGCTCTACGTCGGGACGTGCGTTGGGCTCTACGTCGGGACGTGCGTTGGGCATTACGTCGGGACGTGCGTTGGGCTCTACGTCTGTAGTTAGCTAACTTTCAGTTCTACGTCGGGACGTGCGTTGGGCTCTACGTCGGGATTTAGCTTACTTTCAGCTCTACGTCGGGACGTGCGTTGGGCTCTACGTCGGGATGTGCGTTGGGCTCTACGTCGGGACGTGCGTTGGGCTCTACGTCGGGACGTGCGTTGGGCTCTACGTCGGGATTTAGCTTACTTTCAGCTCTACGTCGGGACGTGCGTTGGGCTCTACGTCGGGACGTGCGTTGGGCTCTACGTCGGGACGTGCGTTGGGCTCTACGTCTGTAGTTAGCTAACTTTCGGCTCTACGTCGGGACGTGCGTTGGGCTCTACGTCGGGACATGTGTTTCTAAGCAGAGAATAGAAACGCTTCCGCAAGTCTATTAAGATTCCTGATAAGATGGTAAAAGGAAAAGCAAAGAAAGAAGTCTGTCTTATTTGATGGGGACAGGAAATAACACCGTATTACATAACCCATTAAATGTTCCAAGCTTTACTTCACACTAAAGCTCAATGCCAATGGTTTTATATATGTGTGTGTGTGTTTTTGTAAAAACCTGTGTAGCTGTTCTGGCAGATCTGCACTGATCCATTGCCATAATTTTTTTTTCCCAGTGGTTCAAATCTCTGACACCAACCCAGTGCTCTAGTACAAAAATACTAGAGTACAATAGTTCAATTTCTAGTGCTAAGGTCTAAATTGTTTTCCCTGTGGTTTGAGAGTGAAAATTTGGCACATCAAACAGGCCACAAGATCATCCAAATTAAACTTCATCCAAACAATTGAACCCACTCCTGTAAACACAGTAAGCAAATTTATATCCAAGCATTTGGCTTTACATTGTTTCGAATTATTTGCTAGCATATATGGAACGTGATAAAACAGGTGATTACTCAATCACTGGCATAAAATGCACCAAAAATAAATATAAGCTAATATTAGTTGGCAAGTTCTGAATGATCCAGAGGTTCCCTTTAACATGCGCATTTGAGCTTCAGATTTGGGAAAGAAAAAGTTTTCTTTTAGTCTTGAGTGTTCACGGATTACGTCCACTGCATAGTAAACTGCTTTTCATGGTATTTTAATAGCACTGTGGTGTTAAAAATACGCGCGTAACTATAGTATCATTTTGCCAGAATGCATTTAAAGAGTATGCTGAAAGATATATTTCAATGGCAAATGGTGACAGAACAAGAATATATTGGGGGTGCTTTCTTTGGAGATTTAATGGGTCACTTCTTAAATATACATGAAGTGGTAAAGCCGCAAAGGACCGGCTACATTGAATGAGGGTCTCACTCCAAAATCACTGAGGGAATTTTTTAACACTTTGGATCTGATCTAAATGTTCACTTGGTGTAAACATCTGGAAGATGTTTACTTTCTACAGTTACAGCCCAGGCCAACCGAGGAGAGAGGAGTGATGGCCTGTAGTGAGTTATGTGCTCAGCATTGTTGCCCAAAGGCCAGTGTAGTTGAAGGGACACCGGCCTAACTGCATCTGTGCTGAGGAGTAGCCAGAGAAGGCGTGCCGTTTAAGTAGGTCTTTAATTTGAAGGAGCCCAACTGAAAGGCATCCTGTCTCTGGATGCAGCCATTGACTGTTCCCTGCTGCAAGGCATTGGCATACACATGCATGGCCCTGTTACACAGTCTGACGCATGGCTTCTCATAGGATAGGACCCAGAAATGCTTGAGCTGCCTGCCTTTTCTCAAAGGGGCTCTACGCACACAGATGCTAGCATACCTCCATGGAGCTCCCCCTAAGAAGTCTGTGGCAATGCTGCATACAGCAATTGCCTGTGATTTTCTCGTGGTTCTTCCCTTTAGTTGCAAAAGGATTTGAGCAAAGCTAGTTTGTTCCTTCCAGCATGGGCCACGTTCTCTGTGCAGGTGCACCACTGTAATTAAAACTGGAGTAACTCTAATGACTCCCATTTACTCAGGTTACTGCAAGCTGGTCCTGAGATGAAGCATAGATCTTGCTGCCTCCTCCTCCTAACATAATTGTTAAGGACATAAACTACAACTGCGTTCACTGTGACTACTGAACTAGAGGGTAAACAGGCTTAGCACAGTAATACAGAGGATTTAAAGTCATGGGTTCTTATGCCTGTTAACAGTCTAGTTCCAAAGATCTGATCCAGGTTCTGTTTATCTGTGGTGTAAATCTAGACTAATTCGATGTGCTCAGTGGAATTGTGGCTGTATAAAGCTGAATGAGAAGAGAATCAGCATGTAGGTATCAAACGTGGTGGACAGATGTCCCCTTCAGGATTCTTCTGTTTCAGTGGTAGGGGATATCACCTCCAGCTTTTCTTCAGTCACCTGCAACAATCTGGCAAACTCGACTGCAGAAAAAGCAGTCTTTCTGCTACCTAGGAGAGATATTCTACCGTTATACTTCAACCCTGTGTGAAGAAGGGACATCCGTTCATTGCTTGAAAATAGGACTTGGAGGCAGCTCCTCAGTAAAATTTAAGCCAAATATAGTTTCTGCCCTTCTGAAATATTTTGAAGGGAAGGAAAGAAGCGGAGGACTGTCATACTAAGAACTTCTACCTTCATGTTTTTATAAAACTCGTGGGTCACTGCCCTTGTTTTTCACCTGGACAGCTGCATCTAAAGGCCTGTAAGGCTCGAGAGATTAAATGCATTGCAAGTATAAGAGCGGAAAGACACCTAAAGACAGCATAACCTGGATTCCATCTTTCAGTTTTTAAGAAATGCTGAATTTTGGTAATGACATTACATAAGGTAAATTAGGAGTTATTTTTTGGTATCCATCCAAACCTTCCTGGGTAAGATGTGATTTGACCTAAAGAGGAGACAGGCTCAAGAAGAAAACCAGACATGCAAAATTGTTTGGCTGTTCTTGCTTGCTCTGATAAATACCACGGCCGGAGCTAGGGTAGCTTCTCTGAAAAGATGACTGTATTTATCATGCTATCAGATGTTTACTAAAAAGAATTATGCTCTTACTCAGTGGTATTGTAATAGAGGACATAAATTAACACAGTGTTTTGGAACTATGCATATTTTTTTCAGCCAAACATTTGGCCTGCGGCCCAGATAACAATGAGGTTTAGGGCAAAGCTGTGCACTCTGAGTAACCCATGGGATCAACAGCTCCCTTTCCCAACACACATTTTATTTTTACCTTTCCATTCTGTCTCTTCCTTCCCAATTGGAAAAGCAAAATTGAGACAGTAATGAAAACAATGAGACACAATACATTGATTCAAGGATTCCAAGTGCTCCTTGCCCATATACATCTTCCGTGTCCTTTTTGGTCATCAAAATGCCTTTGAATTAAGGAGGAACTTAGAGCAATGCTCTCAGGCAAGAGAAAGAGAGACCATGTGAGGTGGAAAGATGGGTCTGCAAGACAGGGACAACTTGGAAAGCCATACTCTAAGACTGCAAAACCTCTTTCTTCAGTGAAAAGATACATACTGATCATTTCCTCATTGGTTACTGCCATCACACACAAGGCAACTCGCTTCTCCTGTTCCGGCGTAAAACTGGCCAGTTTTTTTTTCCTTCTCTTTTAGGGCTCAAACTGGCAAAGTGCATGTTAAGGTTCAAGGCCTTGAGAAACTCTGGAGCAACTGGAAAGTTCTCCTGGGTTATAGTATCATTTACTGATAGAGCTTTACCTCTGCTGATGCCCCTATTACTGTCCACAAAGTCAGACTCCTCTGCTTACGGATTTGTTAAGAGCAGTCTTCTAAAGGACACACTCCCTTGGCCTTTAGGGACCAGCATAAAACTCGCATACAGTGCCCGTGTTTTCAGGAGACTAAGACTCTGGCTGGTTGCCAACACAAGTGAGAAAAGGATAATGGATCTTATCCCTTTGAAGAACAGACACAATATAGCAGCCTTTCTCCTCCATCCCCTTTGAAGTACACGACAACACAGAGGAGACAATGAAAAAGACGGAAATTTAATGTGAATGCACCTAGGAGTAATCAAAAAAAGATCCTCTTCTGCAATTTGACCAGAAAAGCACACCCTTCTCGAAGGAAGGAACTCCCATCTAAAAGGAAGTTCATTCAGAGTGAGGGAGGTCATGAATGTGCAGCATACGGCATATGCTACACCTGTTCCTTATACAGACACTCATGGGGTTAAGAGAGATGATATGGTTGATCTAATCTAATGGTACACTGTGGCCAAGACGGAAAGCCAAGTCTCCTGTTACCATCCTCACTCCCACTGTTTGTGTCATGCCATTTCTGGGTTCATCAGAACACTTCATGAGGCAATTCAATCATTCAACCCAACAGAAAACCAGTCCAAGCAAAAAAGAAATGGATTTGCCCTCTTCTGGGCTAGTAAGCTCAGTCAGCAACGGACAGAGCAGGAAAGAACTGGTAGCACTGAGAGTGACACTGAGAGTGGCGACTGGAAAGGAAGAAGACCACTCTCACTGGGCAGCAGTGTGTGGCTAGTCTGGTTCTTGGCATGCAGTAAGACTACCCTTGAATGGAATCAGTTCCTCAGTCTCACTCTTCACAAAGCATGCTGATTAATTAGTGCACAGCAAATTTGTATCATACCTTATTGCGCAGTAACTTCCAATGGCAGACATAGCTCTTCTCACGCTGGCAAAGCTTCATAAACCAATAGGGCAGCAGGGATCAATGCCAGCAGGGAAGCTGTCTCTGCTTTGACAGGGAAAAAAAAAAATCTAAGAAGAGATGCTTTCCTTCCAGAAAGGCAGTGAGACACAACTGCTGTATTCTCTCATAGGTACCCACTGGGGTGGAAAATGTTTTCCCTGTGGGAATGCTGCTTTCAGCAAGGTGTCAGAGAACAATGCTGTCACCAGCCCCAGCCACATATGATTTCCATGTCTCTTTCTATCTTTTCTTCTCACATAGTTACTTGTGCGCTTTATCTGGCTGGAGCAGGGCCATTTATCTCCTATGGTACATTGCTTCCCAGGTCAAGTCTGCCTCTCCCTTCCCCCTTCTCTCCTCAACAGCTTGAAAAACATACCTTAAATTCTGTAAAGTAATCGAAGGCCTTGTTCTCTGCCATCAAAAGAGTCTAAAGGGCTTGCTGTGAAAGATGCTGGACAGTTCTGGTACTGGCAACCTCCGTACTCCTGCCAGCCAAAATTCTGCTCGTGACGAGACTAAGACTATATCTCTCCACTACCGCTCTCTTCTGCCACTGCCAAAAGAGGAGTGAGAATAAAGCAGGATCCTCAGGGTCTCTGTACTGAAAGCAACTAAGGAGCAAAGAAGTGAGAATAGAAGCTGAAATGAAGGACTGAAGAGCACGCAGTAGGAAGAATGGATATGTGTGATTTGTGGTGTTGTATGAGCACCTGGAGTTTCAGTATGCCTGGGTCTATCCCATCTACACTCCACTTACTCTTAAACTGGGCTGTGAGAATAAATTTAGTGTTGCCTGCAGATGTGTAACCACTTCTCATACTGTACCTTTTCCGCTTGGCAAGAAAGCACTATCTCTAGCTAAAAGCTGAAAGTAAAGCTGTCTCTGTTTTTTGTGCACAGACTGACAGGTCAGTCTGTGTTGCTTCCCTCTGGTGAGGAAACTCCTGAGAGTATTGAGTCATTGGTTTCCTGCCATTGCTGGGGCAGAGCAGAAGCACAGTGTCTGACCTCAAAGAGGACTCAGTTCAGGGCTCCTACTTCTGCAACATTAATGACTGAATTTTGCAGATACTGACATTTCACCTCAGCAAATGGTAGTCTGACAAGGACTGGCAAATAGGGAAGCTCAGAGAGGAGCCAACACATACCTGATTCCCACAGAGTCTGTTGTCTTCCTGCAAACAGATGACCTTCACAGACAGCCAGGTGGCAAGCACGTGGGAACACTTGGAATTTTTAGAGGAAAAATGTGGCAGGCTTTTTTTTGCAGCAGGTATTTGCTCATCCTCTTGCTGACTCTCCATTTCCCAATTACCTGCAAAATGCCTTCTTTTAGAGAAGACTCCCATAGAAAGGTTTACTGCACGAGTGTTTACTGTTTAAGAGTTTCAGTCCAGAGCAAGTATGTCACAAATTCTGTCCCTTCTGGCAATTGGCCCTTAGCAAAAGATTTCTCTAAGGTTTAAACTGAATGGCGGCATGCGTGTGCATTTCGTACTGACAAGTAAGAGGTTACGGCTGTCGGGGGCAGTTTGTTCATGAGCCAGCCAATTTTGTAGCAAGGATGCATTGGATCTGCGATGGAGGAACATTATGGTTTCTATTCCTCTGACAAACGTGCACGCTTCAAATGATGCCAGTCCTTCCTCAGCTTATCCTAGTGCTCACTGCAATTTATATGCCAAAACCATTGCTATTCCTCTCCCTGGCATCCCAGCTGGGAGAGCTCTGGGAAGGGAGAGAATCAATTTTCCTGGCAAGCAGTAGGTCACATGGCAGCATGTTTTGCCCATTTTTTCTCTGCCAAGCCCCATCCTAACATACCCTTGTCCTCTGCCGATTCTGATAGGCTGGTCTTTTTCCAGAGTGGACTGGGAAACTAGCTAAAAAAATAAAACAATCAACCAGCTTCTGCTCAATGCCAGATGCTGTGCTTTGTAAAAATGGCTCAGGTGAGATCCTGCTGGCCAAGTCAGTAGGAGATTTGCCAGTGGTGTACAGGATGCCACATCAGGCTTTTCCAGCAAGAAGCAGTCTTGGAATTTATTACAGAAAGTATCCTTTCATACTAACAACAACCACCCGCAAGATTTGGTTCCAAAGGAGTCCAAAATGCAGTGTACAGACTGGATGTAGAGGTGTAATGGATTAAGGATGGGAAATGTTTCTTTCGGATTCATTTTCAAGACAGCAGTTTTCCTATTTTTTTATGCCAGGCCAGACACTTCAAAAACTACAGGCATAACTGCTTCATGCTGTAGCCTGAATCGCTTCAACCATTCTGTCAGAGACATCCTCCCTGCACTAGTAATTTTCATCCCTCCTCTACCTCAGTTCACCTATATGCAGAATACAGCTAATAACATCCCCTCAAGTAAAGCACCTTCCATTGACTGTCTTGCTGAATATCGTGGTCAGCTGTTTTGGTCGTGGACTATTTTTTACCCCATGAATTACTGGGCAGCATCCAGCATAACTGGGAACTCTCAGTACTCCTATAATAAAAGAAGTACTTGTAACACTGGCACCATTCATAAGGCAGCATGCCATCCTAACCACCAGCTTAACCCATCAGCTCTCGGCACATTCCCAGGTTTAGGCTTGGAATCTTGATGACTATGACAGACCACCAGGATACATGTCCAGCTGTTAGGATGTGCTTCTTTCCCCTTCCTCTGACAGGTACCAGGCTATCAGAGTCTAAGCAGCAACCTGCAAGATGGCTCAAGGCTTCCACTGGGAGACCATTTCCTATGCCAGCAAGCAGTGCCTGGCATCTTCCATGGCTCACTCCTGCTCACTGTCATTTGTATTCCAAAATTAAGCCTCAAAATTAATGAGGAGATTAAGTTAGAGAATAAGATTCAAAGTTCTAGGTTGCTGCAAACAAGACACCTTGGATTAATCAGCATACATGTTTAAAACAGATTATAATGACTGGTGGTGTCAAAGTGGAGCTGAAAAATACAGTTTATAAAAGCACTGGATTAAGCAGGCAGCTTCATGGCATCAGGCAAAGCAGAGGGAATAACTGCATCACTGAAAAGCATACACGTCTGCTTAACTCTGACTCAAAAAGATGCATATGCCTGTGTCCAAATTTGCATCTGATTGGCTTTGTTCTTAAAAAAGATACTCGAGTGTTTTGCTGTACTTCAGCATGACACAAGAAACAGGCGTGCAGTACCAAAGCAAGCACAAGCCACATCAATGCACGTGCAAAAGACCAAAGGCTTTGCACTTATTGTGTGAAATATGATTATTACCAAAAGGCAAGTGCACATGCAAAAAGATTTCTAGTGCACTCAATGTGATTTGCCAGTGTGTCGCATGCTGATCAACACAGCACACTGCAGTCCTAATTCTGGAGTCCTTAAAATCAACTGTGCACTACAGCTGCATATGATAAGTGCTTCACTGTCGGATTTTCCTTACTTCAGATTTGTTCCTCTTTGGACATCTTTCTAAGTTGGTTTTATTTTATGAACTGTTTTAGTTGCTTGAGTCTCTTTTCATTCATGTTAGCAGACCAGTCAGAGCAGGGACTAGCAATGGGGCTCTGGTCTTCCCTATGACACTGACTTTCCAGCAATCATTGGGCAAGCTCCTGAAACTCTGGGACTACTGAGGATTAAAGGCCCTTTATGCTCTCCTGCCAAAACTGGGGTGACAGGAAGTGGATGTGACTTCAGTTTGCTGTAAAGTTTCTTTTGCTTGTGAAAAGGGCATTTCTAGGTCTCCCTCTCTCCCTGCCTCCATTTATCCAGGTCCCTGTTGATTGTGGGAAGTGTGGTGGGTTTCCACTGGCGCTTTTGTTGTATTTTCTTCCTCTGGTTGAGGAAAGGAAGTGATGGAGCACCTTGGTGGGCACTCAACAGCCAGCCAAGGTCAACCCATGGCAGTTTGCTTCTACTGGGCTCTCTGTTCCTGTTTTTTCCTTCTTGCATGTTTCTTGTACCCCATCGCTTTTGAAAGTTTCTACCTCTCCGTTCCTGTCTTTTAACTTCTCACTTAAGTCTCTTGAACCCAGTCGCTTTTTAAATTTTCTTGCAACCTCTCTCTTGCTCTCCCCCTCCCTGACCTAATTTTAATTTCTTGCCTATGTTTCTCGTCTCCTGTTGTTTTTCACATTTTTGCCTGCATCCCTTTACGCAGGTCCATATACCTATTCTTTTAATTCTTGTACCCTTTCACATTTAAAATATTCTTTCTGCTTTTCCCTCTGTCCATCTCCCTGTCTCTAGTTCTTAATTCTTCCCTCTGTGTCCTCTACCCAACCACTTCTTCAGTTTTGCTTCTTCCATCTGTCACCCTGCCCCCATGTGTTATTTCTTGCCTGTGTTTCCCGTACTCCATCGCTTTTTGAAATATTTGTTCTACATGTGTTTCTATTTGGCTCCCTGTTTCTATTTTTAATTTCTTGCCTATGTTTCTTTTCCCCTGTTGCTTTAGAATTTGTCCCTGGCCCTTGTTTTGCCTCTGTCTCGTCAGTCCCTTCTGCCTCACTCCCCATCTCTCCCATTTGTCTCTCAGTCCCTATTTTCTGGTGCAATCTCTCAGCTCTCCTCTCTACACCCTTGTCCCCCTCTCCATCCCTCTCTTGTTCATGGTGTCCCATTTTCTGGCTCCCTCTCCCAATTTCTTAATGCTTTCCCGTGTTTCTTGTGCCTCACTGCATTGCAATTTCTCTTTCTCATTTTCCCTCCCTCTGGCACCCTGTCCCTCCTTTTTTAATTCCTCTCTCTGTCCTGTATGCTCTCACTTAAAAAAAAAAAAAAATTCTTCCTCAATTTTCTTCTATCCACCTCCCCGACCCTATTTTTAAATTATTTCTGTTTCTTGTACCCTGTTGCTCTTAAAGATTTCTATCTACTTTTATCCCACACCCTGTCTTTATTTTTTAATTATGCCTTATCTTTCCTTACCACCATCCTTTTGAATTTTTCTTTCTCTGTCTCCATTTTTGTTGGCTGTCACTTTCTGTATTTTTATATCTTTCCCCTTTATTTCCCTAATCCCTATTGCTTACACTGTATTTTCTACATCTACTCTTTGCTTTTTGATATCTTAAGTTTTAACTTTTTCTTCATTGCCTTTGCTTTATAGATTTTTCTTTCTACTTCTCCATTACTATTTTTATTTTTTTCCCTTATTTCCTTAATCCCCATCACTTTTAAAAGTTTCTGTCTACAGACTTGCTTGTCTGTGTTTCACTGTCACGGTTTGGCTGGTCCAGAATCACAGCCCAGCAATGCTCAGCAGGCTGTTAGCAGTTTGAGTCAGCTACAGGTGTAGCCCGGACCATTGTGTCATGCTCAGTATAAAGCGGGAAGGTTTGCTGAGGAAGGGGATCTCCCGCGGGGCTCCTGCAGGGCTCTCTCCTTTCCCTGCTTCTCCTTGCTCCCGAGGACCCCTCTCCTGTCGATCGTGGCTGCTGCACGTTCATTTGGCCCAGTGTAACTTTGCATGCCTCTGTTGGTAGTGGTGCTGTCTCGTTAAACCCGATTTCACTTCGACCCGCAGGTCTCCTCCCCTTTTCTCGACGCCCCTCCCTGGCTAGTGAGGGGTCATCGGGGGACAGGGCAGCTGTTGCCGTGTAGCCCCGGACACGGGCTGGAGGGGCACGTTCGCTGCCTTTTCTGTCCATCGCCCCCGGATTTCCTCAGAGCCCGCGCTTCTTAAATGGGCTTTCTGCGCGTTTCAGTTCGCTTTGCGGCGCTCTGCTGCCACCATGCGGCCAAGGGCAGGTACTGCAGCCCCGACCCGCGCATGCGCGGTGTCGCTCGCTGTTTCCACGCTGCCGTTCGCCCGCAGCGGCCATGCGAGACCGCGGGGGCTGCCTGGCGCCGTCTGCTGCCTCCCGGTAAGGCAGCCCCGCTGCCGCTCCGCGGGCGCGGGGCCGGCGCTGCCGTTCTGCCCCTCGCCCTCTGCCCGTTCGCGCGCCGGCTCCGGCCCCTCCGGCGCGTCGGTGGTGGGCGGGGCAAGCGCGTGCCGGGCAAACGCGTGCCCGGCAGCAGCACGGCGGCGCGCCGGGGGAGGGCCGAGGCCACCGGTGAGGCGAGCGAGTCATCCCTTTCGGCGGGTGCGCGGGGTCTCCTGGTCGGCGGCGGCCCGGAGGTGCCGTCCCGCTCCCTTCTCCCGCCCCTGGTGCGCGTGCTTTGGCGCTGCCCAGCGGTGCTCCCGCCCGCCCAGGGGTGTGTCTTCCATGCTCCCCCCGCCCGGCAGGGGGCGCGCTTTGCCGCATCCCCCCGTCCTGGTGGGCGCGTGTTCCTGCATCCTGTCGCGCCGCCGGAAGCGTCACTTCCGCCTCTCTCCCCGCCCCTCCGGGGCGCGTGGCTTCCTGCACTCTCCGGTGCACCGCCCGGCAGTGCGAGTCGCGGCAGGAGCGGCGCGGTCACCGAACGTTGCGGGGCTGGGGCTGGGGCTGCGGCTGGGGCTCTTCTGGCTCGGGCTCCGCCGGGGGAGCGGGTGAGTGGGGAGCGGGCGATCGACCGGTGGGTCCCGGGGAAAGCCGTGAGGCGGGCGGCCAGGCCGGCGGGGCCCGTGTCGGAGGCGCGGAGCGGGGGGGGGCTGCGGGCGGAGCCGCGCCGTGTGGGAAGGAGCGGGGGGGAGCCGCGCCGTGGGGGGGAGGGTGGGGAGGGCGATGTCCCCGCAGGGCCGGAAGCCGGGCAGGCGCCTCTCGCGACACGGCGGGAGCGGCGGTCCCGGGGCGCGGCGCTGCCGGGCTGCCCTGCCGGTGCGCCGGAGCGGGCCGGGCGGTGCTCGCCGGTGTCTGGGGCGGGGCGGCGGGGCCTGCTCGGTGCCGGGCAAAGGGGACGGAAAGGGGCCGGCTGGGGCTCCAGGGGGCCCTGCCCGGCCCCTCGGGCAGAACCTTGCTCGGTCTTCTCGCCGCTGGCCGGGCGACCTGACCAAGAGGTTCCTGTTCCGCCGCCTCTTCCCGGCGTCGCGTTCCGCGTCCCACGAGGGAGATCCCGCGCGGGCGGATGCGGTCGGTGCTTGGGCGATGGCCCACGTGGGGCTGGGGGAGCGCGGAGGGGCCAGGGCGAGTGGAAGGGCCCCGCCGCCCCTCCCCACCCAAGCCCGGGGCAGAGAAGCTGGAGACAAAACGCCGTTAATGGAGCACGGTTCGTTCCCCGGGAGGTCTCTTGGGAGTCGAGAGTGGGTTTTTTTTCCGGGCCGAGGAACAGACTTTCCTCCGTGGTAAGTGCAGAGCTGCCTGTTGCCGCCTTGAGAGTTTCTCTTCTCGTGGTTCACCCTGATTTTATGGGTGGGGTGGAGATGGCTTTTTATTTTTAGATGCCCGAGTACATTGTCAGTAACCTGTGGTGTGAGGACAGTGAACTCTTGAGCACCTAGATGCCGGTAGAAATGTAACCAAAGACACAGGATGGACAGTGATGTTTAAACTTGGTTTATAGTCGATTTGGTTTTTTCATTAGAGTGTTGATGACTGCTTGTCCTGTGGTTCAGTCCACATGCTATTCCGTGGAGCCCTCAGTCTGGGACTTTTATGTGTTAAAAAAAAAAAAGCTTGTCCTTCAAAAAAAAGAACTAGTCCTTCGTAGGACTGAGGTATAGACTTGGGGAGTCTCTTAAAGACGTGATCAGAATTAAAGCTGGATTTCACTTAACGTTGCTGCTGTTTGTCTTTGCTTTTGTTACTGTCCCCACCGCTCCGTCATGATTGGGAGCTCCGAATCATGCCCTTTTTTTTTTTTCCAATTTGTAATGCCTTTCTCCCCCCTGCCCCTCTCCTAGGACTGTAGCGTACAGACCCTTCATTTAAACGTTAGTTTGTTTCCTCACAATTGAGTTCTGATGATTGAAATCACAGAAATGACACCTGTCTGTCTTACAGATTCGGAGTATTTCTGAACATGTACCCTCACAGACAAATGCTGTGGGGATACGCATCTTCTGCACTTCATCCTCCAGCAGGACAATCCGCCGAGACGGGGACGAGCTGTGAAGGGGCAGTTTCTGCAAGGAGGCGGTTGACAAGGACAGGTGGGTCGCTGTACATTTTAAGGATAGTATTCGATTTGGGATGTCTAGGGTGAGGAAACCCTGGCTCTGTGTAGGCTTGAGAAAAGGTGCGTAGTTATCTGTGTCGATCTAAGGAAGGGAGTTCTGGTGAGACTGAAGCTGCCAATGAGTCAGAAGGAGGAAAAAAAAGAAAAAAAAAAAAAAGGCAGAAAGCACCCAGTTTTCTATGAAAACCAAAATCTCTAGTGGCCTGTCTCAACAGCTGTACCAAAGATGATGCAAAATGCTTTTTCCTCCACTCGGTTGTAGTCATTGCAAACCTTCGCCGAAATAGGAAGCTTTTGATTCCTAGCCCGCTTTGTGCTAAAAGGTGGCTTGTTTTTTTTTTTTTTCCTCTCTCAGCAGACTATCAACTGGCATCATTTCACCATGGTGACCCTTTCTTCTGCCCTGGAGGTACAAGACTGGCCCAGAGGATCCCGAGTGGCCTGCAAGGACAAGGTACATCTGCCCCGTGCGTCTGCATTTTTCCCCAGGTACTTGTAGTACGGACTTTAAAGTGAACGTGAAGAACGTGCCAGCTCTCCTTCTCTAGTTTTGATAGGAAGTGCTTCAGCAGAAACACTCAAAATAAGATCTGTTCTGGAGCACGTTGTGCCTGTGTGAAGTGTACTCCCCTCCGTTTATTTGCTCTTCCTGAGAGCGTGCGTAGCTTTCTGTTTTGTGTGCTTGCTGAGAAACGATTCTGTGAGAATCGTGTGGTGCTGAAAGGGGAAAGAAACTGTGTGTCAGAGTTTGGATGTTCTGAAGAAATGGACTGTGTTCCAGATAAAAGCTTTCTCCTTTTTCAGTCCTTAAGTGTTTAAAATATCTCATAGGGGTACGTGAAAACCTGACTGAGATACTGACATCTGTACTAAGAGCAATCAAGGTCGTGGGTTGGGGTTTTTTTTGTGTTGTGTTGTTTTGTTTTGTTGTTTGGGGTTTTTTTGCTTGTTTGGTGGGTTTTTTCCCCCCACCTCTCTCTGGCAAATCTTCCAGTCCTGTTTGGTAGCCTTAAGCATTGCAGAACTGGGTAGTTGATTTCTGCATTGTGTCGTCATCCCTGTCCGTCATCGTCCCGTCCGTGTGTGTGTCGTGTGTGTGTGTGTCCCCCAAAGTAAAATAGTATGGGGATCTCTTATCTTACTAATTTTTTATAAGTTTCATTTCTGATAGGAAAAAACCCCAAACAGTTCATGTTGTGTAATATACAAATGAACTTGCCTTGTTTAAACTGTAACCGCCCGCGAGCTTCAGGGTACGATTGAAGAGGGTGTTTAAGCAATTTGGTATTTCTTCTATGTGTTTAAAAAGAGAGGCTGCTGAATGTTATGGGTGGTTTTCCCCATATTTGGAGGGAGCACTCCAAAGTACTTTATTTCTGTCTGGCTTTCGGTGGTGCATTTCCCTGGCCATTGGGTGGCATCTCTCCTGGGCGGTGCAGCTGCCCAGATGTCCCTCCTAATGGTGTAATGCACAAGAAACCCCCCAGTCGGATGGGAACGGTGTATTTTGGAGACAGGTGATTTAATGGTATCTGCTTGCAGCTGGGTGAGTGCAGTTAACGCAAACATCAAATCAAATACTTTGGTAGTGTAAGCGTTTTTGTTGGATGTACATGAACATCCACGTGCTTTTTCGGTATAAAGTGAACGACTGAGATTTGTTCTTTCTTTAAAGAACGTTTTAAACATGACTTTGTTATGTTTATTTAGAGTTTTACACTTCACTCTGCAGATTTATTGACTGAGCAAGCGAGACGTGCAGCAGCAGCGGCGGTGGCGCAAGGGCTGTAGCTGTTATGGTGAGTCCGAGGATGGTACGAGGTCTTCATGCGGTCTCACGGGCGGGGGGGGGGGGGTGTGTGTATCTCCCCCCAGGGGTGCTGTGAGAAAGGGACGAGACGTTTTCCAGCACTATCAAGGGTGTTTGCTTTTATGCTGAGAATGCTTTCAAAATTGTATTGATGAGTCTTAGTATTGATTTTTTTTTTTAAATTTTTTTTTAAGCGTACCGATGGCTCTGGCTTTGAACAGATGTGTTGTAGTTTGAGCTGACCTCCTTTAGCTCAACTGCTATCCTATCCCTCATTCTCACTGAATTCTTCTGCTTTCTCCTGTGTTACTTTTCTCATATGCTGAGACATAACTTGGGATTTTTGTTCTTGAGCTGCCGTGTTGTGTCTGGTGCTGCTCGGCAGCTCCCCCTGCCCAGGTTTGCCTGCCGGCCGTTCAGCGTGCTCGCCCGGCGGCGCCAGCCCTGCGGCCGGAGGCTCCTGGCTCTGTCTCCAGCGGGGACCTGCAGGTGCTGCAGCCGGGGCTGTCCGGTGGGGAGAGTCCGGGGCCCAGAGGGTCTCCTCCCCGCTGTTCTGCCCGCCCCCGCCCCCCCCATCCCTGTCGTCCGTCGTGTCGTCCCGTCCCGTCCCCCCCCCCCCCCCAAGTGATTCCCATGGAGATGTTGCCCCATGCGAGGTTTTTGCGGGACGTGCCCCCGAACCCCCTGCCCTCCGACCTTGTGCCCCCTCCGCCCCACCATGCTCGGCACCGCCCTCCCACCGCCCCTCGGGTGCCGCCTGCACCCGCCGACTTGCCCCTCGCCCCCAGCCCAAGCTCAGACCCGCCCCTTCCCCGCTCCCGCCCCGCCGGGGGCGTGTCCTCCCGCCCCAGGGGCGCGGGGCCGGCGGGCGCTCGGCGCGCAACGCGCGGGGCTGCAGCGTCGGGGCCGCCCCGGGCACGCGCCGCCCGGCGGGCGCTGCTGCCGCGCGGCCAAAGCGCGGTCCCGCAGCGCGGCGGTCGCGCGCCGGGCGTGGACCTTCCGGCGCGCCGGCGGCGGCTCGCGCATGCGCGGTGCGCGAGAGCAGCATGGCGGCGGGTGAGGGGCGAGGCCGGCGGTGAGGCGAGCGAGCTCCTTCGGCTGGTGCGGGAGTCTCTGCTGGCCGCTGGCCGCCGGGGGTGGCGGGACGGGAAGCCTCAAGGCCCGTGCTGCGGCGGGCAGCCCCGGGGAGCTCCCGGGAGCTGGTGGGAGGGAAGAGGGGAAGGAGGCGGACGCCCCTCCAGGCGCCGGGTGCCTTCCCAACTCGCCAGAGCTCCCCTTGAGCCTTCCCCGGCCCCGCTGGCCCCGCGCAGCTGCCTCCAGCTCCAGCACCTCCCCTGCAGCCTGTCTCCCCAGGTCATCCTGTTGTGATGGCAGCAAGCTGGCCCTCGGATGCACTTGATTCTGCCTTAACGTGGATGCCATTAGCTGCAGTGCAGGGAAAAAGTGGCATCTCCAGAAGCTGCTGTGGAAGGAGGCGATTTGGCCGGGGATGATCGACGGTCATAATGGTCACTGATTCTCCTTGTCTCCCAGAGGCTGCACTGAGGGCACAGGTGTCCCTTCCTCCCCTGAGGATGCTGTTGTCTGCACCCGCCTCGGTCTTGCCTGGGTTGTCTCTGCCTGACCTCGCTCTCGTCGCGGCGTGGGGGCAAAAAGGGGCGGGCGGAGCGCTTGCTGGCTGTGGGCAGTGGACAGGAGCTGCTGCGGCTGAAGCTGGAGAGGCCAGAGAAAGGTAAAGAAGAAGGAATCAGAGGCCGGCCGGCCGGCAGCTGCCTCCCACCGCAGGCAAGCGGAGAGTCCATGTGCGTAACCCACGGCGTGGTACGGCCGTGTGACGCATGAACGAGCGAGGCTACATGTCTAGGAAGCCTTGTCTCGCAAGAGTTGAGACAGCCATGTAATCTTTTAGGTGGAGAACCACCATGTGACCGGAGCTGCAGAAGAGGAAGGGAGGAGAGGAAGAGAAGGAAGCGTCTGAACGGGCAAATTCTCCTGGCAGCACTGAGAACAAGGGATGCGGTGAGTCCTGGGCCCTCGGGGCCCCATCGCCCCACTTGTGTGTCCCAGGCCCTCCCTATCCCCCTCCCCTGGCCCCCTGTCTTTCACATGGTGCTGTGATTTCCCCCTTGCCCGCCCCCGTCTTTTTTTTTTTTTTTTTTTTATCCCTCCCCTGTCTCAGTCTCTCTCTGTCCAGCTCCTGGTCTCTAATTTTAAATTCCCCTCTCTCTCTGGAAGCCTGTCAGGACTTTTCTCTGTCTGGCTCTCTGTCCCTGTTGTTTAATTCCTTCCTGTGTGCCCTTTTAGGCCTCACCATTTTTATTTGCTCGGTCTCTCTTGGTCCAGCACAAGATCCGGATTTTTTAAAATTCCTCCCTCTCTGCCCTGCAGCCTGTCGCTTTCGAAGTTCGTGTTGCGATTTCATTCCTTTTGCCGTCTCTCCCTGCTGGGATTTTTCAATTCCTCCCTGTCTGTCTCGCAGCCCGTTGTTGCTTTCTTGTTCTCTCTGTCTCTGTTGGGCTCCCTGTCCCTGTCTTGACCCACTTCTAAAAATGCCTTCCTCTCTGCCTCGTATGCATTGTTCTTGAAACTTCCGTTTCCCGACGTCTCTCTGTAGGTTGCTCCTGGTCCCAGATGTTTATTTCTTCCCTCTCTGTCCTGTGGCCTGTTGCGATTTGGTGTTTCTGCGTGTCTCCTGTTCCCGGCTCTCGGTCCCCGTTTTTCAGTTTCTCTCTCTCAGCCCTGTAGCCCACTGCTGTTATCTGTCTGTCCTCATCTCTCTCTGGCCAGTTGCCTCTCCCCACATATGTGGTTCCTCCCTCTGCCCTGTGGCCCGTCACTGGTTTTCCGTTCTCTGTCCTGCTCCTTTTCCCCGAGTCTTCAGTTGCTCCCTCTCTGTCCTGTAGCCCATCAAGGGGCTTTGTTTCTTTCTCCATCGCTCCCTGTCCGTCTCCCTGCCCCATCTTTTTAATCCTTCCCTTGCTGCCGTGTGGCGGCTCCCCGCTATCTTCCCTTTCTTCATATCTCTCTCTGGACGGCTCCCGCTTCCCTGTTTTTCAGTTTCTTCCTTCTGGGCCCTGTAGCCTGTGGTGATTGTGCTGCTTTCTCCTTCTCTCTGTCCGGCTGTGGATCCCATTTCTTTAATTCCTCCTGCTTCTCCCTGTAGCCTGTCTTTCTGTCTGCCCTCTCCCCCTTTATCTGTCTCCCCACTCCACCTCTGGCGCCCTGTACCTGTGTTTTAATTCTTCCCTTTCTGCCCTCCAGCTGTTGCTGTGCTTCCTGCGTGTGTCACACTGGGTCCGGCCCCTCATCTCTGTCTTTTCATTCCTCCCGCTCCTCCCTGGAGCTTGTCGCTGTCATTTTCTTTTGCTGTTGCTCTGTCTGGCTCCAGATCCTCGCAGCTTCCCCCCACCCCTGTCCCGCCTCGTTGCTCCTGGCTGTTTTTTCTGTCTCGATCTCTCTGTGCCTGGCTCTGGCTCCCTGTTGTTTCACTCCTCCCTCTCTGTCCTGTAGCCCATCGGCACATTTTCTTTCGTTGGGCTCTCTTTGGCCGTTTCCCTGTCCCTGTTGTTCAGTTTCTTCCTTCTCAGCCCTGTAGTGTGCCGTGATTCTTTTTCTTTCTCCCCCTCTCCCAGCTCCCAGTCCCTCCCTTTTAATTCCTCCCTCTCTGTCCTGTTGCCTGTCAGGAGTCGTGTGTCCTGGAGTCCCCCGGCCCACCCCCCCCCCCCCAGCCCCTTCTCACTTTCGCACTTCCTGTCCGTGTTTTTTAATTCCTCCTCCTTTGCTGTGTAGCCTGTTGCTTTTTTCTTTTCTCCATCTCTGTGTCTCAGTGCCCCCATTTTTTAATTCTTACTCTCTGCCCTCTACCCTACCCCTATTTTCACCTTTCTCTGACCCTCTGTATCCAGCTCCCTGTCCCTATCGATTATTTTCTCCCTCTTACTCCTGCACCCGCTGCTATTCCCTGCTGTCGCCATCCCTCTCTGTTCAGCTCTCTGTCCCCAGATTTTAATTCCTTCTTCTGCCCCTCCGTAGCCTGTCTGGATTTTCCCCCTGCTCTCTGTCTGGCTCCCTCTCTCTGCCTTTTCATTCCACATTCTCTGTCCCATAGCCCCAGGCTATTTGTCTGTGTTTCTCAGTCTCTTCTGTCTGGCTCCCTGCTGCTGTTTTTTCTTTCCTCCTTATTTGTCTCATAGCCCATCACTGTTTCGTGGTTTGTTTTTTTTTTTTCTGTCTCTTTGTCCAGCTCCCAGTCCCTGCTCTTGAATTCCTCTTCCCTGTAGCCCGCTGCTGTTTTTTTCTGTTCTCGATCACGCTCTGTCTGGTCCCCTGTCCCTGTTGGTCAATTCTTCCTTCTCTGCCCTGCAGCCCCTGCAGTCTTGTACTTTTTTCTGTCTCTCTCTGGCCGGAGCTCTGTTGCTGCTCATGAGTTCCTCCCTCTCTGCCCTGTAGCCTGTTGCTTTTGTCCTTTCTCCGTCTCGCTTTCTCTGGCTCCCTGATGACGCTATTTTAATATTCCCTCCCTTTTTGTATGAATCGCTATACTTTTTGCTCTCCAGCTTTTTTTTTTTCCTGGCTCCCCGGCTCTATTTTTTAATTCTTCCACCTGTAGTGTGTAGCTCTGTGGTTTGTACCGTGTTGTTGTTCCCCCCACCCCCGCCCCTTCCCTCCATCGTTGGCTGTCTTGGCTCCCTGTCCCTGTTGTTTCATCCTCCCTCTCTGCCCTGTTCTTTGTTGTCTTTCTCCATGTGTCTCGGTCCAGCTTCCTGCCCCTGTTCTTCTTTCCTTCCTCTCTGTCGTGCTGCCTGTCCCAGTTTTGTCCTGCGTCTCCGTCCTCCTTTGTCAGTCTCTGCCCTGCTCCCTTCTCCCTCTATCTGCTGCCTCTCTTCTTCTCTCCCTGCTGCTTCTTTCTCCACCTGTCGGGCTCCCTGTCCCTGTCTTTCTCTCGCCATCCTGTTCCCTGCCTCAGGCGCTCTCGCTGCATCCGCTACCTGCGTGACTGAAGAAACGTTCGCAGTCTCCTTTGCCCTCCCAGCTGCGTTTGCAGTCCCTTCACAGCAGGCGAGGGGCTGTGAGGGAGCCCAGGGGAGGAGGTGCTGCGCTGCGGGGGTCGAGTGATGGCCCCCCGCTCCTGCGGCACGGCCCAGCCCTCGCCACAGCCGCCGCACGAGCTGTGGGCTCGTTGCCAGGGCCGCATGGCTGCCTGCGGGCGTCCGGCTCGGGCACCATGCTCAGCGCTGCATCCGGCGAGCAGCAGGCTGTCCTGCCGGCGGGCGCCGCCGGTAACGGCCGCGCGATGCTGCAGGGCCTGTGGGATGGGGCCGCCGTGCCCGCTGCCACTTCCCCGTGAGGAAAGGCCGCTGCTGCCCCCTGGGCACAGGGCTGGTGGGCGTGCTCTTTTCACCCGCCTGGCTCCCTGACCCCGTTTTCCTTCCACAGACCAGGACTCTGTGTCCTTTCTTTATCTGTGTCTCCCCCTCTCTGTTCTTTTCCCGGTACCTCTCTTTCTCTGCTCCTCAGTTCCTCTCCCTCACCTTATTTTTCTCTTTCTGTTCCTCTGCCCAGCTCCCCATGGCTGTGTTTTCGTTCTCCGTACCTGCTGCCCCAGCGTGGACTGCCGAGCGGTCCCAGGGAAGGGTGAGTGGACGGGCTCTGAGCCCCAGAGCAGGCGTGTTCCTCGCACTTAGATGGGTTTGCAAATAAACCCTCGCTCTGTCTCCTTTGTACTTGCTGAGCAGCGGTCAGAGAGTCCAGGGGAGCAGGTACACAGCGGGGGTAAGGGGCCATGGCTGCAGCTGCGGGCTGGGGCCGGAGGAGCCCCGGAGGGAGCCAGCGAGGCTGATGGCGATGGCCGCTCTGTGTCATGGGGCCGCAGCCCCAGGGGATGGTGCTGCTAGGGCACGCCTGCCCGAGAGTGCCGACAGCAGACGTCGGGCCCCGTCAGGGCAGCTCCCAGGGGTTTTGTGAGCTGGTGGAGAGGAAGGAGGAAGAGGGGCAGATGGCTGCCTCCGGGCACCTGGAGGCCTTCCCACCCCCTGGAAAAGTGCTCCAGCCTGCGCGCCCCATGCAGCTGCCCACAGCTCCAGCACCTGTCCCGTAGCCCCTGACCACCCCAGACCCTGCCCTCGCAGCAGCAAGCTGACCCGCGAACGTGCTTTATTGCCCCATAAGCACGGGTGCCGTTGGCAATGGTCTGGGGCAGGAGGGGGCGTCTCCAGGAGCTCCTGCAGAAGGAGGGGTTCCTGCCTGGGGAAAGGGGTGGCCGTCGCTGTGGACAACAGTTGGCCGTTCTTTGTGTCTCCCAGGGGCAGCGCTGAGGACTGGTTGCCGGTTCCTCCCCGGGGATGTTGCTGACTGCACCTGGCTCAGGTTTGTGTCCTTATTCTCCCAGTTAAAGCGGTTCCGTTAGTTTAATTCCCTGCCCGGTCACGTTGCTGGTGCCGCAGATACC